>NC_041381.1:215782672-215930179 GCF_002162155.2 Triticum dicoccoides | reverse complement strand
TCCTATTTACCCCCCAAGGTGTTTGCTCTAACTTGGCATGATGATGTTAGTCATATCATGCATATGTTGCCTTGCAGTGCCTACTTTCGACATCATATATGTCATCTGCTTAGTTTAGACATGTTCTGTAATGCCACATGTTTAGTTTCAATATCATATATGGGAATTATGCAGTCTCATGTCTTTTAGCCAGCCATAATATATGTGAAATGTGCAATGCCATCCTGTTTAACCAGGCATCATATATTTGAATGATATCTAGCCCATCCTTTTCTTCATTAAATTTCCATTTCTCGACAATGTTTGTACATTAAACTACTCTTCCTGTGGATCAGCCATTTGAGTGGGTGATGGAAAAATCTGGAGTGAAAACAAGGCCTTCAGAGCAGACAGTGCTACCTGTCGAAGCAGATCTCTTGCTGGGTCTCGATAGCTCCTCAGAGATGGATTCAGAGACAGATGACCAGTCCTATTCCCCCACCGAGGTGTATGCTCTAACTTGGCACGGTTCTACTGCTCATATCGTGCATATGGTGTCTTGCATTGCATAGTTTAGACACCATATACACAATGTTCAACACCATGTTCTTAGTTCAGACATCATATATGTGAATGCCCTCTGCTTAGCATATAAATCACATATGTGAATTAAATCATGCGATCCTGGTTACTTAGATAACATGTATGTGAATTATGTCATGCGATCCTGTTTAGTTAGTAATTATATCTTTGAATTATGTTATGCTATGCTATCCAGTTTAGATAGACATCATATACGTGAAATTATGTCATGATATCCGTTTTAGTTAAACAATATACATGTCAACTATTTAATGTCCTCTTTTTTCCACACTATCTATTGCATCTGTCTCTCATACAATGTCAGTACATTAAACTATGTTTCCTGTTTACCAGCCATTCGAAGTGGAGCGGGTGATGGCAGTATCTAGCGGAGTAAAAACACGGTCTTCAAATAAAATAGTGCTACCTCTTGGTGGAGATAGCACCCCGGTTGTACATGCATGAGAACCAGCCCTACCACACATAACCCAAACTCTCGCAGATTTTACCCCTACTGCGATGGACAGAGAACCAGCTTCACCCAATCTAACCCCAACCCCAGCAGATAGTAACCCAGTTCCTGTTGACACATCACCATCTCCACCATAGAGCTCCCAAACAAGAGCAATTAGTAAGGCAACTCCAGTGCCCAAAGCGCCAGTACTACCACGGTAAACCCCAACTCCACCAGTTAGTACACCTATTCCTGTGGAGGAAGCACAACTAGCCATTCATAGTTTAGCATCTATTGCATTTGATGTTATTAAAACCTATGTGCGTATCTTCCCGTCATGGAAATATTATACTGAAGATGAAGGAAAATGCCAGTTTCAGGTGTTTGTCCAGGAGTTATGTGTAAGTAATGTTATTCATGGCAATTACTTTGCTTTGTCCCATACATTCTACCTCCATGATGGTTAAATACAGCAATTTTTTCCATTTTTCTCAATAGAGAAGGACCGATTTGGAAACTCAGGATGAGGTAACCCGTGTTAATACCTCTGCTATCTTCAAGAATTCTTGGTGACAGTATCAGAATTACCTGAAGAAAACGTACTTCATTGGCAAAGAAACTCATCAAATTACCTTACGTTCTCTTGAGACACATTTACTGGATGATGACTGGGAACCCCTTGTTCTTTATTGGTCCCGAACCAAGAATGTGGTAAGGTCTATGAGCTCATTTTATTTTAAGTACTATATGCTTGCGTCTTGTACTCTGTTCATGTAGAACAAGTGCTTAAACCTGAAGAACAACTGTTCTCATTTAAGATTCCATTGCTATCGTGCATACTGTTTTGCTCTCGTATCATTGTATTTACTCATACAAACTTATTTTTAAATTGAACAATCCAATGGAAACTCCAATGGCACAACAGGTATGTTTACGCATGTTTCTTTAACAGGTTTCTTCTTACAAATAGCTCTGCTGATTTCAATTTCAATTGTGTATATAGTTGACTTCTCATACCATGCACATTACTAGCATCATAACAGGGCCAATAGTGTTGTTGTACATGTAGACCCGTGGTACCCATCTGAAATCTTGTTGTGTTGTGTAGTTTCCCACGCTTTGTGTTCTTTCAGTGTTGCTTTCTCTTGAACTGATATGATTTGAACCGTGTCTCTATTTTGATTTGGGAAGACAATGCAGTGACCATAGGACATAGATATATGTTTGTTTGATGCTTTTATAATGTACTACTTGGCAATGGAAGACTTGGTACTTTAATCTTCTCCACCTTACTAGTGAGCTGGTTCACCGAAATGAGTTTCGTATACAAGTACATGCTAAACCTGTTTTGTGTCTGCTTGTTTCTTCTTGTAGAATGCTGACAGAATATTGGGGAAGAGTGCCTTATTAAGCAATAATAAAGGAAGTAATGCAGATAAGGTTTAGGATCGTGAGACATCCTTGTTGGTCTCCAACAAAGCTGATAAAACAGCTAAGGAAAACAATCTTGAAGACAGTGAGGCAACCCCAAAGTCTTGTCTTGGTTTACTGTTCGAGTTACTGGCCACTACCGCTTGCACAAGCTATTCAAACTCACTGTCTGAATCAGTTTGGTTTCTTGAGTCTTAACTACAAGCTGAAAGACATCAATCAGTTGTGCTGCGACAAGAAGTGGAAGGACTGCGGAAGTCCCTGGAGCATTCAGATGCATACTTTCTGGTGCAACAGCAAGCATTGAAGGATTTTAGCGCCAAATAGGACAAAGCTAATAAGCTTGCTAAGCTTATTTCCAGCATGGTGGATACCCAGGATAACGTTTCTTCAGCTCTTCTGAAGTTGTTTCAGTTATGGACTTGTTTTGCTACCTTGTTTATTTGCACTGGTGGCCAATTTTGACGGCCAGTGTATGTAATATGCTGCTTTGTTCCCTATATTTGCACTGGTGGAGAACTTTGATGCCCAGTGGATGTAATATGTGTAATAGCTATAATAGGCTAGCATTAGTTGCTTGCTTATTTATTTCCTTATTGTCTTGTTTAGTTGTTTGCTTGTAGTCACTGCAGTTCTTTTTCTGCATTCTTCTAATGGCCACAATAACCTATTTTTGGTAACTAGGCCACAATAATCATGGCAACACATGGAATGTTGTAACCATGGGCCTCCTACGGGCGGTAGGATCCGTGGGCCTTCTACGAGCCGTACGATCCATGGGCCTTCTATGGGCCATAGGATCCATGGACTTTCTACGAGCCGTATGATCCATGGGCCTTCTATGGGCCGTAGGATCCATTGGTCTTCTACGGGCCGTAGGATCCATAGGCCTTCTACGGGGCGTATAATCATTTCGCAAAACATGGGTCGTACTATTCATGGACCATAACGGGCCGTTAATAGGCCATATTTGATAATGCTATGAAAACAACCCAACAGGTTAACGGGCCACAAACGGGCTGAATATAACCACGGGCTGAATATAGCCCACAAACAGAACAGGCCAGTAACGGACCATAACTAACAGAATTCTAGAAATGAGCCCAAGAATAAATGGGCCCTTAGAAGGCCTAAAGTTAACACGGGCTGGAAACGGCCGACGGAATAATGGGCCGTTAATGGGTATAAAGCGATACACTGTTCATTATAGGCCAGTTTCATCTCGGGCCTTTAATGGGCCGAGAGTTACAGAGGGCCTCATATGGGCCAAAAGACATCATGGGCCATACATGGGCCCGAAGTTACAACAGGCTGGAATCATATTGGACGGCCCAGATGAAGCTACTGGGCTTAATTCTAGGCAGTAACGGGCCGGGAGTTAGCAGGCCATAAATGGGCTATATACGAAAAGGCCGTTAACAGGCTTTCCGTGGGCCGGCCTGTTACCTTTTGACCAAGTCAAACATGCCGGCCTTTTCACCGGAATGGGCCTCTGTTGGTCCATGCCACATGTCGACATATCATAGGCGCCTCATGTCCAATGAGTGGATGACATCTGTGCCAAAGGTGAGCCAACACATGTTTCCTCTGGCCAATGAGATTTTTACACATTGAAAATCCCCATTGGTCGGGGCTGTTAATGGGTTATCGGATCCAAAACCAGACTCGATAGCTTAACAGCGACCTGTTATGGTGGATGCCATGTGTCAGTCACCCTTGACGAAAGCACTTCTATGACGCGCGATTTATCATCATGGAATTGGACACTTTCATGATGATAATTTTGGTAATGTCATGGAACACTTCTACGACAGCACGGGTATGACTATCTTGATTCTGTCATAAAATCGTCATGGATGTACATGCATGACAGAAAACGTGACCTACTGTGACAAACACGTATCATCATGGAAGTGTATTTTTTTGTAGTGTTGCTCGATAGTGGAGGAACAAATCATATGACCGGGAGCAAGGACTTGGTGGTGGGTGTGCATCCAATTCCATCTATGCCCACCCATGTCCAATTTGGTGATGCCTCAACTTCTAAGGCATTCGGACTTGGCAAGGTGGTCATCTCTCAAGATTTATCTATTGAGAAGGTCATGCTTGTTGAGTCCCTTGCATACAATTTACTTTTCGTTTGTCAACTTGCACTTATGGGCTTTGCGACATTCTTTGATCTTGGTACTGTGGCCCTTTTGTGGAGCAAGACTCTTAAAGTAGCCTTTGTTGGGGATGTCAAGAATGATCTTTATGTGGTGAACTTTTCGGAGTGACCCACTAAGACCGCGAGTTTCCTAATGGATAAAGTTGATGTGGGTTGGCTTTGGCATCGCCGACTAGCCCATGTCAATATGAGATCTTTGCAAAGTATCCTCAAAGGGGACCACGTCCGTGGACTAACAAATGTGAGCTTTGCCAAAGACCATGCTTGCAATGCTTGTATCGAAGGGAAGCTTCATGAAACGCTCGCCGACCCTCAACTATCATCTACTCCAAGAGGCCCTTGGAGCTCCTTCACATGGATCTCTTTGGTCCTCCATCCTTTGATAGTCTTGGTGGAAGAAAGTATTGCTTGGTGATTGTGGATGACTACTCAAGATACACATGGGTATACTTCTTCAAGACGAAGAGTGAGACCCAACAAACCGTCATCAACTTTGCAAATGAAGTTCAACGTCAACATGAAGCAAAGATATTGATGATTAGAAGTGACAATGGCACCAAGTTCAACTACACCTCGGATGAGTTTCTTAGTGACGAGGGGATCAAGCACCAATATGCCGCACCCTATACCCCTCAACAAAATGGTGTGGCGGAGACGAAGAACCGGACGTTGATGGACGCCGCAAGGACCATGATGCCGGAATTCAAATCTCCATACAACTTTTGGGCTGAAGCCATCAACACCGCATGTCATGCATCCAATAGGCTCTACCTCTGCAAAGGCTTGAACAAGACTCCATATGAGATACATACCAGCAACAAGCCCAACCTCAAGTACTTCCGGGTGTTCGGTTGTAAGTGTTTCATTCTCAAGAAAGGTGTTTGTTTGTTTAAATTCGAACCTACAGCTCAATAGGGAATATTTGTTGGTTATGCTACAAACTCTCATGCTTACCGTGTCGTCAACAAGTCCACTGATACGTCTCCGATGTATCTACTTTCCCAAACACTTTTGCCCTTGTTTTGGACTCTAACTTGCATGATTTGAATGAAACTAACCCAGACTGACGCTGTTTTCAGCAGAACTGCCATGATGTTGTTTTATGTGTAGAAAACAAAAGTTCTCGGAATGTCCTGAAAATCCACGAAGGCACTTTTTGGAAAATATAAAAAATACTGGCGAAAGAATCAAGACTAGGGGGCCCACACCCTGTCCACGAGGGTAGGGGCGCGCCCCCCTATCTCGTGGGCCCCCTGAGGCTCCACCAACCTCAACTCCAACTCCATATATTCCGTTTTGCGGAGAAAAAATCAAAGAGAAAGTTTCATTGCGTTTTACGATACAGAGCCGCCGCCAAGCCCTGATCTCTCTCAGGAGGGCTGATCTGAAGTCCGTTCGGGGCTCCGGAGAGGGGGATTCGTCGCCGTCGTCATCATCAACCATCCTCCATCACCAATTTCATGATGCTCACCGTCGTGCATGAGTAATTCCATCGTAGGCTTGCTGGACGGTGATGGGTTGGATGAGATTTACCATGTAATCAAGTTAGTTTTGTTAGGGTTTGATCCCTAGTATCCACTATGTTCTGAGATTGATGTTGCTATCACTTTGCTATGCTTAATGCTTGTCACTAGGGCCCAAGTGCCATGATTTCAGATCTAAACCTATTATGTTTTCATGAATATATGTGTGTTCTTGATCCTATCTTGCAAGTCTATAGTCACCTATTATGTGTTATGATCCGACAACCCCAAAGTGACAATAATCGGGATACTTCTCGGTGATGACCGTAGTTTGAGGAGTTCATGTATTCACTATGTGTTAATGCTTTGGTCCGGTTCTCTATTAAAAGGAGGCCTTAATATCCCTTAGTTTCCGCTAGGACCCCGCTGCCACGAGAGGGTAGGACAAAAGATGTCATGCAAGTTCTTTTCCATAAGCATGTATGACTATATTTGGAATACATGCCTACATTACATTGATGAACTGGAGCTAGTCCTGTGTCACCCTATGTTATAGCTATTACATGAGGAATCGCATCCGACATAATTATCCATCACTGATCCAATGCCTACGAGCTTTTCACATCTTGTGTTTCGCTTATTTACTTTTCCGTTGCTATTGTTACAATCACTACAAAACCCAAAAATATTACTTTTGCTACTGTTACCTTTATTATCATACTACTTTGCTACTAAATACTTTGCTGCAGATACTAAGTTATCCAGGTGTGGTTGAATTAACAACTCAACTACTAATACTGAATAATATTCGTTGGCTCCCCTTGTGTCGAATCAACAAATTTGGGTTGAATACTTTACCCTCGAAAGCTGTTGCGATCCCCTACACTTATGGGTTATCAAGACTAATTTCTGGCACCGTTGCCGGGGAGCATAGCTCTATTCTTTGAGTCACTTGGGATTTATATCTGTTGATCACTATGAGGAACTTGAAAGATGAGAGAACTAAGATTTTGCCCTCAACTACGAGGGGAGGTAAGGAACTGCCATCTAGCTCTGCACTAGATTCTCCTTCTGTTATTAGTAAGCTTGTGACACCTAAACCTGCTACTGCTATGAATTCTGATATGTCGCATGTTATTGATGATGCCACTTCTGCTATGCATGATACTTATGATGAAACTACTTCTGTGCGTGACACTACTTTGCCATTAGGTGGTTTCTTGATGAACAACTTGCTAGGGCTAGAGAGAATGAAATTATTGAAGATGCTATTATTGATGATAGTGATGATGAAAGTTCTCCCAATGATTATGAATTGCCTGTTGTTCCTGAGGGTTATATTATGGAAGAGGAAGCTGCTAGAGCTATCTTTGCTTGTAAAGATAGATATGATCTTAAAAAGTTATTAGCTAAATGGAAGCAGCAATCTCTTAATGCTAGAATGAAACCTGACCCTGCTTTTGCTACTTCACCTATCTACGTTACTGATAAGGATTATGAATTCTCTGTTGATCCTGAGATTATTACTTTGGTTGAATCTGATCCTTTTTATGGCATTGAATCTGAAACTGTTATGGCACATCTTACCAAGTTGAATGATATAGCCACCCTGTTTACTAATGATGAGAAGTCTCGCTATTATTATATCCTTAATATATTTCCGTTCTCATTAAAGAGTGATGCTAAGACTTGGTTTAATTCTCTTGCACCTGGTTGTGTGCGTAGTACCCAGGATATGATTTATTACTTCTCTGCTAAATATTTCCCAGCTCATAAGAAACAGGCTACCTTGCGGGAAATATATAATTTTGTGCAAATCAAAGAAGAGAGTCTCCCACAAGCTTGGGGGAGGCTTCTTCGATTACTTAATGCTTTGCCTGATCATCCTCTTAAGAAAAATGAAATACTTGATATCTTTTATAATGGACTAACCGATGGTTCCAAGGACTACTTCGATAGTTGTGCTGGTTGTGTTTTCAGGGAAAGAACAGTTGACGAAGCTGAATTACTATTGAATAATATGTTGACTAATGAAAATAATTGGACTCTTCCTGAGCCAATTGAGCCAATTCCTGAGCCAATTGAGCCAACTCCTGAGCCTATTCCTAAACCAACTCCGAAGAAGAGGGGTGTTCTATTTCTCAGTCCTGAAGATGTGCAAGAGGCAAAGAAATCAATGAAAGAAAAAGGTATTAAAGCTGAAGATGTTAAGAATTTACCTCCTATTGAAGAAATACATGGTCTTAATATACCGCCTGTCGAAGAAATACATTGTCTTGATAACCTGACACAGGTAGTAAAGGTAAATTCCCTCTATAGATATGATAAAGTTGAAATTCCCTCTACTAAATTTCATAGCCCATGCTTAGATGAATTTGATGACTTTATGGCTAGACAAGAAAGTTTTAATGCTTATGTTGGTAGAGAATTAAAGAATAATGCTCTCGAGATAGGACGCGTGAGCGATTATATGGCTAGAGTTAAAGGTGAACTTAAACTCATTAGCAAATATGCTTCTATGGTTGCTACTCAAGCTGAGCAATTACTTAAAGCTCAAAATGATTTGCTTGATGAATTAAATAATAAACCTGACTTTGCTGTTAGAGTGGCTACTAGAACTGGTAGAATGACTCAGGAACCTTTGTATCTTGAAGGCCACCCTAAGAGAATCGAGCAAGATTCTCAGAGAAACAATTTAGAGGCACCTAGTTCTTCTAAAAAGAAGAAAAAGAAAAACGATAGGACTTTGCATGCTTCTAGTGAACCTGTTGTAGACACACCTGAGAATCCTAATGATATTTCTATCTCTGATGCTGAAACACAGTCAGGTGATGAACATGAACCTAGTGATAATGTTAATGTAATGTTCATGTTGATGCTCAACCTAGCAAAAACAATGAAGTAGAGATTGAACCTGATGTCGATCTTGATAACCCATAATCAAAGAATCAACGTTATGATAAGAGAGATTTTGTTGCTAGGAAGCATGATAGAGAAACAGAACCATGGGTTGAGAAACCCATGCCCTTTCCTCCTAAACCATCCAAGACAAAGGATGATGAGGATTTTGAGCGCTTTGCTGAAATGATTAGACCTATCTTCTTACGTATGCGCTTAACTGATATGCTTAAGGTAAATCCTTATGCTAAGTATATGAAGGATATCATTACAAACAAAAGAAAAATACCGTAAGCTGAAATTTCCACCATGCTTGCTAATTACACTTTTAAGGGTGGAATACCAAAGAAACTTGGAGATCCGGGGGTACCAACTATACCATGCTCCATTAAAAGAAATTATGTTAGAATTGCTTTATGTGATCTTGGAGCCGGTGTTAGTGTTATGCCTCTCTCTTTATATCATAGACTTGAATTGAATAAGTTGACACCTACTGAAATATCTTTGCAAATGGCTGATAAATCAACTGCTATACCTGTCGGTATTTGTGAGGATTTGCCTGTTGTGGTTGCAAATGTCACTATCTTAACGGACTTTGTTATTCTTGATATTCCCGAGGATGATAGTATGTCGATTATCCTTGGTAGACCCTTTTTGAATACTGCAGGGGCTGTTATTGACTGTAACAAAGGCAATGTCACTTTTCATGTTAATGGTAATGAGTATATGGTACACTTTCCGAGGAAACAATCTCAAGTTCATAGCATCAATTCTATTGGAAAAGTTCCAACTATCATTATTGGAGGTTTTGAATTTCCTCTCCCTACTGTCAAGAAAAAGTATGATATTCTTATTGTTGGGGATGTTCACATCCCCGTTGAGGTAACTTAGTGTTATTCGAAATTTCTCCGGTTCCGTGTTATTCAGAATGAGTTTGTTAATAAGACTTGATCAACCTTGTTAGTGGATTAATTTTGATGATCATGAGATGGATGAAACTAGAAGGCACAACCTACTGTATCCTCTTTTTACTTTCTGTTACTTAGAATAAATAAAGCAAAAATAGTATTTTCCGTTTGTTTTCTGAATTATCCGTGCAATAAAAAATATCCCGAAAATAAAAGTGCTCCAAATGCCCTACAAATTTAGTATGATTTTTTATGGAATATTTGAGGATTTTAGGCACTGAAATCACTGCAGGAGGGGCAAGCACCAGGCCACGAGAGTGGAGGGCGCGCCCACCTTCACTGGGCGTGCCCCCCTGTCTCGTGGGCCCCTGGTGGCCCCCTCCACTTATGCCAGCACCCACACACTCCATCTTCTTCCCAAAAAATCCTCGCCAGCTCAAGCACGAGTTCTAGCTCATTTTGCTGCGATTTTCGATCTCCTTGCTCAAAGCTCCATTCACAAAACTGCTTTGGGAGATTGTTGCTTGGTATGTGACTCCTCCATTGGTCCAATTAGTTTTTGTTCTAGTGCTTTATTCATTGCAAATTTTTGCTGCATAGGTGATCATGTTCTTGAGCTTGCATGTTAAATTTATGAGGTCCCAAGTAATTCTAATGCATGATATAGGCTCTAGGCACTTGTAGGAGTAGTTGCTACCAATCTTGTTTAGTTTTATTCACTTTTATTTTGAAGTTACTAAAATTTCAAAAAAAATCAGAAAATGTTAAGGAGACTTTTGAGGGGCTCTTCTAGTCAAGGCACCCAAGAAAAACAATCTAAAGAGAAGGAAAAAGCCAAGTATAATCTTCCTCGCATAGCGGAAGTACGGCCATGTGAATGGCCATGCGATAATTTCTTGAAAGAAGCTGGAATTCATGAAGATTTTTATTCTTTGATCGAGAATGCAGGCCTCACCGATTTCCTCCATGACCGGATTGATCAGTATCTCTTACTTACCAATACTTTCATGCAAAACTTTTATTATTATCCTAAGAAGTCACCGCCTTCAGTATCATTTCATTTATATGAAGAATTCAGGGAAATGTCTTTACGTAATTTTTGCGCGGTATGTAGGATACCCTTTGAGGGAAAATTAGAGGAACCCCATCGTAAAGATGTGGATGGCTTTGTTAACACTATCACTGTAGGGGATCCAAAGAAGGGTTCCGATGCGAGAATCTCTAGCATACACTTTCCTGTTTTACGCTACTTTGCCATATTTGCTAGTAGATGCTTGATTGGTCGTGGAAATAGTGGAAACTTCAATGTTCCTGATATTATTATTTTTCACCACGCCTTGTGTGGAGATAATAGTTTTAGTATGGGTGTCGTCATTGCTAAACGGCTAAGCCTGAATCATACAAAAGGCCCCATCTTTGGAGGTATCTATGCTTCACGTCTTGCTAGACATTTTGAGATACCCATTAGGCACCATGAGAAAGAGGAGACAAAATTGCCTCCTTACATTTTAGATTACAAGAGCATGGTAGCACATGAGTTCATTGTTGACAACAAAGATAAGATGCTCTTGTATAACCTGAGGTTTAATAAGAAACACAATGAGACTATTATTTTGCATGTGCCTCTGTTGTTTGATTTGATTGCAGATAATTTTCTTGTCACGCCGGAAGCGGTGTACGCTCATCGAGGCCAAGCATCCACTCCAGAACCTAAGCCTGAGTCGGAACCTGCACTGGACCCTTATCGTGCATCATCTTACCAGTGGGACCCAGAGATGGCCAGCCAGTGGTATCCTGATTACACCTCCGAGTACATCGGGGAGAGTAGCAGCGGTACTTGGCATTAGACCAACTTAGGCCAAAAGTCTAAGCTTGGGGGAGTACGTATTTCTCACCGACTTTACATTCATGTCCACACACTATTCTAGTTGTCGGTGCTCATACTCTTTCATTGTATTATCCATGATAGTTCAAATTTCTTTTTCTAGTTTTCTTCTTGTGTGTTTGATAAACCTTAAGAAAAAACCAAAAAATTAGTTAGTTTAATTTCCATGCTTGCAGTAGAAATTAAAATGAAAACCCAAAAAGATTTCTCGTTCTTCTTCTTGCTTGTTGGGAGCTTTCCCGTGTAAATAGTTTTCTTTTCTTTCCTTTCCTTTGGGGGTTGAGAGTAGAAGACCATATTGAAGATGTTTAGTGGCTCTCATATGCATGATTCTTTATTTAACTTAGAGCCCATATTACTTGTCTTCTCTCTTGAGTTGAATGCTTGCAGATTCCAGCTTAGTCCAATGCACGTGCACTATTATTATTATACACATCGTTCGGTCGTGCAAGTGAAAGGCAATAATGACGATATATGATGGACTGATTGAGATGAGAGAAGCTGGTATGAACTCGACCTCTCTTGTTTTTGTAAATATGAGGAGTTCATCGTCCCTGATTCAGCTTATTATGAAGTAAACATATTTGCAATGACATTTAGAGATTATAGTTGCTTGTGCCATGCTTGATTAGCTATGAGTTATAATGGTTTACCTTGCATGCCAACATGCTATTAGAATGATTATGATGTGGTATGATGGGATGGTATCCTCCTTTGAATGAATTGATTGACTCGACTTGGCACATGTTCACGCATGTAGTTGAAACAAATCAACATAGCCTTCATGATATTTATGTTCATGGTAGATTATATCCTACTCATGCTTGTACTCGATGTGAATTAATTTTAATGCATGTTTATGACTGTTGTTGCTCTCTCAGTTGGTCGCTTCCCAGTCTTTTGCTAGCCTTCACCTGTACTAAGCGGGAATACTGCTTGTGCATCCAAACTCCTTGAAGCCCAAAGTTATTCCATACGAGTCCACCATACCTCCCTATATGCGGTATTTACCTGCCGTTCCAAGTAAATTTGTATGTGCCGAACACCAAACCTTCAAATGAAATTCTATTTTGTATGCTCGAGCAGCTCATGTTTCAACTAGGGCTGCCTATATCTTCCATGCTAGGTGGGTTATTCTCAAGAGGAGTGGACTCCGCTCCTCATTCAAGAGAAAGGGCCGGTAACCGGGATGCCCAGTCCCATGATCCAAAAAGCTCAAAGCAAATCAATATAATTAAACAAAACTCCCCTAGGGCCGTTGTTAGTTGGAGGCACTCGTTGTTTCGAGCAAGCCATGGATTGATGCTTGTTGGTGGTTGGGGGAGTATAAACCTTTACCATTCTGTTTGGGAACTTCCTATAATGCATGTAGTATGGAAGATACAGCCATCTCATAGTTGTTGCATTGACAGCAAAAGTATGCCCTCAAAATGTTATTCAATCTCTATTTTAAAATCGAGCTCTGGCACCTCTACAAATCCCTGCTTCCCTCTGCGAAGGGCTTATCTATTTACTTTTATGTTGAGTCATCACCCTCTTATTAAAAAGCACCCGCTGGAGAGCACACTGTCATTTGCATTCATTACTATTGGTTTATATTGGGTATGACTTGACTGGATCTCTTTTACCATGAATTACAATGTCTAGTCAGTCCTTGATCTTTAAAGGTGCTCTGCATTTATGTTTTGCGGACTCAGAAAGGGCTGGCGAGATACCATTTTGTTATATCATGTTATGATTGTTTTGAGAAAGTGTTGTCATCCGAGTTTTATTATTATGTCCCACTAGTTGATTATGCTATTGATATGAGTAACTGTGAGACCTAAGTGTTATTGTGAGTATGGTTAGTTCATAATATTTGCTGAAACCTGAATGCTGGCTTTGGATGTTTACAACAACAAGAGCAAACAGAGTTTGTAAAAGTTTTTCTTTATCACTTTCAGTTTATCAACTGAATTGCTTGAGGACAAGCAAAGGTTTAAGCTTGGGGGAGTTGATACGTCTCCAACGTATCTACTTTTCCAAACACTTTTGCCCTTGTTTTGGACTCTAACTTGCATGATTTGAATGAAACTAACCCGGACTGACGTTGTTTTCAGCAGAACTACCATGATGTTGTTTTATGTGTAGAAAACAAAAGTTCTCGTAATGTCCTGAAAATCCACGGAGGCACTTTTTGGAAAATATAAAAAATACTGGTGAAAGAATCAAGACTAGGGGACCCACACCCTGTCCACGAGGGTGGGGGCGCGCCCACCCCCCTGAGCACGGCCCCCTGTCTCGTGGGCCCCCTGAGGCTCCACCGACCTCAACTCCAACTCCATATATTCCGTTTCACGGAGAAAAAAATCAAAGAGAAAGTTTCATTGCGTTTTACGATATGGAGCCGCCGCCAAGCCCTAATCTCTCTCGGGAGGGCTGATCTGGAGTCCGTTCGGGGCTCCGGAGAGGGGGATTCGTCGCCGTCGTCATCATCAACCATCCTCCATCACCAATTCCATGATGCTCACCGCCGTGCGTGAGTAATTCCATCGTAGGCTTGCTGGACAGTGATGGGTTGGATGAGATTTACCATGTAATCAAGTTAGTTTTGTTAGCGTTTGATCCCTAGTATCCACTATGTTCTAAGATTGATGTTGCTATCACTTTGCTATGCTTAATGCTTGTCACTAGGGCCCGAGTGCCATGATTTCAGATCTAAACCTATTATGTTTTCATGAATATATGTGTGTTCGTGATACTATCTTGCAAGTCTATAGTCACCTATTATGTGTTATGATCCGACAACCCCGAAGTGACAATAATCGAGATACTTCTCGGTGATGACCGTAGTTTGAGGAGTTCATGTATTCACTATGTGTTAATGCTTTGGTCTAGTTCTCTATTAAAAAGAGGCCTTAATATCCCTTAGTTTCCGCTAGGACCCCACTGCCACGGGAGGGTAGGACAAAAGATGTCATGCAAGTTCTTTTACATATGACTATATTCGAAATACATGCCTACATTACATTGATGAACTGGAGCTAGTTCTGTGTCACCCTATTTTATAGCTATTACATGAGGAATCGCATCCGACATAATTATCCATCACTGATCCAATGCCTACGAGCTTTTCACATCTTGTGTTTCGCTTATTTACTTTTCCGTTGCTATTGTTACAATCACTACAAAACCCAAAAATATTACTTTTGCTACTGTTACCTTTATTATCATACTACTTTGCTACTAAATACTTTGCTACAGATACTAAGTTTTCCAGGTGTGGTTGAATTGACAACTCAACTGCTAATACTCAATAATATTCTTTGGCTCCCCTTGTGTCGAATCAACAAATTTGGGTTGAATACTTTACCCTCGAAAGCTGTTGCGATCCCCTACACTTGTGGGTTATCATCCACCGAACTCATTGAGGATATGTAACGTGGAGTTGGATGAAAATAATGGCTCCCAAGTGGAGCAAAGTGGTCTTTGTGGTGTAGGTGATGAAATTCCTCCTGGGGCCATAAGAAGAATGGGGATTGGTCAAATACTCCCCATTGAGGAACCCTTGTGGCCGTGGAGAAGGACAATGCTCTACTCAAGTGGAGCCATCACCTACGCTAAACCCACACGCTTCCGAAGAACAAAGTGAAGGCCCTCATCTCTATGAACAATATCAAGGGCAAGATCAACCACATGGAGACGGTGAGGCACCAAATAATGCCCAAGATCAAGTTCATGCTTCCGAGCGTGCTCAAGATCAAGAGCAAACTCAAGACGATGTTCAAGATAATCAAGATGATCCTCAAATGCCCATCGAGGAACTTTTGGAGCGTCGTGCTGCCAAAGTGGCTTCCAAGCTAAAGCATCAACAACATGTCATGGAGAATGTGCTTGGAAGCTTGAGAAAAGGGGTAACTACTCGTAAACAATTGTCAAAGTTTTGTGAACATCACACGTTCGTTTTGGGTGTTGAACCCCAAAAGGTACATGAGGCACTTGATGATGAGGATTGGCTTGAAGCTATGCACGATGAACTCAACAACTTCGAGCGCAATCAAGTTTGGGAATTAGTGCCAAGGCCAATGGAGGAACATAATGTCATCGGGACCAAATGGATCTTCAAGAACAAGCAAGATGCGAATGGTGTGGTTGTTCGAAAAAAGGAAAGATTGGTGGCATAAGGCTACTCCCAAGTCGAGGGTATCGACTACGGTGAAATCTTTGGCCCCGTTACTCATCTTGAATCTATTCACATGTTGCTTGATTATGCATATCATCATGATTTGAAATTGCAACAAATGAATGTTAAAAGTGTGTTTCTTAATGGTCCTTTGAATGAGTTAGTGTATGTCAAACAACCTCCGGGATTCGAGGATCCCAAGCTCCCCACTCACGTATACAAACTCAAAAGGCGCTCTATGACCTTAAACAAGCCCCACGTGTGTGGTATGAGCACCTTACCGAGTTATTACAAGATCATGGGTTTGAAATTGGGAAAATCGATCCCACTCTTTTTACTAAGAGGGTCAAAGGGGAGTTGTTCATATGCCAACTATATGTCAACGATATTATTTTTGGTTCTCCTAACAAATCTTTCAATGATGAGTTTTCCGCACTAATGACCGAGAAGTTTGAGATGTCTATTATGGGAGAGTTGAAGTTCTTTCTTGGGTTCAAAGTCAAGCAAAGAAGAGAAGGAACTTTCATCAACCAAGCCAAGTATACCCAAGACTTGCTCAAGAGATTCAAGCTAGATGATGTCAAGCCGGTCAAGTTTCCCATGCCCACCAAATGCAAGCTTGACAGTGATCCCAATGGTAAAGCGGTGGATCAAAAGGTATATCGCTCCATGATTGGATCCTTGCTTTACCTTTGTGCATCTAGACCGGATATCATGTTGAGTGTGGGAATTTGTGCACGGTTTCAAGCCACACCTAAGGAAAGCCACTATGTGGCGGTCAAGCGAATATTTTGATATTTGTCTCATACCCCAAACTTTGGCTTATGGTACCCCAAAGGAGCAAGCTTCGATCTCATGGGTTACTCGGATTCGGATATGAAGGGAGATTGTGGGGATAGGAAGTCAATTTCCGGAGGGTGCCAATTCCCGGAGGGCGGGAGATATTAATATCATCTACATAAACACTCAAGAGAAACTAGAGGATATCTTCACCAAGCCTCTAGATGAAGCAAGATTTTGTGAGTTAAGGCATGAGCTAAATATCATTGATTTGAGCAATGTGGCTTGAATCTAGGCACACCCCACCGCACTCATCATTATATCTTTTTCTAGATGTAGGCATGGACATAGGGGGAGTGTTATTCTCTCAATGAACTCTCCCTCCCCCCATTATGCATAAAGCGATCGCATCTTTCACATTAGCCATTTTTATGGTACTTGTGCTTCAAAGATGAGTTTTGGTCATGGGACCAAGGTTAAAATCTTTGCGGTGCCATACCATTTGACTCAAACATAGCTGGCCTCGGCCACCGCCCTCTCCTTGAGAGGTATGTTGTTTTCTTTTTCCTCTAGTTGGTTTGGTTGTGCTTTGGTTGTGTTTTGCTTTTAGTCTCTTCGTGGGTGCATGTCAGATTTTTGGTTGTTTTTGCTCTTAGAGTTGCTCCCTTGGCTCATCGCGTTGTTTCGTTTTCGTAGCTAGGCCTTTGTTTGTCTCGTCCAGTTGAGTTTTCACTGGGCGGTACTACCTCTGCGGAAGGGCGGTACTACCACTGAGTGGCATCAAGCGGTACTACTGCCCGCCTGAGCGGTACTACAGCTGTGGGGCGGGACTGGGGGTTATGAATCGGGCAGGGGAAGTTTTACTCCCCCATACCCATTCGTGGTTCTCTCCCCCATCCGTTCCTCTCTCTCCAGCGACAAACTCGCCACGGGAGGCCGTCGCTGGGCCACTTTCTCCGGGCTGTCCTTCGCATTTCCAACCGGCGGAATCGATCACCACCCCTTCCTCTTGGCATGGATGCTGGTATTGCCCCTTTTCTTCTCCTTGTTGCTTCTAGTTTTTAGATCTAGGCTTTTGGGGCAATAGTCTTAGCATTTATCAATTTTTGGCCAAATCGAGGCTTGAGTAGGATGTTGAAGGCTGCTAGACTAGTTGGATTGATGTTTGGTAGGACTATTTTTGAATTTGGCACCCCCGGTAGTACCAGATCTAGCAACGGTTGTGGCTGACCCTTTTCCTCCGCCTAGGGCGGTACTACCGCTCCCCTGGAGTGGTACTACCACTGCGGGCGGTACTACCGCTTGCTAGGAACGGTACTACCGCTCAGGGTGTCGGCCTCCACTTTTTCTCATACCAAACGTTGATTCGTGTTGCTCTTTTGCTAGCTTATGCTCGTTTTGTTGGCTTTCTTTGCTGGTGTTTGTGTGTTTCCAGGGGATGGCACTTCAGAGCCCCTCAACCATCGTATCAACCCTGGGCATCTTGGAGGATCAAAGTGTTATCGCACTTCCGGGGCAGTTGCTGCATCGTCAAGTGTTCTTCCAACTCAGCCCAAGCCTCCTTCCAAGCAAGTTGTGAGCAAGCCCAAGCCGAAGACCAAGTCTGTGACTGAGATGACTGCTAAGGTGTTATGTGTGGCCCATCGCCGCAACCCGTATGCTCAAGATCAAGATCTAGCTCTTGTCAACTGCCCCTTCTAGAACCGGTTTCAGTGGTCTGTCTTCTTTGATGTGCTCAAAGCAAAGAAGAATCTCTATGTAGATGTACGCTCCATCGACTTTGCCTATTTGGAGCAGGATCGTGCCTACTTTGGTGAGGCACTGGAGATGTGTGCTTAGTTAAACATTCTCAAGCTCATGGAGTTCAACAAGGACTTTGATGTGGATATTGTCGTGGATTTGTCACGGCAGATGTCCTTAGTGTCAGGACTTAGTCGCGAGGCCAACGCATCTATGCGGTAGCTTGAGAGGGGTTGATCGGGACGAGAGACGCAACACACAAGACAAGGATTTAGACAGATTCGGGCCCCGGGAAACATCATCCGGTAACAACCCTACATGCTGTTTGTGGCTAGGTCTCATTATGATCATGAGGGAATCGCCGGTAAGCCGGCTCTTTGTGTGTAGCCCTAGAGATTGTTTCTTATTTTCTTGTCCCTCTTTGGGGAGCCCTGCCCTTCCTTATATAAGTTGAAGGGGTGGCTTACATGTAGAGTCCTAGTAGGATTAGAACTAACTTATCCTCTATTACAAGTTGGATACAAGTACGTGTCTTGCTTCCTCATAAAGGAAATATTCCTCATGCCTTCCGTCTTAAGCCGGCCCACAATAAGATGAGCCGGCCTACTGGGCCTTGAGCCCTTGTCATTTATCTTACCCGCCGTTGGGGCCATTATTAAGTCGCCAGGCTCGTGAGTCGTCACACCAGTGAACCGCCAGACCCATGAGTCGCCAATCCTCCGGCGGGTCACGATGAAGCACCAAGTCCGGCCGGGTCATACTTCCGGCCGGGTCATACCGTGGGGTATATTTCCGACATTAACCCCCAGTTTAATTTGGATTTATCCATGTTAAACTGATCCTGCAAAACAACTCAAGAACAAATTTGACAGGTTGTGCTCTGGGTTAAATATTCTCCTGAGTCGGGACCTGATCATCCTTAAGTCCAATTGTCATTTCCTTCTTCTAAAAAATCCGGGTCAATAAGCCAGCTTCATACTCAATTTGCAGATGTTGGTTTCTCCCAGAGAAATATTGTGAAGAATAATCCACTTGAGTCGGCTTAAAAAATATTGTTCTTGAAATACTCATCTGATAGTTAGGCGGCTTAAAGATGTAGAACTTGCCAGTTTATCATTGCCAAAACTGCCAGTTTGTAAATATTGATGGCGCCGGGTCATAATTGTTGCTTACGCCGGGTTAGAATTGTTGCAGACACCGGGTCAATCTGGTTTACACCAAACTGAGAATTTGAAGATTTTTTCTCCCTTATATGCATATCACCTGTAGCCCCCAAGTACCGGGTTGTCATGCTTGCAGCAACCTGGGACTTGTAATTGCGTTATGCTCATGAAAACTTCAACTAGTGTAGCCCCCAAGGGCCAGGTCATTATTCAATAATGAGCAGGGACTTTGTAGATATAACCATGTAAACTTGAACAACAACGTGTATCCCCAAGGGCCGGCTTAGTAAGATAATACTAAGTTGGGACTTTATATATAATTTATTGATAATAACATCATATAATATAATCTCCACCATGGGGCTTGCACCCACGTCCTCAAGGATAAGAGCTTTATACTCTATCAACTGAATAGTGGATTGTTCAATATAATGGATTAATGCTTGTGTACCTTGAATTTTTGACAGGAGCAATTGATAGCCCCCAAGGGTCGGCTCATTACAATGTGATGAGTCGGGTCTTCAATAAGTTGAACAAAAAGTGACTTTACATTAGCCCCCAAGTGCCATGGTGCATGCTGGCAGTGACATGGGACTTGCATATTTGATGTAATCTCAATTTAAATAATGTAGCCCCCAAGTGTCGGGTCGTAAGCCTGCAGCGACTCGAGACTATTCCTTCCATTGTAGAATAAATCATATCCTTTGATAAAATAATAGCCATTGCGCCAAAGCGACTTTGAATACCTCATCTGTTGATAAGTAAATCCGGAGTTTAAATACCCGGCGGCTCTTGGCCGATGGCGATTTAATACGTCTCCATTGTAAGCCGGAATTTTTATAACCTGGCGGCTTATAGCCTTTGAGAAAATCAAGAATTGATAACCTTTTTGAGACACCAACTTAAATCTTTGAACTTAATCATTTATGTAAGTCATAGCTCTGTATATCCTGCACAGAGTTTAAACAACATATGCCTTAGCGACTTAACGTCAAAAGCCAGGGCGGGTAATAATATCTCACATATAACCATTGTGATATTGAATTTGCACTGCCGGTTTACATGACCTGTGCAGTAAGGGCGATAACCCAATCCTTAGAAGCCAATGCTTCCACATAGATGATGATTTCCATAAGCTGGCGATTTATCGAAAATCAAGCCGGGTTAAATAGAAACCACTCATATACACTCTAGATATGATCAGAAAAACTTTAAGTAAAATCCAAAAAATTGTTTGCAAAAAGAGACTTCAAAAATTTTGAGGCTTCTGATTCGAATACGATCAGAAAACTGTTCCAAAGGGGTTAAGCTAAGATTCGAATACGATCATATAGCCCCCAGTGGCTTTGGCGTTGCCGATCAAGAGGGTACCAATAGCTATGTTCTCTTTGGTTCAAATACAACCTATGTTTGAACAGGAAGCCCCCAAATGACCTTGAGAGTTGTTTAACGATGCTGATTCGAATACGATCCATGTCGGACCCAAAGGGGTTGAGCTATGATTCAGATATGATCAAGAAGCCCCCTAGTGGGTTTGGCAGTGTGCCAATCAAAAGGGTACCGACAGCTATGTTCTCTTTGGTTCGAATATGACATATGTTTGAACAGGAAGCCCCCAAGTGACTGTATAAATTTTGGCATCACACCGATCAAGAGGGTACCGACAGCTATGCTCGATAAGCAGGACGCCCCCAAGTGACCATAATAAGATAAGCTGTAAGGCAGGATACCCATGTTTGAGTTGCGCATCATGGCAGCGAGCTCTTTTTGGCACCCTTTAAAATTTTTGAGAACTCGAACTTGCGAGAGATTAATTCTTTTTGAACCGGAAGTGTAAACCGGATTTGAAAGCTTCAAAATTTTGTGAGAGATAAATTTACCTTGAGCCGGATTTGAACCAGATTTGAGAGCTTCAAAGCTTTGTGGTAAATAAATTTCCCTTGAACCGGTTTTTAAACCGGATATTAAG
Source organism: Triticum dicoccoides (assembly GCF_002162155.2). Lineage (NCBI taxonomy): Eukaryota > Viridiplantae > Streptophyta > Magnoliopsida > Poales > Poaceae > Triticum > Triticum dicoccoides. Next base: position 215,908,598 of record NC_041381.1, on the reverse strand, counting down.
AGCTTCAATGCTTTGTGGGAGAGAGATGTCTCTTGAACCAGATTTTAAACCGGAATCCTTCTTTTTAAGCCAAAAATTTTCTGACGGCCTTTAAATTTTTCACCAATATAGCGGTAGCCTCCGGAACCGGGTTACCTTCCCTCCAATGACCCGGAGTTCTTGAATTCACTAACAGCAGCCAATTTTGCCGAGTCATGTCATTGTAGCCCCCGAGTCTTAAGACGACTCGAGGAGTTGTCTTGAGATTCTTCGTATTTGACCATAGCAGAAAGCATATATCATTGGTGTTGATAGCGCGATGTGAATTCACAGAAGGTTGAGGTGATTGCGGCGGGTTATAAATGATCTGTATGAGTCATGTCAGCAACTCGGCCAATGGTTCCTTCCAACTGGTTGTTTGAAGTTAACCAAACTGTAGTGGCGGCGACTTGTGTGTATGCCCATTGAGCCATCCAGTGCAAACGGCGGCTGATGATACATGATAATTTTGCCTCCAATTTGTTGGAAGAAAACCGGGCTACCCAAGCAGTGACTTGCTTTATTCTCAATAAACAGCTCATGTAGGCAGGTGCGGCCCGGTGTGCTGATATAGACCAGGCCGCGAGAGACGGACAGCAAAGACGACCGCAACATCAGAGGAGAATCGGACAGATGAGTCGGCCGCGGCATTGTAAGCCGGTGCGGACGGGCGAGTCGATCGCAGGCGCGGTAAAAACCACGCAGACGGCGAGTCAATCGCGGGCGCGGTAAGCCGCGCGGACGGCCAGTCAATCACGGGTGCGATCCTAGCAAATTGATGTAGATCGAACTGCACGGGCGGCGGCTTGCGCACACCCGTCCAACAGCAAACGATGAATCATTGTGCATACATAAAAATATACAGACAAAGTAATTGTTCTTTGACAAAAACAATATGTACTAAAAATAGACTTAGATGAATATCACATGATATTTTTGCCGGATGAACGCGGATGCTGATGATAAAATCGTAGCAAACGTCTGATGTGACCCTAGCACCATGGCCTCATAAAAAGGGCATTTGACCACCGCTTGGGTTTGATCTGAAAAGCTTTGAACCACCGTGGCCTCACAAATCGGCCCTTTGAACCATCACGCATGCATGCATTACCCAAGATGTACTCTTCGTCAGTATACTAATCTCCAGACCTTGTACTCCGCGAAAACATCGATGCCGCGGTAAAAGCAAAAGCAAGGCCGGTTCAATACGGCAGAGGCCGGGGCGGCTCATGCGCAACGGATCAGGCGGCAGCGTGGTGGAAGTTGGCGACACTCCGGCAGCAGTGGGGGTGGCTCGCGCAGCAAGGCGGCTCGAAGGCCAGCTCGAAGCACGCTCTGTTGACTGCTGCTGCTGAGGGTTCGGGCAGCTCCAAAACGCGGCCACGACGGCAGAGGCGACACGGCGGCTGAGGCCGCAAATCCCGCTCACTTGATAGCTAGTTCAATTTTCCTCAACCCGTGCATGAGTCAAACTTGTAGTACTAGTCGCTCAATGAATCAGGCAATTGGATTAGAGAATACAGCAATCTTCTAGTACTCAACAGTGCTAATCTTCATTACGTACTAGTGGAAATCCTTTTGGAGTTTATTTGTCCTTCATGCCCAAAGTAACAGGAATAACAATTGATTCCCTCGGGACTCGTAGTCGACGGGGCGGGTGGAGGCGTGCTGAGGCCGCAGTTTTGCGGCGGCTCAAAGGTGATTTTGCCGGAGAGCGGCGGTTTGGATGCGGGACTCCGGTGACGGCGAGTTACTAAGGCAAAGGTGGGGTGAGGCCAAACAACTTCAGAGGCAGCCGGCGGCTCTAAACCGATCGCAGCGTCGGAGACGGGCGACTGCAGCTTGAAACCGTGTTCTTGTCCAAACTCGCTTCCGGGTCATGGGTTGACTTCTGATTTTCTATTTGACTGCGTACGTGTGCATCTGACTGGCAGTGTCGCTCCCTGACGAATAGTAGTACACAAGTAATACTGCTTGATTAATCCCGACGGGAGTAGTTAGCCTGTTTTTGATCTTCACCTGTGAACTGATGAATCGCCCAATGCTAACACTATAAAAAAGAAATTGTCACGTGTGGAATCGCCGCGCCCGTGAGGCTGCTGCACAGCAGGTCACCCAAAAATAATCTCAATCTCATACCTGCCGCCGTAGAGCACTTCATCAATCTTGACTGATGAACTCATTGTTGATGTGAATTTTTCCACGCCGGCTCTTGTTAAGCCGGAAAATTGTGAACCTCTCGAACCCTAGAAAATATCCCTCCAGGAACTCAACACCACCATGCGTAGGCCCCACGATGGGCGCCAACTGTCGTGGATTTGTCACGGCAGATGTCCTCAGTGTCAGGACTTAGTCGCGAGGCCAACGCATCTATGCGGTAGCTTGAGAGGGGTTGATCGGGACGAGAGACGCAACACACAAGACAAGGATTTAGATAGCTTCGGGCCCCGAGAAACATCATCCGGTAACAACACTACATGCTATTTTTGGTTAGGTCTCATTATGATCATGAGGGAGTCGCTGGTAAGCCGGCTCTTTGTGTCTAGCCCTAGAGATTGTTTCTTCTTTTCTTGTCCCTCTTTGGGGAGCCCTTCCCCTCCTTATATAAGTTGAAGGGGCGGCTTACATGTAGAGTCCTAGTAGGATTAGAACTAACTTATCCTCTATTACAAGTCGGATACAAGTACGGGTCTTGCTTCCTCGTAAAGGAAATATTCCTCATGCCTTCCGTCTTAAGCCGGCCCACAATAAGATGAGCCGGCCTACTGGGCCTTGGGCCCTTGTCATCTATCTGACCTGCCGTCGGGGCCATTATTAAGTCGCCAGGCTCGTGAGTCGTCACACCAATGAACCGCCAGACCCATGAGTCGCCAATCCTCCGGCGGGTCATGATTAAGCGCCAAGTCCGGCCGGGTCATACTTCCGGCCGGGTCATACCGCGGGGTATATTCCCGACAGATATGGTGGCTCAGTTTTATGCCACGGTTCACCTTGGCACTGATGAGGAAAGGACTTTGACTTGGATGACCAATGGGAGACTTCTCTCTGTCAAATGGAAAGCGTTCATGGAACTGTTAGGTGTTGAAGATCAGGGGCTTGAAAACCCGGTTGGCTTTCGTCCTAACAAGAATGTCACTTCCACTCACAAGCAGGCTCTCCGGCCCTTCAGCACCATGAAGGTTAACCCCGAGACAGGGAAGAAGACTTATGAGTTGTTTCTTTTTCTGGACATCCTTCATCGCATCTTCAGGAACACTCTTTCCCTCGCATGGGGAACTTGGATATGGTGCATACGTATCTCATGGACATGTTACTATTCTGCCAGCATGATAAGGACAACAACACAGGAGATTCCTTGGATATTTCTCATGTCATGTGGTTAGAGCTCCTCTCTGCCATCACTGAGCGTAAGTGCCCCATCTATGCCCCCTACCTGATGTTGCTTATTGATAAGGCATGGGCGCACACTTATCTTGGTGTCTTGTTGGAGACCGGTGACTTGGTCTCTCACAAGATTAAGCGTCTGAGATAGAAGGAGCATTGGGCACTCATGTTCCGGAGACTGAGATTTCGTCTGGTGTTGACGAGGCTGAGGCTGATGATGATGAGGACCATGAGCCCTCTGGAGTGGAGCCTTCGTGGGCTAAGAAGCTCCAACGCAAGATGAAGAAGCTTTCTGCATGGAGTCTCACAGGCAGTATATGGCACATGTGTCTGAGAAGAAGTCACGCAGCCGTCACAAGGTACTTATGCGGCAACTGGGTGTAGAGGTTGCTAGTGGGTCAGAGGGCAAGATCACTGACGAGGAGTGGATCTCTCAACACTGTCCTTGGACGGATTCAGAGACAGAGCAGCCTACCGCCGATGATGGAGGCGCAGGCGACCACGCGGGGATGTGATGATGGAGATCTTATGGCTTTGCTATCACATGTGACCGTAGCATCACTCTTTGCCCTTCTGGTGTCTCGATGCCAAAGGGGGAGAGAGTTTAGGGATTTGTCAAGATGCGAGTGTGTCTTATTCACCTTGTCTTTCTCTCTCGCAAACTCTTTTATCGGTCGTTTGCTTTGGTTTGGTTTGTGCTTGTGACCTGGCTACCCTGTCATATGGTGTCAGACATATGCTATCCTATGTTATTATTATCTTATGTGTGTCTAGTACTTTGGTAGTATGTGATTTGCATGCTTATCTTATGATTCTATTTTGCTCACTTACTACCCCTTGCATCCTAGCCTATATCTCACTTATTATAGATGCAAGTGTTGTCAGGCTATAAAATATAGGGGGAGTGTTGATCCTAATGTGTGTACTTTGCATTCCAAAGGCACTCCTAATTAAGTGCACACATCTAGGGGAGCCCGTCTATATTTTGTAGTCTCTGGGGTTTTCCTTATTCTCTTGTCACTTCTCTACGCAAATCCCGTGTTGTCATCAATCCACCAAAAAAGGGGAGACTGTTAGGGCATGTCTCTCTCTGGTTTTGGTGATTGATGACAATGCATTTGCGGACTAATCGTGTGCATTAAGCATTTCAGATATTCATTCGCACGAGATGATTCTTTCCCGTCGGAGCTCAAGGTGAAGATAGTGTAGTCTCTTACATTTCGGTTTTGGTGGACTTGAATCATAGGAGACACCGTACTATCAAGAGGGGGTCCGTATCGGAAAGTCTAGGGTGGAATCAACACATACACATCCTTTTGCACCCCCAGCTCCTTCCCTCTCCCTTGGAGTTTACCCTTATCGTGGAAGTGACACATGGGAGGAGCCATCGGTAGTACCACTGGGCTGGAGCGGCAGTTCCGTTGATAGCCTCAAGCGGTAGTACCGCTCCTGGCCATCAGCGGTAGAACGGCTCCAGTTCTGCGCTGGTACCACCTCGACTTTAGGTCGGCGAGTCTCGTGTCTGGTTCAGCGACAGTAGCAGCGGCAGTAGGAGCGGTACTACCGCTGCTAGTGCCGCCCGGGCCCTCACTCATGTGTCCCTTCTCTCTCTTTGGCCCCTGCTCTCTGTCTCTGCGGTAGTACCGTTGGGGCTCGTGGTAGTACCGCTAGTGCCAGCGGTAGTGCCGCTCCCCTGAGCGGTAGTACCGCTCTGTGCGGGATGAAAGGGGGGTAACGGTTGGATTGTTTCCCCCACTATAAAAGGGGGTCTTCTTCCCCACGAAGACATACCTCTTTTCCCCCAAGCTCCATTGTTACTCGAAAGCTCATATTTTCCCGATCTCTCTCCCTAACTAATCAAACTTGTTGATTTTCTAGGGTTGGTTGATAAGGCCCGGATCTACACTTGCACCAAGAGAAATTTGATTCCCCCCACTAATCCCTTGCGGATCTTGTTACTCTTGGGTGTTTGAGCACCCTAGACGGTTGAGGTCACCTTGGAGCCACATTTCATTGTGGTGAAGCTCCGTGGTATCATTGGGAGCCTCCAATCAAGTTGTGGAGATTGACCCAACCTTGTTTGTAAAGGTTCGGTCGCCACCTTCAAGGGCACCACTAGTGGAATCACGGCATGTCACATTGTGTGAGGGCGTGAGGAGAATATGGTGACCCTAGTGGCTTCTTGGGGAGCATTGTGCCTCCACACCGCTCCAACGGAGACGTACTTCCCCCAAAGGGAAGGAACTTCTGTAACATATCCTCGTCTCCACCGGCTCCACTTATGGTTATCTCTTTCCTTTACTCTGTGCAAGCTATTGTTGTGTTGTATCCTTTGCTTGCACTTGTTGTTGATTGTTGTTTGCATCATATAGATTGCTCACCTAGTTGCACATCTAGACAACCTATTTGTTGCTAAACATAATTTGTTAATAAAAGCTAAAAATTGGTAGTTGCCTATTCACCCCCACTCTAGTAAACCATATCAATCCTTTCACTCTTTCTCCAAGAAACGACCCCGGGGCTCAACATATAAATAAAGGGCCAGGGCTAGCACCCCGGAACACATCAAGATTCACCAAGCCGTGTGCATGCAACCCCGCCTCCTCTAGTTTATACTCCGTCATAGTTTCCGTTGTTCTTGGCGAAGCCCTGCGGAGATTGTTATTCACCACCACCATCACCACGCCGTCGTGCTGCCAGAACTCATCTACTACTTTGCATCTCTTGCTGGATCGAGAAGGCAAGGACGTCATCGAGTTGAACGTGTGCTGAACACGGAGGTGTTGTTCGTTCGATACTTGATCGGGACGGATCATGAAGGTGTACGACTACATCAACCGCATTGATAAATGCTTCCGCTTAGCAATCTACAAGGATAAGTAGATGCTCTCCCCCTATCGTAGCTATGCATATCCATGGATAGATCTTGCATATGCGCAGAATTTTTTTTTCCATGCAACGTTCCCCATCAACGGTATTAGAGACTAGTCTATGCGTAGATGATATGCATGAGTAGAACACAAAGGAGTTGTGGGCGCTGATGTTCATAATGCTTACCATCAACATCTTATTTTGATTCAGCGGTAATGTGGGATGAAGCGGCCTGGACCAACCTTACATGTCCACGTACATGAGACCGGTTCCACCGACTGACATGCAACTTGTTTTGCATAAAGGTGGCTGGCGGGTGTCTGCTTCTTCTACTTTAGTTGAGTCGAATTTGACTACGGTCGGTCCTTGCAGAAGGTTAAAACAGCAAACTTGATAATCACCATTCTGGTTTTGCGTAGGTATGGACGGTCCTTGCTAGTTGCCCATAGCAGCCACGTAAAACTTGCAACAACAAAGTAGAGGACGTCTTACTTGTTTTTGCAGGGCATGATGTGATGTGATATGGTCAAGATGTGATGTGATATACGTTAATGTATGAGATGATCATGTTTTGTAATAAGTTCACGACTTGCATGTCGATGAGTACGACAACCGGCAGGAGCCTTCAGGTTGTCTTTAATTATTATATGACCTGTGTGTCAGTCACTAAGCGCCATGTAATTGTTTTACTTTATCACTATGCATTAGCAATGGTTGGCGAGATGACCCCAATGCTACGATGGAGATCAAGATGTTGTGCCGGTGACGATGGAGACCATGCCGATGCTTTGGAGATGGAGATCAAAAGCACAAGATGATGATGGCCATATCATGTCACATATTTTGATTGCATGTTATGTTTATCCTTTATGCATCTTATTTTGCTTAGAACGACGATAGCATTATAAGATGATCCCTTCACTTAATTTCAAGATAAAAGTGTTCTCCCTGAGTATGCATTGTTGCTAAAGTTCGTCATTTTGAAGCACCTCATGATGATCAGGTATGATAGACTCTATGTTCATGTACAACGGGTGTAAGCCAATTTTGCACACGCGGAATACTTGGGTTAAGCTTGACGAGCCTAGCATGTACAGACATGGTCTCGGAACAATGGAGACCGAAAGGTCGAATGTGAGTCATATAGTAGATATGATCAACATAGAGATGTTCACCATTGAAGACTACCCCATCTCACATGATGATCGGACACGGGTTAGTTTATTTCGATCATGTATCACTTAGACAACTTGAGGGATGTTGATTTAAGTGGGAGTTCATTAGTAATTTGATTATTTGAACTAAAATTTGTCATGAACTTAGTCTTAAATAGTTTTTGCATATCTGTGTTGTAGATCAATTGCCCGGCTACTGTTCCCTTGAATTTTAATGTGTTCCTAGAGAAAGCTAAGTTGAAAGATGATAGTAGCAACTACACGGACTAGGTCCGTAACTTGAGAATTATCCTCATTGCTACACAGAAGAATTATCCTTGATGCACCGCTAGGTAGCCCACCCGCTCCTGCTAATCTAGACATTTTGAACGCCTGGCAAACACGGACTAATGAATACTTGATAGTTTAGTGTGCCATGCTTTATGACTTAGAACCAGTGCTCCAAAAGCATTTTGAGCACCACACAGCATATGAGATGTTCCAAGAGATGAAATTGATATTTCAAGCTAATGCCCGGGTTGACAGATATGAAGTCTCCAACAAGTTCTATAGTTGTAAGATAGAGGAGAACAGTTCTGTTAGTGAACACATACTCAAAATGTCTGGGTATCATAACCACTTGACTCAGCTAGGAATTTATCTTCCAGTTGAGAATGTTATTGACAGAGTTCTTCAGTCACTGGCACCAAGCTACAAAGGCTTCGTGATAAACTATAATATGCAAGGGATGACAAAAACGATTCCGGAGCTCTTCATGATGCTGAAATCGACGGAGGTAGAAATCAAGAAGGAGCGTCAAGTGTTGATGGTTAACAAGACCACTAGTTTCAAGAAAAAGAGTAAGGGAAAGAAAGGGAGCTTCAAGAAGAATGGCAATCAAGTTGCTGCTCCGTTGAAGAAACCCAAAGCTAGACCCAAGCCTGAAACAGAGTGCTTCTACTGCAAGGGAAATGGTCACTCGAAGCGAAAATGCCCCAAATACTTGGCAGATAAGAAGGATGGCAAAGTGAACAAAGGTATATTTGATATACATGTTATTGATGTGTACCTTACTAATGCTCGTAGTAGCGCCTGGTTATTTGATACTGGTTCTGTTGCTCATATTTATAACTCAAAACAGGAGCTACGGAATAAATGAAGATTGGCTAAGGACGAGGTGGCGATGCACCTCGGGAATGGTTCCAAGGTTGATGTGATTGCCGTCGACACACTACCTCTACATCTACCTTCGGGGATTAGTTTTAGACCTCAATAATTGTTATTTGGTGCCAGCGTTGAGCATGAATATTATATCTAGATCTTGTTTATTGCGAGAAGATTATTCATTTAAGTCAAAGACTAATGGTTGTTCTATTTATATGAGTAATATCTTTTATGGTCATGCACCCTTGATGAATGGTCTATTCTTGTTGAATCTCGATCGTAGTGAGACACATATTCACAATATTGATGCCAAAAGATGCAAAGTTGATAATGATAGTGCAACATACTTGTGGCACTGCCGTTTATGTCATATTGGTGTAAAGCGCATGAAGAAACTACATGTGGATGGACTTTTGGAATCACTTGATTATGAATCATTTGGTACTTGTGAATCATGTCGCATGGGTTAGATGACTAAAACTCTGGTCTATGGAACAATGGAGCGAGCTAATGATTTATTGGAAATAATACATATCGATGTATGTGGTCCGATAGGTGTTGAGGCACGCGGCTGGTATCATTATTTTCAAACCTTCGCAGATGATTTGAGTATGTATATCTACTCGATGAAGCACAAGTCTGAAATGTTTGAAAAGTTCAAAGAATTTCAAAGTGAAGTAGAAAATCATCATAACAAGAAAATAAAGTTTCTACGATCTGACCGCAGAGGTGAATATCTCAGTTACGAGTTTGGCCTTTATTTAAAACAATGTGGAATTGTTTCACAACTCACGCCACCTGGAACACCACAGCGTAATGGTGTGTCCGAACATCGTAACCGTACTTTATTAGATATGGTGCGTTCTATGATGTCTCTTACCGATTTGCCTTTATCATTTTGGGGTTATGCATTAGAGACAGCCGCATTCACGTTAATTAGGGCACCGTCTAAATCCGTTGAGACGACACCATATGAACTATGGTTTGGCAAGAAACCTAAGCTGTCATTTCTTAAAGTTTGTGGATGCGACACTTATGTCAAAAGGCTTTAGCCTGATAAGCTCAAACCCAAATCAAAGAAGTGCGTCTTCATAGGACACCCTAAAGAAACTATTGGGTACATGTTCTACCACAGATCCGAAGGCAAGATCTTTGTTGCTAAGAATGGGTCATTTCTAGAGAAGGGGTTTCTCTCGAAAGAAGTGAGTGGTAGGAAAGTAGAACTTCATGAGGTAATTGTACCTTCTCTCAAATTGGAAAGTAGCACATCAGAGAAAACCGTTCTCGTGATGCCTACACCAACTAGAGAGGAAGCTGATGATGATGATCATGAAACTTCAGATCAAGTTACTACTAAACCTCATAGGTCGACCAGAGCACGTACTGCACAAGAGTGGTACGGTAATCCTGTCCTGCAAGTCATGTTGTTAGACAACGGTGAACCTACGAACTGTGAAGAAGCTATGATGAGTCCAGATTTCGACAAATGGCTTGAGGCCATGAAATCTGAGATAGGATCCATGTATGAGAACAAAGTATGGACTTCAGTAGACTTGCCCGATGATCGGCAAGCCATTGAGAATAAATGGATCTTCAAGAAGAAGACAGACGCTGATGGTAATATCACTATCTATAAAGCTCGACTTGTCGCGAAAGGTTTTCGACAAGTTCAAGGGGTTGACTACAATGAGACTTTCTCACATGTATCGATGCTTAAGTCTGCCCGAATCATGTTAGCAATTCCTGCGTTTTATGATTATGAAACCTGGCAAATGGATGTCAAAACTGCATTCCTTGACGGGTTTCTTGAAGAAGAGTTCTATATGATGCAACCAGAAGGTTTTGTCGATCCTAAAGGTGGTAACAAAGTGTGCAAGCTCCAGCAATCCATTTATGGGCTGGTGCAAGCATCTCAGAGTTGGAATATACACTTTGATGATGTGATCAAAGCATATGGTTTTATACAGACTTACGGTGAAGCCTGTATTTACAAGAAAGTGAGTGGGAGCTCTGTAGCATTTCTGATATTATATGCAAATGACATATTATTGATTGGAAATGATATAGAATTTCCAGATAGCATAAAAGGATACTTGAATAAGAATTTTTGAATGAAAGACCTCGGTGAAGCTGCTTATATATTGGGCATCAAGACCTATAGGGATAGATCGAGACATTTAATAGGACTTTCACAAAGCACATACCTTGATAAAGTTTTGAAGAGGTTCAAAATGGATCAGTCAAAGAAAGGGTTCTTGCCTGCGTTGCAAGGTATGAAATTGAGTAAGACTCAAAGCCCGACCACGGCAGAAGATAGAGAGAGAATGAAAGTCAGTCTCTATGCCTCAGCCATAGGTTCTATAAAGTATGCCATGCTGTGAACCAGACCAGATGTGTGCCTTACCATAAGTTTGGCGGGGAGGTACCAAAGTAATCTAGGAGTGGATCACTGGATAGCGGTCAAGAATATCCTGAAGTAAATAGAAAGGACCAAGGATATGCTTCTTGTTTATGAAGGTGACGAAGAGCTCATCATAAAGGGTTACGCTGATGCTAGCTTCAACACTGATCCGGATGACTCCGAGTCTCAATCTGGATACGTATTGAATGTGGGAGCAATTATCTAGAATAGCTCTATGCAGAGCATTGTAGACATAGATATTTGCAAAGTACATACGGATCTGAATGTTGCAGACCCGTTGACTAAAACCTCTCTCACAAGCAAAACAAGATCACGCCTTAGTACTCTTTGGGTGTTAATCATGGCGATGTGAACTATGGGTGTTAATCACATGGCAATGTGAACTAGATTATTGACTCTGGTGCAAGTGGGAGACTGATGGAAATATGCCCTAGAGGCAATAATAAAGTTGTTATTATTATATTTCCTTATTCATGATAAAGGTTTATTATTCATGTTAGAATTGTATTGACTAGGAACTTAAATACATGTGTGGATACATAAACAAATACCGTGTCCCTAGTGAGCCTCTACTAGACTAGCTCGTTGATCAAAAGATGGTTAAGGTTTCCTAACCATAGACATGTGTTGTCATTTGATAACGGGATCACATCATTAGGAGAATGATGTGATGGACAAGACACATCTGTTAGCTTAGCATATGATCGTTTAGTTTATTGCTACTGCTTTCTTAATGTCAAATACATATTCCTTCGACCATGAGATTATGCAACTCCTGGATACCGAAGGAATACCTTGTGTGCTCTCAAACATCCTGATGTAACTGGGTGATCATAAATATGCCCTAGAGGTATCTTCGAAGGTGTCTGTTGAGTTGGCATGGATCGAGATTGGGATTTTTCACTTCGTGTATCGGAGAGGTATCTTTGGGCCCTCTCGGTAATACAACATCACAAGAAGCTTGAAAGCAATGTGACTAAGGAGTTAGTTATGAGATGATGTATTAAGGAACGAGTAAAGAGGCTTGCCAATAACGAGATTGAACTAGGTCTGAAGATACCGATGATCGAATCTCGGGTAAGTAACATACCGCTAGACAAAGGGAATTACGTATGTTGTCATAAAGGTTTGACCGATAAAGATCTTCGTAGAATATGTAGGAACCAATATGGGCATCTAGGCCCCGCTATTGGTTATTGAATGGAGAAGCGTCTCGGTCATGTCTACATCATTCTCGAACCCGTAGGGTCCACACGCTTAACTTCATTGACGATATAGTATTATGAGTTATGTATTTTGGTGACCGAATATTGTTCGGAGTCCTGGATGAGATCACAGACATGACGAGGAGCTCCGGAATAGTCCGAAGGTAAATATTAATATATGGGATAATAGTGTTTACTCTTTGGAAGGGTTCCGGAATTCACCGGAAGGGGTTTTAGATGTTTCCCGAAATGTTCTGGTGCGAGAACACTTTATTTGGGCCAAGGGGTAAAGCCCATAGGTTTTTTGGGAAGGTGCAAAAGGAAGTTTTGCGAAGGCCAGAGGCCAGATGCCAAGGACCCTAGTGTCTGGTCCTGGAGTCCAAGAAGGACTCTTGCCTTGCGGGCTAAATCGACTTTGAGGAGGCTCTTTCTCCAAGAAACGACCCCAGGGCTCAACATATAAATAGAGAGGTAGGGCTAGCACCCGGAACACATCAATATTCACCAAGTCGTGTGTCGGCAACTCCATCCTCTCTAGTTTATCCTCCATCATAGTTTCCGTTGTGCTTGGCAAAGCCCTGCGGAGATTGCTCTTCACCACCACTGTCACCATGCCGTCGTGCTGCCGGAACTCATCTACTACTTTGCCTCTCTTGCTGGATCGAGAAGGCGAGGACGTCATTGAGCTGAACGTGTGCTGAGCGCGGAGGTGCTGTTCGTTCGGTACTTGATAGGGACGGATCGTGAAGGTGTACGACTACATCAACCGCGTTGATAAACGCTTCCACTTAGCGATCTACAAGGGTATGTAGATGCTCTCCCCCTATCGTAGCTATACATCTCCATGGATAGATCTTGCATGTGCGTAGGAATTTTTTGTTTTCCATGCAATGTTCCCCATCAATCCCCACTCTCATTGAAAGATTGGGTCGCCATCATAAGACTACCACCTGGAGCAACACGAAAGGCAATGAGAACCGCGACGACGCCTTCAAGAAGGGAACGAGCTTCGTCGCCGCCGGTCCATCCGAAGATAGACCAGGTTTTCACCCCGACCACCATTCACCGCAACCAAACGTCACACCCCGAATACCGCGCCGCCCACACGGCCATGGCAACTGGGCAGCACCAAAGCCATGGGCTTTGCCCATGAGCCTCACGAAACCACCACCAGGGCCACCGCCCCGGCATCCAAGACCTTGACACCACCTCACCCGAGATCCACCGCTACCCCAACCAAAGACACGATTGGAAAGGACCCGCCTTTCGCACCCCTGGGCTGCCCAAGTGCCGAGACCCAATAGGCGGGCCAAAACTGGTCTCCATCGCCCTATCCTACGGCACCGGGCGCGAGATGAGGTCAGTTCTGTTGTCGGGCGTGAGACAAGGTCAGTCCTGCTGCCGGGCGCGAGACGACCTAGGTCGTGCTGCCGCGTGCGAGACGAGTGATGGACCATGGCTGGGGGAGGGCCAACCATCGACGAAGATAGCGGATGGACGACCGAGAAGAAGGATTGAAGGTCGACACATGTCATACACCGACGGGCCGACGCTAGAGATGTCCAGTCGCCGCCGTGAACGACCCAAACCACTGCCATGGGCCACCACCACGCCGTGGCAGCCCACATCCACGCCGGGACCCCTAGGGGGAGCCCTGTGCCGCTGTACAGACCTGCACCACTAGAAGAGGCTAGCCCAGCCACAAACGTGCCGCCACCCCACCATGGCACGCCCCCACTCCGGCCACCTCCAGCACCCAAGGACTGCCGAAGACGACCGGACCACGCCGCCTCAGCCCGCGTCGCCCGCGAGAATAGCTAGTCGGAGGAGCAGCCCACCAGATCTGGATTAGACCATCATAGCCCTGACGCCGCCCACCCTGCACAGGCACACTCCACCGACCCCAGCAGCCCTCCCACATGTTGCCACCATCGTCAGGACGACCGCCATGGTCGCACCGCTGCGCCCTGCCCAAGGTCGCGCATACACCCAAGGCGACTGCCCCGCGCGAAGGGAGAAGAAGGCCCGCCGCCACCGGCAGCCAGGCTTTGCCCTGCGGCGCCCTCTGGCCGGGGGGTCAAGGAGGGGAGGGGGCTGGCGGTGGCCGGGGTAGAGTTTTGCCCCTGCTCACGAGAGCGGGTTGGGCGAGTCGGGGGGGGGATGTTTCTTGCGGAGGGGGTTTTGGCGGGAGCCTTGTCTTTCTCCACCTTCCCAAGCTCTCCCATCTTTTTCCAGATCGAGAGGGGCTGAAGGCGACGATGTCTTGCTTGCTGCAGCACAGGTAGCCGGCGCTGGCGATGAGGTGGACGAGGGATGGAGAAGGGAGCCGGCACTGGCTGGGCGGACGGTGGACGGCGGGGTAGCCGGGAGCCGACGCTGGCTGGGCGAATAGTAAACGGCGGAGTAGCCAGGAGCCGGGGAGAGGCGCCGACACAGTCGAGGCGGCTAGAGCCTGTTGGAATAAGCCACGGCGTCTGGTGCGGTCGGACTCGTCGGGCATGTCGGGTGCGCGCCGGACGTGCGGGGCGCACTGGTGCGGTTAGGCTCGCGAGGCGCATCAGGAGCGTGCGAGATGTGTGGGGCGCACTGGTGCAGTCGGGCTCGCCGGGCGCGCGCAGGAGGTGCAGGACACAACGGCGGTGTGCATGCTAGTTTGGTAGGGTCCGTGGCCGTTAGTGTGGCTGCATAAAGACTGAACTTGGCCGTGCAATTAGCTAGGAGTAGTTAGATGCATGGTCAATAGTGTGGCCATTGAGGATATACTGTCCACGCACTGGATATGGACGTGCATGCAGTAAGTGGTTAGTGCATGGAATTAGTTGGGTTAGTGGCCGAGCATGGTGGCCAGGTTAGTGGGTGCGTCTACCTTATGTGTATATAAGTCAGTTGAGTCAGTGAGAAAAATTGGCGGTGAGGGCTGTGAAAAATGTAGCGGTTATGTCATCAAGGAGGAGAGCTCTCGGTAAAGCTGGTGCTGGTTTCTTCATTGGGCGTGTGTGTGTTGAGTCTTCTCACCATGTGTGTGTTCGTAAGGGAGAAGAGAGAGTTGTGTTCTTGACAGCAAGAACGAGAACAAGTGGTGCTGCGACGAGGCGGCACCAACAATTGGCATCAGAGCGACTAGGTTCGAGGGGCGGCCGTGGCGTGCGACGACGTCCGCGGCACGCGCGGCGGACATGGAGGCATCGGTTGCAGTGTGCGGCAAGTCCGCAGCGATGCAGTGTGATGCCGTGCTCGCGATGAGAGCGGCGGTCGTGGAGGCGAGGAGGTCGCGAAGGACCTGCGTGGTGGCGCAGAGGCTGCAGCGGCTCGGCGCGACGATCGTGGAGGCGCAGTGGCGCGTGGCATGGAGATGTGGCGTGTCGGCGGAAGACATAGTGGCGCGGTGCTACGTCATGAAGCGGCATCCAGGAAGACTTGCGTTTAAGCGCGATGGCATCAATGGCGTTTGTCGCCGAGGGACGCCAGGCATGTGTCGCCGGCGGAGAAGGATCTCGGCATATGTCGCCGGAGACGTAACGGATCACGATGCAATCGGCGTCAGTGCACCAGGTCGGGTCCGCGAGCGGGGTCACGGTCGTGGTGACGACATTGGCATGAGCTACTCCGGCGATGGCGAGGCCGTGGCTTAGGGGGTGTGTGTTGGAATAAGCCACGACGTCTGGTGCGGTCGGACTCGTCGGGCACGTCGGGTACGCACCGAACATGCGGGACGCACTGGTGCGGTCGGGCTCGTCGGGCGCGTCGGGAGCACGCGGGACGTGTGGAGCGCACTGGTGCGGTTGGGCTCGTCGGGCACACGCAGGACGTGCGGGACACAACGGCGGTGTGCATGCTAGTTTGGCAGGGTCCGTGACCGTTGATGTGGCTGCATAAAGACTGGACTTGGCCGTGCAATTAGCTAGGAGTAGTTAGCTGCATGGTCAATAGTGTGGCTGTTGAGGATATACTGTCCACGCACTGGATATGGATGTGCATGCAGTAGGTGGTTAGTGCATGGAATTAGTTGGGTTAGTGGCCGAGCATGGTGGCTAGGTTAGTGGGTGCGTCTACCTTCTGTGTATATAACTCAGTTGAGTCAGTGAGAAAAATTGACCGTGAAGGCTGTGAAAAATGTAGCGGTTGTGTCATCAAGGAGGAGAGCTCTCGGTAAAGCTGGTGTTGGTTTCTTCCTTGGGCGTGTGTGTGTGTTGAGTCTTCTCACCATGTGTGTGTTCGTAAGGGAGAAAAGAGTTGTGTTCTTGACAGCAAGAACGAGAACAAACCGTGCTGCGACGAGGCGGTGCCAACAGAGCCATGGACAAGCACGGTGAATGATGGCGTGGTGAGGAAGGCCCAGCTGGCTCTACTACTGGAGCTCATGCACGCGTGCGTAGGGGGGGTTCGGCTCGTCTGCAGTCGTGTAGTTACTGTACAGGTGCTGTTGCTATTAAAATCTGCCGTTCATTTCTATCCAAGCACTCACCTTCCTCTTCCTTAATCCTGTGATTAATTGGGAGCCCGTCCATCATCCGCAACGTTAGCGATGCCTCCTGCCGCCGCCGAAGCTCCATCCACCGCCAGAAACTCCTCCAACATGCACGCCATGATAGACATCTTCATCTGGATGTACGCCAATGCCGTCCTGATGCATATCCTCGGCCTTGCGTGGAACGCCGAACGCCATGCACTCGAAGGGCTCTCCGGCCAGAAGGCCGAGAACGTCCCATCCGCTGGGTCTAGCCACTGCTCCCGCATGTACGCCAGCTCGTCCTCGCTTCACACGGATGGACCGGTCGCGTACGAGTTGTACGCCATGAACCACCCCGCCATACGGCTGTGCCATCAGGAAGGACGCCCGCGGCCTGCGCCTGTAGCGAGTTCACCGACTCCTTTGATGGCCGCGTGCAAGTGTATCTCCCTCAGCTTGTCGAGATCGAACCTACTCGCGCTTCTCGTCTGTATCGCCCTGGCTCACCATGAATCGTGACAGAATGTCAGGCTTCTCCTATCTCATCTCCTCACACAGCCGCGCACCATGGCGATGGGCTCGCGCAGCCGCCGCTCGGCACCCATGTTAGCGTCTTCTTTTTCTTCCAGAATCCTGGGGCGACGTACCATACCTACTCGCGCTGAGATTAGTAGCGTTGCGAAACATACCGGCGAACCTGCTGCTCACGTTCGTGGCGTTCTCAACCTTTTCCGGCGACCGCCGTCGTCGTGGGTGGTTTTATCGATTAATCACATGATTAAGGAAGAGGAAGGAGAGCCCTTGGATAGAAATGGACGGCAGATTTTAATACCAACAGCACATGTACAGTAACAACACAACTGCAGACGAGCCGAACCCCGTGCGTAGAGGCAGTCATCCCTTCGTGTTGTTGTTGGCCTTTGTGCTGCCACCGGAGGTTGCCGTCTTGCCGACCTGTTGTTGTTGCTGCTGTGTATTGCTTGCCTACTGAAGATTGAGGAAAGAAGATATCATTTTTTTGATATGTGCTGCTGTTGTGTGCTACTGTTGAGGAAATATTGAAACAGTTCTGGAGCAATTTTATTCACAGATAAGAGACATTGAGCTAAATTTGTTTGCTCTATTATGTGTGGTTACTACTATGCATTGTGTGCTCCGGACGAAGTGAGATATTGAGAAAGGGTGTGGCTAGGTCTTTTAGTCGACTCAGACTTGACCAAGTCTCAGTAAAGAAGGAAAAAGAAAAGGTTAAAAAGAAAATTTTCACGGATCTCCATGCAAGGTCTTATGAATATAGCACAAGTCTCAGTCGACTGAGATTTAGCAATCCCGATTGATACGTACAACTACTGCCATTGATTTTTTTTTATTGTTGTTAGCCGATGTAGAGTGATAGCTTGTTTTTCTAGAAAAAACGATGTTTTTTTTAATCTTTTGCAAAGCGATGTCAGATGGAAAAACTGGAATGAACCACAACAAGTCCATGACCTACAAAATGGACCTGGAAAACCTACCAATCCTGTGGGAGGAAGCTCGAAGAGGCAAAGAAAGTTCAGCAAGCTCTAAGACGGGACTTCGATGGATGAATAGAGATAACTCACAATCCAGTAATAGGAGTCGAGCTTGTTATTAGAAAAGAGTCCATAATTTCTTCCATGCCAATTAGAAAGAAGATTTGAATTGATCTCAGAGTTCTCTTCAACGTCGTTGAGTTATTATTTGAGAACATGTGAATAGGTTTTCTGCAAGGAAGACGTCACAGTGAAGAGCGGCGCACCAAAGTGCACGTATAGATCTAGTATGCTCTTTTATCTCATGAAAAACCCCTTCACACAAGGCCTTACTTACAAGGTATTACCTCCTTCCCAAATTCTTGTTTTAGATTTTTCTAGATATGAACATATCTAATACTAAAACATGTCTAGATACATATGCATCTAGACAAATATAAGACAAGTAATTCGGGACAGAGGGGGTACTTCTCGGCGTTTGCACCATGGAATGCCCATCGTTTTGACCAGCAAACAAGCGGCTACAAGTCCTGCATATCCTGAATCATCATCAAAGTAATCTCTACAGAAAGAGCAATATAGTGCTTCAGACTGCTAAGGAATGTACTTTGGTTCCCTTTCTATCAAGCGGGCAGATGATATCTCCAATTGGGTCCCATTACAATATTGTTTCACCAACCTTTTCCACATTTTGAGCTAATCTGGCATCTAAAGCCAACATATGGCAAGTTTCTCCATATAATTTGAGATCAGTTCATTTGATATATACCATAATAAGTTACGATATGGATTAATAGTGACGGCACATCTTCAGTGACCAACACAATCCAACACCGATAGTTTATGCCAACAGCTAATTGGGTTATTGCACAGAACAATTGATGGTAAATTGAGTATTACAGAAACAGTTGGCATTGGAAATCAGGAATCATCGTGGACCAAGATTTCAAGCAAAGTTTTATCAAAACGAGAGACCAAAAGGATTTTCATGGCACCAAAATAGTTTCATTTTTTGTACTGTGCATGGATCCACATTTAATCAAGTATAACATATGTCCGGTCTCATCTCCGTGAATGATTAACAAGGGGGGACAAAGTTAACCAACAAAGAAACAAGAGCATACATTTTTAGCAGTGTTAAGCACCCTTTTGTTGTTTCTGTAGATGATTGGAAGATACAACAAATGGTAGCTGCTCCTTCCCTGCCCAAATTAAGGGTAAGGGGTACTCAGACACAGTGAATGTTAAGACCCAGATAATTGCTGCAATGCAACAAAGGAATCAAGTAGGTAGTGCAAAATGACATGCTTCTACATTGAATGTACCAGAACATTCGGCGCTCCAAAAAATGCTAGTTTGAATGAAGTACATACTTGTACCTTGTTCTGAAGGGAACAAAAGAGTGTTTCTCTCAAGTCTTCCATACATCTGCATTACAATTTTTACATTTCAACTATGCATTCAGAAGTATTTTCATCAAATAAAACAATTATTTGCAGGAATCAATGTGAAGGACTAAACAGGTGCTGATCTAGCAATGTGGATTGACAACTGAGTGTGGCAATCTTTAGGAAAGAACGTTTATCAAAGAGTATTTAGTTTAATACCATAAATTCTACGTCACATATTCGCATGCAACAAACTACTGAAAGCAGTGATTGCAACATATGATATGAAACACACACACTTCTGACGCTACTAACAGATAAAAAAGAGATAGTAGATGCGATGAGAATATGGGATACCTCCCATCTAGTCCATTCAGCTTGCTGTCACGAGTGCTTCGCCAAATTTGATAGAGTATTGGAATTTGGAAACTCTATGTTGACTCCAGGCAGATGATAAGTGAAAGTCCACTGAACTGTGTAGGTATATTGAATGATGGCAGTATGTAGGCTGCACCAATCCTGGACCCAGAACATGACCAAACTCACGTTTATCAACTGATGGTGAGACAACAAGAACCAGATTCCAACAAATTCAAGGCCAGCTGAATTCATCCAAAATTATGCTCCCATGTAACCATGTCCGGGCTAAGCCCAAGACAAAGTAGTTTCTACAACAAGTGAACCATTTAAACGAGATCTTCATTTAGTTTCCAGCAACAAATGAACTAAAGATGCATATGTCCTAGTGCTATCAACACACTTTTTATCATCCATCACTGAAAGCATCCCTAAACATGCCCCAGTATGCCCCTTCTCATGTAGGCAATCAATTAAAAGTTTCCAGACAACCTCATCATAGTTGTACCCTAAGCCAAGTATGTCACTGAAAATTGATACAGCCATCCCATGATCTTCACTATCACAAAGGCCAGAAAGGAGAAGGCATCATGACTTTAGCCCTGGCTGAAAGCTCTGATGGGCCATCGATCTAAATTGCTCGCATGCTTCCCTGTACATCTTTAAGTTACAATAGCAACCAAGTAGATAATCAGACATGTCTTCATCCAACAGAATGTTGTTTCCCTGCATTTTTAGCAACAACCATTCCACCTCCTCCAGTCGACACTGATTACACAATCCCCTCAGCAGTGCCTTGTATGTGCTAATGCCAGGAGCAGCATCTGATTTACACATCTATTCAAAAAGCTCCTACAGATTTCTCACATCTACCATCTTCCATACTTTTTCATTATCAAATGCATCACTATCATCCTTGTTACACATATGATTAAGGAATATGGAATATGTTGTACAATTTGGATCAATAGGGACAGAAAGCATCTTCACATGTGCAAAGAAGGCTTTCTCCATCAGGCCAGCATCACTATACGCCTTTATGACAGCGTTACATGTTTGCACATCTGGAGAAACACTTGCTTCATGCATTTCAACAATAGACACGTCTATATTTTCTTCCTTCCTTCCTTGCACCTTCAAACTAGTCTGTACTGATTTTTAGTGTATATGTCTGTTTGTTAGGTTTGCAACCAGAAGATATCATTTGCTCATACATCTTGGTAGCATTTGCATGCTTCTTGTCCCAAAGCATTTGCTTGATCAGAATGTTAAATGTACAAGTTCTTGGTTCTATCCCCTGCTTCTTCATCTTGTCTAGTAGATCTATAGCCCTATCCAATCTTTTCACGTTGCACAGACCATCAGTAAGGGCGTTGTAGGTGTGAACACCAGATATACGTCCTCTGAAGTCATCTTCTTCGTCAGCCCAAAAGCAGAATCAATATCACCTACTTGGCAATATCCATGAATCAGTGAATTATATATGATGTTGTGTGCCTTAATACCTTTCTGAGGAAGACAAGAAAAGAGAGAATGAGCCTCCTCTAGTCGACCTCACAATGAGCATCTATAAAGATGGCATAAGTTTGTCGATCTGGAAGAACGCCATAATCCTCCATCAAACCAAGCAACTGGATAGCAATCTTAATTTCACCCATGCTACAATGACCAGATATCAGCGGGTTGAATGTAACAGTATTTGGCGACAACCCAGCCCCAACCATTTGTGTCAAGAAGGCCATCGCTTGATGCACTTTACTGTCACAACAGAATCCATGGATCATTACATTAAAAATTTGGACATTTGGGTTGACCCCATTCTTCTTCATCAACTGCAAAACATCAAGAGCAGCCTTCATATCACCAACCTTGCAATACCCATCAATCAACACATTGTAAGTGGCAACTCCAAGAGCAACACCCTTTTTTTACGCTGAAAATAGTAGGAGAGGCTCCTACTACAATTGAATTAATGGAATAGGGTTACATATTTACATGGCACCGGACACCACTTTGGGCGTGGTAAAGAAAAGGAAAACTTGGGGAAAATAAAGGATGTGTTACAACCGTAAAGAGAGTTTTTATTTAGACTAGACTAGATTAGTGCTGTCAGGTAGGCAGCAATGTACTCTTTGATATCCTCATAACCCTTGTATTTGAGATTGGCAAAGTCTGACTTGAATCTTTGTTTCCAGGAAGAGATAGAGGGCATAATGTGTTGGAAATAGTGATTGTTCCTCTCTTTCCACAGGCTCCATGCAGCTACCAGAAAGATGTCCATGAACATCGGTCGGTCCCAAGCCTGCTTGGCTTCTTCCAGCAACTTGAGCATGTGCTGTTGGGTAGACCAATGAATTCCCACAATATCCCAGCATTCAACACTGAAGGTGCAATGGAAGAACAAGTGCTTAACTGTCTCTTCAACGTGAAAGCCACACAATAAGCAGTTGAGGTTAGATCCAATGTTGTAGTGCCTTCTCTTGAGCATGTTGCGTGTGTTAAGACGGACAGTCAATAAAAACCAACCAAAGACCTTGTGCTTGGGTATCGATTTTGATCTCCACAACCATTTGTAAGCAGCATGTACCTCAATGTTTCTAAAGCAGCAGTCATAGTAGTTTTTTGCCTTGAAAGCAATAGCAACCCAAATGTAGGTCCAGATGTCTTTGCCATTCTCTTCTAAATGGGTGTCACTAATAAGCTGACTCATCTGCATGAATTCATCGTACGCCTGAGAAGACAGGGGCAGCTGGAATGTCTCATGTGGGTTGGCAACAACAGTCAAGAAGTCCCGAACAAACATATCTTCATTATTAGTGTATGAGAACGCTCGGGGGAAGGCCTCCGACAGGATCTCCGATTGACATGCATCTTTCCAGAACAAAACCGAGGACCCCTCATGCACCTTAAACGAAGAAACCCCTTTGACTGTTGGACTGAGTTTCATAACATCTCTCCACCACAATGAACCACAAGGATCCTGGGCATGTGGTATTGCGTGAGGATAGTATGTATCCCAGATCAGTTGTACCCAGGGGATGTCAAGGCGGTTATAGAATTTGTGCAGGAATTTGATCAACAAAGCATCATTCTGGATTTTTAAGGTTAATGATACCCAAACCACCATGTTTCTTGGGGCGGCAGACTAGGTCCCATGCTGCCAGTGAGTTACTCTTGGTACCTTGGTCAGATTTTTTAATCCATCGACAATGCCTCCTAATCTTTTCTAGCTGTGCTACGACTTTAGGATTTAATCTTATGGTGCACATGGCAATGGAGGTAATCCATGAATTCACTAACGAGAGTTTACCAGCATAAGACATCATTGGCATAGCAGCAGTGATCCTTCTCTCAGCACGACACACCATTGGCATAAGATCCTGAACAGAAGGCCGAGTGGTGCCAAGAGGCAACCCAAGATAGGTGAATGGCATCTTTCCCACAGTGCAACCAAAGATTGTAGCTATGTTTTGGTAGAGGGTGTCCGGGGTGTTGAT
The DNA here is from genome assembly GCF_002162155.2 of Triticum dicoccoides. Lineage (NCBI taxonomy): Eukaryota > Viridiplantae > Streptophyta > Magnoliopsida > Poales > Poaceae > Triticum > Triticum dicoccoides. The sequence goes on along the minus strand of NC_041381.1, from coordinate 215,885,177 downwards.
TGGGATCAGGGGTGATTTGTGGAAGTTAGTGTGTAGCCCAATCAAAGCAGCATAGTCTGAGAGAATTTGCTTCATGGTGGCTGCTTGGGTGGGGCAGGCTAGCATAACAATGATTGTGTCGTCTGCGTATTGAATGACGGGGTAGTCCGTAGTGTTCCTAGTGGGGAAGGGTAGGCTCAGGAGATTTTTGTTGTAAGCATCATTAATTGAACACTATAAAAAATCTACAGCGGTCACGAAAAGCAGTGGTAACAACGGATCTCCTTGGCGAACACCACAGAGGCATTGGAACTGACGTCCTGGTACACCATTCAAGAGCACAGAGGATTTCCCGGATGAAAAGATCGATGTCATCCATCGAAGCCATTTACTGTTAAATCCCGTTTGTCTCATGATCTCAATCATGGCTGAGTGTTGTCATCCACCGAAGCCATTTACTGTTAAATCAATGCCCTTCACAGGCTTCACACAACACCATGGCACCATGCTCCACTTTTCCATGCTTCCACAGACCATGACAACTATGGTATATGTCCAGCAATCTGGAGCACGCTGCTGCATCTCCATTTTCTCCAACAATTTGGTCACATCATCGAACCTTCCCTCCTGACAAAGTCCACCAATCAAGGCATTGTAAGTCACGACGTTTGGCACCACACCCTTATCGACCATCTCACCCAACAAAGCCTTGGCATCCCTGACACGCCTAGCCTTGCAGAGCCCATCAAGCAGCACAGTGTATGTGTGCACCCCGGGTCTGCACCAGCCCCTCGACATTTTAGCAAACACCCTACAGGCATCGTCAATGCGCCTCACGACACACAGGCCCTGGATGAGGATAGTGTAGGAGTATCTGTCGTAGTAGGCACCCCAACGGCGTGGCATCTGCACGAACAACCCGCACGCGGCTGTGAGGAGGCCGGCCCTGCAGAGGCCGAGCATGAGGCAGTTGTAGGTGAAGGTGTCCGGCGCGAACCCTGCCTCGTGCATCAAAGCCAGAGCGACCCTGGCATCAGCGAGGAGAGCAAGCTTGCAATGTACGCTGATGAGCGTGTTGTAGGTACAGCAATCGGGAGGCTCACCGGACTTTAGCATGGCGCCGCAGGAGGCCGGGAGGTGCGCGAGGCGCGGTGCCTCACTACCCCTGGAAGAATATGCGATGAGGGCGGCATTGTGAGATCGGATGTCGGAGGGGTCGAGGCGAGGGGGGTCCAGGTTGGGAGGGGATGGAGCGGCACACGTGGAGAAGCGGAGGGCGTCGATGGACTCCGCCACCGCCACCGCCAACAGCGGCGAGAGGCGGCGCATAATTGGTGGGAGTTTAGTGATGGGAAGTGAACGATCGGATCTGGGGACGAATCAGGGGAAGATGCTGGATGAATTGGTGCGAGATGATAGTTCGGTCTCTCCCTTGTTCATCCAGAGTGCAGGCCGAATGGGATTCTTTGACTTTGTCAATATTGCCAAACATGTTGTGGGTGGCTGACGCCAACAAATCCCTAGCTTTTTTTTTGAAACTCACTAAGAACTTTATTTAAATTTCCCAACCCAGGTATCTCATCCGACACAGTCTGCAAGATGCAGTCCGGTGGTTCATGCAACCACACCTTACAAACATTATTCGCCACACACTCCCTAGCTAACAAATGAGCTGCATTGTTAGCATAACGTCTAACCCAGGTTACTGTCCATCTTTCCCTTGATGCCATCAATTGCTTCACCTCTTCGATAATCGGCCCCAACGGTGATAAGTCCTTCTCCTTTCTCTGCAGTTTGCAAACAATCTCACGACAGTCCATCTCTACATGCAGGTTTTGTACGTTTAGCTCCTCCGCGAGTTGTACTGCTCTTCTGCAGGCATAGAGCTCCACCCTTGCCAGTTCTGTGCACTGAGGGAAAACATGACAGGCTCCGCCTAGGAACGCACCCTCCTGGTTCCGAAGAACCACACCTACTCCACCTAGCTCGCCAACTTTGGATATAGCTTCGTCCACATTTGCTTTCACCCACCCATCATCTGGCGGGCACCATTTCTCTCTAAGGGCTGGGTTATCTCGCTTGCTCTTCCTCCCATGAATAGACTGCCACTCACCCATCAAGGCGAACACCCTTCTCGCGATCACATCCGCACCTTCAATTCGTTACCCCTCTCTTGTGTTATTACGTGCCAGCCAAGGTGCATAAACCCCCTGGACCATGACCGCCCTTTCATCATCCGATGCTTCCGCAAACCAAGTCAGGAGCCATCTTGCTAATGCATTCTAGGGGGCGACTGACTCCGGTGGGATCACCACCGGCACCCCCAACTCTGAATGCATAATCTTCCAAATCATTCTGGAATGAAAACAGCCCCAAAATATGTGATAATTCGTTTCCTCCCTTCCACACGCCACACAGAAGACTCCCTCTTTTATCTTCCTCCATTTGAGCTCAGTGCCTACCGCCAGTCCATTCCGAATCAGACGCCACATGTGCGTTTTCACCTTGCTCGGTGCTATATTATCCCACAAACTGAGCCAAGACTTATGATCTGTCACCGTGGACGAGGATTCCGGTCGGCCTGCTTTGAGACTTTTCTACGCCATCCTTAGGTGATATGATGATCGCATTGTAAACACACCATTCTTGATGTAATTCCACGCCAAGTAGTCCTGCATGGTCGGACCTCCCACCGGAATATGCATGATCTCCTCAGCCTCATCCGGAGAGAACATGGAGCACACCTTGCTTCGGTCCCATGCATTCCTTTGCGTGTTGAGAAGGTCACATACTCTAGTTATTCCATGTATATATCTTTTGGCACAGTGGCCTTAGACTTCCCTTCCTGGGTATCCAATTGTCATGATGCACTTTAATTCTTGTCCCGTCACCTGTTCTCCAAATGAGACCATCTAGCAAGAGATCCCTGCCATGTAAAATGCTTGTGAAGGTAAACGAGCCACCGTCCGGGCAGGTTGCATTAAGGATTGACCCCTCCACAAAATATCGAGCCTTCAAAACTTGTGCACACAAAGAATCCGGTACCTGAAGAATTCTCCGGGCTTGCTTAGCAAGCATGGCTTGGTTGAAGGCCTCCAGATCACAGAAACCCAGTCCACCCTCATGTTTCCTCTTGCACATTTTCTCCCATGCGATCCAGTGCACCCTCTTTTGACCATTCGCTTCACCCCACCAGAAGTTCGAGGAGATAGATGACAAATTCCCGCACATTTTCTTTGTGAGTTGAAAACAGCTCATGGTAAAAGCTGGAGTTGACTGGAGTCCTGACTTAACAAGCACCTCTCTGCCAGTCTTGGACAGCCCTTGTCCGTTCCATCCGAACACTTCTCCTCTCGCACTCTCCTCTACATATTTGAAGGTTCCATCCTTCGATTTCCCAACTACTGTGGGGAGCCCTAGATATCTTTCACTCAGAGCTTCCATAGAAATGCCGCTGATCTGCTGCACCTCCGCTTTCATCTCATCAGAGAGCCCTTCCCAAAGAATATAGCAGATTTTTGAAGGTTAACCTTCTGTCGCGATGCCGCTTCATAATCCTGCAATATGACATGGAGTGCCTCAAAATTGTCTCGGGGCCCCTCTAGGAAGACCACACTATCATCTGCGAACAACAGATGAGTAATCGTCAGCCCAGTTGTCCCAAACGACACTCCCTTTAACTCCTTCTCCCGTTGTGCATTCTTCAACATTGCAAAGAATCCTTTACATATAAAAGGAAAATATATGGGGAGAGGGGGTCTCCCTGTCGAAGACCACGCGAAGGTATGAACTTATTAGAGAGCCCCCCATTCAACTTCACAGAAAAAGTAGCTGATTTGACACACCTCATGATCATCTCCGTCCAGTGACTGGAGAAACCAAATTTCATCAGCATTTGTTTGTCGGATTTCGGGTTCCGGCAGACCCTTGAGGTTCGAACACTGGGGTGCGCGTGGAGATTCAACCCTCTACCGGCTCGCTCCTCGCCGAATCGCTAGGACCTAAACTACCAAACTGAACAGCACAAGAGACACAAGATTTATACTAGTTCAGGCCACCATTGTGGTGTAATACCCTACTCCAGTGTGTGGTGTGGTGGATTGCCTCTTGGGCTTGATGATGAACAATACAAAGGGAGAACAGCCTCGCGAGGGTCTGTTCTTGGCTGGCGCGATGAATTGCTAGGGGGAATGCAGTCGCCTCTCTCTCTCTCTCTCTCTCTGTGTGTGTGTGTGTGTCTTCCTATCCTTGTTCTCTCCATGCCTACCTTGCGGGTGGCTAGTCCTATTTATAGGCAAAGGCCCTGGGCCTCTTCCCAAATATTGAGCGGGAAGGGCGCCAACAATTGGCCATTTTGAAGGGGAACAGCGGGTACACTTATCCTGACTAAAGTTAGTCCTCGCCTGTCAAAGGCTCTGGTGATGATGCCGGCTTGGGCTCCACAATGACTTCCTTCCGGCCGTTGGGCTGGTCTTGGTCTTGTTGCACCGAAATGGACGCCTTTGCTTGATGCTCTTGCCTGCGCTTGCTCCCTTTGCACCAAAGAGGAAAGGAGGACACTGCGCGGGCTAGCGCCCGACTGGCACCCTTGGTCGTCATGGCTTGCGTCATGGGCACCTCGCGAGGTACCCTGCCTTGAACTCTTCGCCTCCTCATGAGCCAGCCTGACGAGGCCGTGCCTGAGGAAGCTCCTTGTCGTCCGCCCCGCGAGGATTGGCCCCTCGCGAGGGTCTTGAGCTTGCGTTGATGAAGATGGGCTGTGCTGGGCCTCCTTTGAGCCACGCCGCAGGCCGCGGGCAGGCAAGTCTGGGAACCCCCGTTCCCAGAACGCCGACAGTAGCCCCCGGGCCCACGGCGCGCCCGAACTTAGCTGACCAGATAGGCGAAAGGGCAAGTGCGAAGCACCGCGGGCCCTAACAGCCTGCGGCCTTGGGTGCCGCGTGGCAGTTGATTGGACATGGGCGGCACTGCTTCCCCACGACGCCTCGGTAACCGCTCGGATCCAACAAGTCCCTGCATGCAAAGCGGGTCATGATTACCTGTGATCGTGGAGGCCGACGGTTGGCCTTCGCCGGCTATAAGTACGGAACGACGCGCGCCCTTCCAGTCTATCCTTCTGCTTCTCCTCCTTCCTGGGCCTTGCTCCATCTTGCTGCAATGGCTCCGATCCGCCGGTTCTCCGCGAAAGAGAAGGGAAAGGCTCCCCAAGAGGATCCTGATCCGCTTCCCCCGAAGAAGCGGCTTGCCCTCTGGTGTCCGGGCGAGGGCACTCGCCAGGAAGCGTCAAGACCCTGGTGTGAGCGGCCGCCACCAGGGTTCCCTCTTCCCTTGTACGCGCACATTGGTGGCTCTGAAGGAGTCGACGCTGAACGCCACGAGCGGCGCCGTCGACGACGCCGGCGGGTCACGAAGGTGTGCGTCTTCCCCCCTGGAGTCCACGCCGAGGGCTCCTGCCGAGAGTTCGTGCTTCATGCCGCCATGCCTCCTAAGTCTTGGATTCGTCTCCCCTCTTTCTTCGCCTTCGTCATCCGGCAGGGGGAACCCCTGGGGCTCTGGCTGCAGCACGCCGGCTGCGGCACCCTCGTGACTGGGGCAGAGGTCGCGGTCGTTGCCCCGGGCGAGGTCTTCATGACTCGAGGCTGGGGCGAGGTCGCCCGGGTCTGCAGGACAAGGGGCACCCTCACGATCCATCTGGAGTACGACGGTGCTTCGGTGATGTCCTTCAAGGTCTTCGATGCGGAGGGTCGTCGGCTGGAGTGCTGCCCCGGGAGAGGCGGTCGGGACCCTGCTGCGGCGAGACAGAGGCCGGCCGTCCGCTCCCTTGGCCGCTCCTCAGGCGACGGAGGCGCCGGAGGATCCAGTGACTCCGCCGAGCTCTTCGTGACGCCAGAGATGAGTGATGACAGCTACGAGCCCCCGATCCTGTGCCATTCCCGGAGCAGGGCGGGCTCGTTAGGTCGTCACCGTCCCTGATCTGGATGGGGTTGGCGTCGGTGCTGGGCGGCCCACTGTTGATGATGGCGTCTGCCGTGATGCCCCCTGTAGTTAGGACTCCTTAGGATTCGCGCCTTTTGTCCCTGCGAGGGGCCAAGAATATACCCCACGGGGGCTTGTAAGATGTTTGTAGCTCCGTCTGTCAATATGATCTCTATTGTGGAGTGGTGCGAGATGCTTATTCCGTTTTAGCTTAGTTCCCTCCTTTCAGACCTCGCGAGGGCTTGATGCTCTACGCCGACAGGTCCCAGTCCCAAGGCGGCTTTAGCCGTCGCTGGTATGCCAGGTCGCGATGCCGTGGTCAAGGTCAGGAGGTGAGCGGCCCGAGGTCCGGTAAGAGCCCCTGAGTCACGATGCTCAGGGGGTCCCCCTTAGCGCTCAAGCATCCATCATTCGGTGAGAAAGGAGAGCGACGTTGCTAACACGGGATTGCATTGAGTGCGGGGATGGTGCTGCGATAACTAGTGTGTCCGGAGGGTGAGTTATCTTGAGGGTCAGAAAAATGCTTCCTGGTGCGGCGCTAGCCTTGGCCGTCGCGAGGTTGCTTGGCGATGCTCCTTGGAGGGACCCTGCAGGCTCATCACAGAAGGAACGAGGGTTTGTCGCAACAATCGACAGTTAGCCGTTAGTTGCTCTGGGGGAGCGTGAAAGGCCTGGCGAGGTGTATCTGGGCACCCGTGAGCCAGCACGGGACTCACAGGGCCCTACCTCAAGGCGGGTTGCGCCTGGCTCTGGGCCTTATCTTGGGGTGTGTTCCTGCAAATTTGGCCAGATGCCGGTGCTCTACGTCTTCGGGTACCGACTCTCGGGCTGGTCTCAGCCGTCGCTGGCATGCCAGGTCGCGATGCCATGGACAAGACCAGAGGGTGAGGGCAGGAGAGCCGGTAGGAGCCCTGAGTCGCGATGCTCAGGCACCCCCCCCCTTTAACGCGCAAGCTGGGTTAGATGACAAAACTCTACTTCCTCGGGTCCCGGCTCTCGGGCTGGTCTCAGCCGTCGCTGGTATGCCAGGTTGTGATGCCATGGACAAAACCAGAGGGTGAGGGCCGGAGAGCCGGTAGGAGCCCTGAGTCGTGATGCTCAGGCACCCCCCTTTAACGCGCAAGCTGGGTTAGATGACGAAACTCTACGTCCTCGGGTCCCGGCTCTCGGGCTGGTCTCAGCCGTCGCTGGTATGCCAGGTCGTGATGCCATGGACAAGACCAGAGGGTGAGGGCCGGAGAGCCGGTAGGAGCCCTGAGTCGCGATGCTCAGGCACCCCCCTTTAACATGCAAGATTCCGACACCCAGGAGAAAAAGGCACCAAATAACAAGCATGGTGGATCGAAAGCATAGTCCTAAGATAAACGCAAGAAGGATACATGCCACTGGGACAGGCCCGAGCGGCTTGGGGATGATGCAACCCGAGGGGCGCCCCCAATAAGATAAGCTAAGGACATGAAATAAAAGGGATACATGCCGCAGGGACGGACCCACGCGGCCTGGGAATAATGCGGCCCTGAAGGTGCTCCCAGCTAGAAACGAAACTTAAAAGATGTCACCTGATGATGTTGGGGACGAAGGGGTGTTGGTGTAGCAAACTCGGTGGGCTGTGGGAGCTGATCCTCATGAGCCCCCAGGCCCAGGGGCCTCTGGAGGCTCCGGAGTCACTGGCGGCTCCTCGCGGGCCATCTCCATCTCCACCAGGGCTGCGGCACGCCTGACCTCTTGAGCCTCCAAGATGGCCCTCATGAGACGCTGGTGCGCAGCAGCCGCGTTCGGCAGGCCGTAAGGCATGTGCACGTAGCTGTGGGGCGGACCCTCGCAACGTCCCACTCTCGAGGGCCAGAGGCGCTCTTGAGACGCGGCTCGGTTGAGCCCTGGTATGTCGATGCAGACGCACAGCCCACCATCCTCGCCTGGATGGGGGGCCACAGCGGGTAGGCGGCGGCTGCCTCTCATGACCCTTGACTCCTGTAACTCCTGAATGGCCTTGCTGACGAACTCCTGAGGGTTTGGCCCTTCTTGCCTTGCTCCTTCTTGAGGGAAACGTGCTTCGAAGCACGCCTCCACGTGGTGCCCAACCGCCTCCCTCGTGACCTTGGCGAGGTCGGCGCCCTCCAGGGGAGAGCCCCCGAGCCCTGCCTGAGGAGGGCGCAGGGCGCGCTTCCCTATGCGATTGAAGGAGGCTCCTCCTGGCCAGGCGCGGGCCCTGAGGGGCCTGCCTCCTGAGGGGCCGGGCCGGTTGATGTCTTCTTCTTCTTGGGGGCGGCCTCGGGAAGCCTCCTGCCTCCACGGTCTGGGTCTTCCAGTGATGCGGCCTAAAAGGCTCGCTCCAGGGAGCACACTGCGTCTCTCTCTTCGCAGGGCACCGTGATGACCCTGCCGCTTCCTGGCATCTTGAGGACGTTGTAGCCGTGGTGGGTTACGACCATGAACTTGGCCAGCGCTGGGTACCGGAGGATGGCATTGTACGGCAGGCGAATGTGGGTGACGTCGAAGTCGATGAGCTCGGTGCGGTAGTTGTCGCGAGCCCCGAAGGTGACAGGAAGGCGGACCTGCCCTATCGGGACCGTGGAGCCGTCGGTGACTCTGGAGAAGGGCTTGGTTGGCTGAAGCTGACTGTAAGGCACTTGAAGATTGTTGAATGTTTCCACGGACAGGACGTTGAGCCCTGCCCCGTCGTCGATGAGGGTCCTGGTTACTAGCACGTTGCTGATGATTGGGAAACAAAGCATCGGGAGGACTCCGGCTGTGGCCGCGCACTTGAGCTGATCCGCTGAGCTAAACGTGATGGCGCACGCCGACCACCTGAGAGGGCACGTGGCCTCGAGCTTGGGGAGGACTGCATTCACTTCGCGGGCGAGCTGCTTGAAGATGCGCTGAGAGGCTGGGGCTTGAGCTCCGCCCAGGATGCAAGCGATTGCACGCGGTTCCTGGAAGCCCCCAGCCCCCTCGTCCTGATGACGGTCTTCATTTCTCCTTGGCTATGGCGGCAGCGGAGGGAGGCCTGCGTTCCCTTGCGGGCGATCCTCGCGAGGCTGATCCCTCCAGCCTCCCTCACGAGGCGGGTCCTGCCAGCGGTCCTCGCGAGGTTGGTCGCGCCACCCTTGGCGCGGGCCGCGGTCTTCCTAGCGTCCTGCATTCCTTCCTCCTCGGCTGTAGACCCGGTCGCTGCGGTCGGGACGTCTGCCGACCCTTCCTTCACGCACGGCCCGGAGCTCTTGGCATTCATTTGTGTTGTGAGTGTGGAGGTCGTGGTACACGTAGTACCGACTGCCCTTGGAGGATTCGGGCTGATCTCTGCCCCGGTTGGTGTCAGGCTTGGCCACGAGCACGGCAGCCCCCTTGCGCTTCACGTCCTTGGCCTTGGGCTTCTTCTCTTCGGGGTCCGCGGTAGGCAGCTCGAGGAGGGAGAGGCGCCCCTCCTCAGCCCTGGCGCACTTGGTCGCCAAGTTGAACAGCTCCAAGGAGGTGCACAGGTCTTCATGCATCGCCAGCTCCTCCTTCATCTTGACGTCGCGCACACCATCGGAGAAGGCAGAGATGATGGCCTCCTCCGTTACCCAGGGGATCTTCAGGCGCGCGTTGTTGAAGCGCTGGATGTACTTCTGCAGGGTTTCCCCTGGCTGCTGCTTGATACGGCGCATGTCGCTCACGGTGGGTGGCCGGTCGCGAGTACCCTGGAAGTTGGCGATGAAGCGGGTGTGCATCTCGTCCCAGGAAGAGATCGTGCCTGGGGCTAGATTCAGGAGCCAGGTGCAGGCTCCGTCCTTGAGCGCCATGGGAAACCAGTTCGCCATAACCTTTTCGTCTCCGTTGGCAGCCTCGATGCCCAACTCGTAGAGTTGAAGGAACTCCGCAGGGTCAGGCGTGTCGTCGTAGTGAGGGGGCAGGTCTGGCTTGAACTTGTCGGGCCACGCGACGCTGCGCAGCTTGGAGGTGAAGGCGCGGCAGCCCGCCGTGGCCATGGAGGGCTTTGGGCGATGGAGAGCTTGGTCCTGCGGGTCTCCATGCGCCGCGGCTGGGGGCAGCATAGGGTCTTGACGTGCTGGAGCAGGGAGCGCTCGGGCAGCTTCTCGTGGCGAGGGACTTCTTGGCAGATCTGCTCTTGCCGCGCTGGCACCTGGCGGAGCGGGTTCCGCCCAGGGGCCGCGTGCCTTGGGGCCAGGGCGCCTTCTTGAGGAGGAGGCGGCTGAGGCGCCCTAGGAGCTTCATCGCCCACGCAGGGCGGGGTGCGGTGCAGCGAGAAGGACGGTGCGGAGGCGCCTCTGGCAGCGCGGACGAGCTCAGCGACTCGATCGAGCCATTCTTCATAGACGTCATCGATGGGGCGGTAGCGCAGGAGCTCGTTTGCCGCGATGAGCGCAGCTCGGGCCTCCATGGTCGCGCGAGGCGCACGTGACGAAGAACCAGCGGGGGTGAGCGAGGGCGTGGCAGTGCGGATGTCCCGCCTCATGGACGGATGCTGGAACGATGCTTGCTGCTCGTTCCCCGCCGGGCCGGTGGCGGCGTTGACAGCAGGTGATGGGGAATGACGAGGGCGCCCGCCGACGGGAGCCGTCTGGGCGACAAGGGAGGCGAGGGCGGCTCGGCGCTCAACGCGAGCCCGACGAGCGTCAGACATGGTTGCGGTGGTCGGGGAAGAACAAGACGGCGGAAGGCAAATTCCGGCGCACCCCTACCTGGCGCGCCAAATGTCGGATTTCGGGTTCCGGCAGACCCTTGAGGTTCGAATACTGGGGTGCGCGCAGAGATTCAACCCTCTACCGGCTCGCTCCTCGCTGAATCGCTAGGACCTAAACTACCAAACTGAACAGCACAAGAGACATAAGGTTTATACTGGTTCAGGCCACCATTGTGGTGTAATACCCTACTCCAGTGTGTGGTGTGGTGGATTGCCTCTTGGGCTTGATGATGAACAATACAAAGGAAGAACAGCCTCGCGAGGGTCTGTTCTTGGCTGGCGCGATGAACTGCTAGGGGGAGTTCAGTCGCCGCTCTCTCTCTGTGTGTGTCTTCCTATCCTTGTTCTCTCCATGCCTACCTTGCGGGTGGCTAGTCCTATTTATAGGCAAAGGCCCTGGGCCTCTTCCCAAATATTGAGCGGGAAGGGCGCTAACAATTGGCCATTTTGAAGGGAAATAGCGGGTACACTTATCCTGACTAAAGTTGGTCCTCGCCTGTCAAAGGCTCTGGTGATGACGCCGGCTTGGGCTCCACAATGACTTCCTTCCGGTCGTTGGGCTGGTCTTGGTCTTGTTGCACCGAAATGGACGCCTTTGCTTGATGCTCTCGCCTGCGCTTGCTCCCTTTGCACCAAAGAGGAAAGGAGGACACTGCGCGGGCTGGCGCCCAACTGGCACCCTTGGTCGTCATGGCTTGCGTCATGGGCACCTCGCGAGGTACCCTGCCTTGAACTCTCCGCCTCCTCATGAGCCAGCCTGACGAGGCCGTGCCTGAGGAAGCTCCTTGTCGTCCACCCTGCGAGGCTTGGCCCCTCGCGAGGGTCTTGAGCTTGCGTTGATGAAGATGGGCTGTGCTGGGCCTCCTTTGAGCCACGCCGCAGGCCGCAGGCAGGCAAGTCTGGGGACCCCCGTTCCCAGAACACCGACATTGTTCAAGAAAATCCCATTCCACTCTATCATAAGCTTTCATCATGACGAGCTTCACTGCGCACAAAGGTTTCCTATGCTTACGCTTCCTAATCGCATGCACACACTCATATGCCACCAACACATTGTCAGTTATTAACCTCCCAGGTACAAACGCGCTCTGTTCTTCGGAGATCATAAAAGGTAATACCACTTTCAGCCGGTTAGCTGGTGCTTTCGCGGCGATCTTGTACAGGATGTTACAGAGACTAATAGGTCGGAATTGAGAAAGTAGCTCCGGTGAGTTTACTTTTGGTATCATCACTATAACAGTGTCATTAAAACCAGTCGGGGCAGCAGTACCCACAAGAAACTCGCGAACCGCGCTGCACACATCATTTTTTACCAGTACCCAATGCTTCTGATAGAACATGGCCGGCAGCCCATCCGGCCCCGGCGCCTTCATAGGGCCCATCTGAAACAGGGCGACCTCGATTTCCTCTTCCGTGAACGGTGCATCCAGCTTGTCATTCATCTCCACCGTGACAGCCCCCACAATATGCTGCAGAACCCTATCCCCTTCACACAATCCCTCTGAGGCGAACAACTGAGCATAGAACTGAGCTGCCATCGTCCTCATGCCCTCATCATCGGTGCACCTTGATCCATCTTCCCTTTTAAGAGCTTTGACAGTGTTTTTCCGCTTGCGGTGTGAAGCACGGTTACGAAAATACTTTTTGTTTTGGTCCCCATCGGTGAGCCAATCTACACAGGATCTCTGCTTGTAATAAACCTCCTCTATCTCATATAAGTCGTGTAATTGTACCCCGCCCGCACAGCATGCTCCCTAGCATCAACTAGCTGAACCTTCAAGTGAGCTATCTGTTTTTTTGATGGATCCAAACACTTGGCGACTCCACACCTGCATAGCCATTGACGTGAGCCTGAAACGATTGCATGCCGCCCCGAGTGCACCATTCACCTGATTGGCTGTTTGAGCATCGGCCCATGCACTAGCTACCATTGCCTCGTACCCTTCGCGTCTTGACCAGGCTTCTTCATACATGAAAGGACACTGGTACCCCGAGTGCACCGCAGCTGGTGCCGCCTGCACCTTAATGACCAAGGCCTGATGGTCAGACTCCTCGGTCATTACATGTAACACTTCGACCACCGAAAATAACTATGCAAACTCAGCATTGCATGTGGCCCTGTCCAATCTCACTTGAATATTGTCGCTGCCGTCATGTTTGTTGTCCCACGTGAAGGGGTAGCCCGAGTACCCAAGATCAGCAAGTCCGCAGTCGGACATGCATTCCGCAAAATTTGCCATTTGGCTCAAACTCCTCGGATTGCCACCAATCTGCCCTTTTGAAGAAGAGCTTCATTGAAATCCCCCACGCAAAGCCACGGGAGGTTATCTTGTGTTTGAAGATAATGAAGCACTTCCCACGTTTTCTTTCTCTTCTCCACACAAGGTTCCCCATAGATTACAGTGAATCTAAAGGTGAACCCGTCAGATACAATCTGTGCGTCAACATAGAAATGGCACCATGGCCTCACTTTCACCTCCACCGAATCCCTCCACCAAAGAGCTAATCCTCCACTCTTACCATTGCAGTTAACAGCAACCCCATGTCGGAACCCTAGGCTCTACTTCAATCTCTCCATACCACGTGAGGTTTTTTTTGTTTCTGGTAAGAAAACCACCGTTGGGTTGAATGACATGATCAGGTCCCGTAGTTCGCCTACTGTCATGTCCAACCCCAACCCCCGACAGTTCCAGGCTAGGATATTCATTGCTCTCGACGGCCCCGTGCCCTTGCAAGGTCCGCCGACGAATCATTGTTCTCTTTAATACGATCAAACACAGAAGAGGTTTTTTGCCTCGTGTCACGAACGAAAGTATCGATTCCCACCTGACTATCCAGATCATCCTTAGCTACCCAGTGCTGCTTTGGCCGCCTCTTCCTCTCCTTTAGGGCGTCATGTCTTGGGCTGTTAGGTGAACACTTTTCCAAGCAATACGCTGGCCTCGGTTTCCTTACGTAGTACCCTAGCTTACGCTCCCTCCCCCAGAATTGGCTCGATGATCCAACACCTTCATGATCCCAATGGCCATATTTCCTGTACCTGAACCTTAGTTCGGCCTGCTTCTCTTGTTGCCGCTGTCGCAACTTAGAACGCAAATCTCTCTCCCTCTTCTGCTCAAGATCGTCCCACAGATCCCTCTCCTGCATTATCTCCATCCTTTGCTTCTGCTTGTTCGGGCTACCGATGTCCTCAAAAACCCCTTTGCCATCCTCGCCAGTGCGGGATACAGCCGGGGTGGTGAACTCATTTTGCAGGTTTCTTTTCGTAGGGAGATCGCGTACTGTACCTGTCTTTCTTCTGTTCCATTCTCCCTCACTTGATCTCACACTTCCAAAGCTATTTGCACTACCCAACAGGCCTCGATTAGATACATCTTTTGTCCCCCAGGAACGACCCGGGGATGCCTGGAGCCATTCCCCCCATTGCTGATCTGGATCCACCGCCAGGACATGATGTCTACTACACAACCATCTTCTTGTAGATGTTGTTGGGCCTCCAAGTGCAGAGGTTTATAGGACAGTAGCAAATTTCCCTCAAGTGGATGACCTAAGGTTTATCAATCCGTGGGAGGAGTAGGATGAAGATGGTCTCTCTCAAACAACCCTGCAACCAAATAACAAAGAGTCTCTTGTGTCCCCAACACACCCGATACAATGGTAAATTGTATCGATGCACTAGTTCGGCGAAGAGATGGTGATACAAGTGCAATATGGATGATAGATATAGGTTTTTGTAATCTGAAATTATAAAAACAGCAAGCTAACTAATGATAAAAGTGAGCATAAACGGTACTGCAATGCTAGGAAACAAGGCCTAAGGTTCATACTTTCACTAGTGCAAGTTCTCTCAACAATAATAACATAACTGCATCATATAACTATCCCTCAACATGCAACAAAGAATCACTCCAAAGTCACTAATAGCAGAGAATAAACGAAGAGATTATTGTAGGGTACGAAACCACCTCAAAGTTATCCTTTCTGATCGATCTATTCAAGTGTCTGTAGTAAAATAACACGAAGCTATTCTTTCCGTTCGATCTATCATGGAGTTTGTACTAAAATAACACCTTAAGACACAAATCAACCATAACCCTAATGTCACCTAGATACTCCAATGTCACCTCAAGTATCCGTGGGTATGATTATACGATATGCATCACACAATCTCAGATGCATCTATTCAACCAACATAAAGAACTTCAAAGAGTGCCCCAAAGTTTCTACCGGAGAGTCAAGACGAAAACGTGTGCCAACCCCTATGCATAAGTTCACAAGGTCACTGAACCCGCAAGTTGATCACCAAAACATACATCAAGTAGATCACGTGAATATCCCATTGTCACCACAGATAAGCACATGCAATACATACATCAAGTGTTCTCAAATCCTTAAAGACTCAATCCGATAAGATAACTTCAAAGGGAAAACTCAATCCATTACAAGAGAGTAGAGGGGAAGAAACATCATAAGATCCAACTATAATAGCAAACCTCGTGATACATCAAGATCGTGCCAAATCAAGAACATAGAGAGAGAGATCAAACACATAGCTACTGGTACATACCCTCAGCCCCGAGGGTGAACTACTCCCTCCTCGTCATGGAGAGCGTCAGCATGATGAAGATGGCCACCGGTGATGGACTCCCCCTCCGGCAAGGTACCAGAACGGGCTCCCAAGAGGTTTTTGGTGGCTACAGAGGCTTGCGGCAGCGAAACTCCCGATCTAGGTTATGTTCTGGGGGTTTCTGTATATATAAGAGGTTTTGGCATCGGGAACAAGTCAGGGGGGTCTCCGAGGCAGCCACGAGGTAGGGGGGCGTGCCTAGGGGGGTAGGGCGCGCCCCCCACCCTCGTGGGTGCCTCAGGACTCTTCTGGCCCATCTCCGGTACTCCGTGGCCTTCTTCTGGCCCAAAAATAAACTCCGTGAAATTTTAGGTCAATTGGACTCTGTTTGATTTTTCCTTTTCTGCGATACTCAAAAGCAAGGAAAAACATAAACTGGCACTGGGCTCTGGGTTAATAGGTTAGTCCCAAAAATCATATAAAATAGCATATAAATGCATATAAAACATCCTAGATGGATAAAATAATAGCATGGAACAATCAAAAATTATAGATACGTTGGAGACGTATCAGCATCCCCAAGCTTAATTCCTGCTCGTCCTCAAGTAGGTAAATGATAAATACAGAAATTTTGATGTGGAATGCTACCTAACATATTTATCAATGTAATCTCTCTTTATTGTGGCATGAATGTTCAGATCCATAAGATTCAAGATAAAAGTTCATATTGACATAAAAATAGTAATACTTCAAGCATACTAACAAACTAATCATGTCTTATCAAAATAACATAGCCAAAGAAAGCTTATCCCTACAAAATCATATAGTTAGGCTATGCTTCATTTTCGTCACACAAAATACTCCCATCATGTACAACCCCGGTTTCAGCCAAGCAATTGGTTCATAGTTTTTAATGCGCTTCAGCTTTTTCAATTCTCACGCAATACATGAGCGTAAGACATGGATATAGCACTATGGGTGGAATAGAATATCATGATGGAGGTTGTGTGGAGAAGACAAAAAAGACAAAGTCTCATATTCATGTGGCTAATCAATGGGCTATGTAGATGCCCATAAATTGATGTCAATACGAGGAGTAGGGATTGCCATGCAACAGATGCACTAGAGCTATAAATGTATGAAAGCTCAACAAAAGAAACTAAGTGGGTGTGCATCCAACTTGCTTGCTCACGAAGACCTAGGGTATTTTGAGGAAGCCCATCATTGGAATATACAAGCCAAGTTCTATAATGAAAAATTCCCACTAGTATATGAAAGTGAAAACATAGGAGACTCTCTATCATGAAGATCATGGTGCTACTTTGAAGCACAAGTGTGGAAAAAGGATAGTAACATTGTCCCTTCTCTCTTTTTCTCTCATTTTTTGGTGGGCTTCTTTGGCCTCTTTTCTTTTGGGATTCTTTGGGCTCTTTTATTTTTCATAAATTCTGAAGTCTCGTCCCGACTTGTGGGGGAATCATAGTCTCCATCATCCTTTCCTCACTTGGGCCAATGCTCTAATAATGAAGATCATCACACTTTTATTTATTTACAACTCAAGGATTACAACTCAATACTTAGAACAAAATATGACTCTATGTGAATGCCTCCGGCGGTGTACCGGGATATGCAATGAATCAAGAGCGACATGTATGAAAGAATTATAAAGGTGCCTTTGCCACAAATACGATGTCAACTACATGATCATGCAAAAGCAATATGACAATGATGGAGCGTGTCATAATAAACGGAACGGTGGAAAGTGCATGGCTATATCTCGGAATGGCTATGGAAATGCCATAATACGTAGGCATGGTGGCTGTTTTGAGGAAGATATAAGGAGGTTTATGTGTGATAGAGCATATCGTATCACGGGGTTTGGATGCACTGGCGAAGTTTGCACCAACTCTCAAGGTGAGAAAGGGCAATGCACGGTACCGTAGAGGCTAGCAAATTGCGGAAGGGTAAGAGTGCATATAATCCATGGACTCACATTAGTCATAAAGAACTCATATACTTATTGCAAAAGTTTAATAGCCCTCGAAGCAAAGTACTACTACGCATGCTCCTAGGGGAAGGGTTGGTAGGAGTTAACCATCGCGTGATCCCGACCTCCACACATAAGGAAGGCAATCAAAGAACACCCCATGCTTCAAATTTGTCACACAACATTCACCATACGCGCATGCTACGGGACTTGCCAACTTTAACACAAGTATTTCTCAATTTCATAATTACCCAACTAGCATGACTCTAACATTACCACCTTTATATCTCAAAACAATTATCAAGTATCAAATTTATCACAGTGTTTAATGCACTCCATATGAAAGTTTTTATTATATCCCTCTTGGATGCCCATCATATTAGGACTAAATTCATAACCAAAGCAAATTACCATGCTGTTTAAGACTCCCAAAATAATATAAGTGAAGCATGAGAGTTCATCTATTTCTTCAAAATAAAGCCACCACCGTGCTCTAAAAAGATATAAGTGAAGCACTAGAGCAAATGACAAATTACTTTGAAAGATATAAGTGAAGATCAATGAGTAGTCAAATAATTATGCAACTATGCGAAGACTCTCTAACATTTAAGAATTTCAGATATTGGGATATTATTCAAACAGCAAGCAAAACAAAATAAAACAAAATGACGCTCCAAGCAAAACACATATCATGTGGTGAATAAAAATATAGCTCCAACTAAAGTTACCGATGAACGGAGACGAAAGAGGGGATGCCATCCGGGGCATCCCCAAGCTTAGGCTCTTGGTTCTCCTTGAATATTACCTTGGGGTTCCTTGGGCATACCCAATCTTAGGCTCTTGCCACTCCTTATTCCATAGTCCATCGAATCTTTACCCAAAACTTGAAAACTTCACAACACAAAACTCAACAGAAAACTCGTAAGCTCCGTTAGTATAAGAAAATAAATCACCACTTAGGTATTGTTGTGAACTCATTCTAAATTCATATTGGTGTAATATATACTGTATTCCAACTTCTCTATGGTTCATACCCTCCGATACTACTCATAGATTCATCAAAATAAGCAAACAAAACACATAGAAAACAGAATCTGTCAGAAACAGAACAGTCTGTCGTAATCTGTATCAAACGTATACTTATGTAACTCCAAAAATTCTGAAATAAATTTGTGGACCTGAGGAATTTGACCTGAGGAATTTGTCTATTAACCATATGCAAAAATAATAAACCTAAAAGCACTCTCCAGTAAAAAAATGGCAGATAATCTCGTGAGTCCAAAAGTTTCTGTTTTTTACAGCAAGATCGAATAGACTTCATCCAAGTCTTCCCAAAGGTTCTACTTGGCACAAACACTAATTAAAACATAAAACCACATCTAAATAGAGGCTAGATGAATTATTTATTACTAAACATTAGCAAAAGGCAAAGAACAAAAATAAAATTGGGTTGCCTCCCAACAAGCGCTAACGTTTAACGCCCCTAGTTAGGCATGATGATTTCAATGATGCTCACATAAAAGATAAAAATTGAAACATAAAGAGAGCATCATGAAGAATATGACTAGCACATTTAAATCTAACCCACTTCCTATGCATAGGTATTTTGTGAGCTAACGACTTATGGGAACAAGAAACAACTAGCATAGGAAGGTAAAACAAGCAAATCTTCAAGATTTTCAACACATAGAGAGGAAACTTGGTATTATTGCAATATGTAGAAGCATATGATCCTCTCTCATAATAATTTTCAGTAGCATCATGAATGAATTGAACAATATAACTATCACATAAAACATTCTTTTCATGATCTACAAGCATAGAAATTCTATTACTCTCCACATAAGCAAAATTCTTCTCATGAATAGTAGTGGGAGCAAACTCAACAAAATAACTATCATGTGAAGCATAATCCAATTGAAAATTAAAAAAAAGATGACAAATTTCATGGTTATCTTTGTTCTTTATAGCATACGTGTCATCACAATAATCATCATAAATAGGAGGCATGCTATCATCATAATAAATTTTCTCATCAAAACTTGGGGGACTAAACATATCATCTTCATCAAACATAGCATCCCCAAGCTTGTGGCTTTGCATATCATTAGCATCATGGGTATTCAAAGAATTCACACTAACAATATTGCAATCATGCTCATCATTCAAAGATTTAGTGCCAAACATTTTAATGCATTCTTCCTCTAGCAATTAAGCACAATTATCGGAATCCTTATTTTCATGAAAGATATTAAAAAGATGAAGCATATGAGGCACCCTCAATTCCATTTTTTAGTTTTCTTTTATAGACTAAACTAGTGATAAAACAAGAAACTAAAAGATTCGATTGCAAGATCTAAATATATACCTTCAAGCACTCACCTCCCCGGCATCGGCGTTAGAAAAGAGCTTGATGTCTACTACACAACCTTCTTCCTGTAGACATTGTTGGGCCTCCAAGTGCAGAGGTTTGTAGGACAGTAGCAAATTTCCCTCAAGTGGATGACCTAAGGTTTATCAATCTGTGGGAGGCGTAGGATGAACATGGTCTCTCTCAAACAACCCTGCAACCAAATAACAAAGAGTCTCTTGTGTCCCCAACACACCCAATACAATGGTAAATTGTATAGGTGCACTAGTTCGGCGAAGAGATGGTGATACAAGTGCAATATGCATGATAGATATAGGTTTTTTTAATCTAAAATTATAAAAACAGCAAGGTAACTAATGATAAAAGTGAGCGTAAACGGTATTGCAATGCTAGGAAACAAGGCCTAAGGTTCATACTTTCACTAGTGCAAGTTCTCTCAACAATAATAACATAACTGGATCATATAACTATCCCTCAACATGCAATAAAGAGTCACTCCAAAGTCACTAATAGCGGAGAACAAACAAAGAGATTATTGTAGGGTACAAAACCACCTCAAAGTTATCCTTTCTGATCGATCTATTCAAGAGTCCGTAGTAAAATAACATGAAGCTATTCTTTCCGTTCGATCTATCATAGAGTTCGTACTAGAATAACACCTTAATACACAAATCAACCAAAACCCTAATGTCACCTAGATACTCCAATGTCACCTCAAGTATCCGTGGGTATGATTATACGATATGCATCACATAATCTCAGATTCATCTATTCAACCAACACAAAGAACTTCAAAGAGTGCCCCAAAGTTTCTACCGGAGAGTCAAGACGAAAACGTGTGCCAACCCCTATGCATAAGTTCACAAGGTCACTGAACCCGCAAGTTGATCACCAAAACATGCATCAAGTAGATCACGTGAATATTCCATTGTCACCACAAATAAGCACATGCAAGACATACATCAAGTGTTCCCAAATCCTTAAAGACTCAATCCGATAAGATAACTTCAAAGGGAAAACTCAATCCATTACAAGAGAGTAGAGGGGGAGAAACATCATAAGATCCAACTATAATAGCAAAGCTCGCGATACATCAAGATCATGCCAAATCAAGAACACGAGAGAGAGAGAGAGAGATCAAACACATAGCTACTGGTACATACCCTCAGTCCCGAGGGTGAACTACTCCCTCCTCGTCATGGAGAGCACTAGGATGATGAAGATGGCCATCGGTGATGGATTCCCCCTCCTGCAGGGTACCAGAATGGGCTCCCCAGAGGTTATTGGTGGCTACAAAGGCTGGCGGCGGTGGAACTCCCGATCTAGGTTATGTTCTGGGGGTTTCTGTATATATAAGAGGTTTTGGCGTTGGGAACAATCAGGGGGGGTCTCCGAGGCGGTCACGAGGTAGGGGCGCGCCCAGGGGGGTAGGGCGCGCCCCCCACCCTCGTGGGTGCCTCGGGACTCTTCTGGCCCATCTCCGGTACTTTGTGGCCTTCTTCTGGTCCAAAAATAAACTCCGTGAAATTTCAGGTCAATTGGACTCCGTTTGATTTTCCTTTTCTGCGATACTCAAAAACAAGGAAAAAACAGAAACTGGCACTCGGCTCTGGGTTAATAGGTTAGTCTCAAAAATCATATAAAATAGCATATAAATGCATATAAAACATCCTAGATGGATAATATAATAGCATGGAACAATCAAAAATTATTGATACGTTGGAGACGTATCAGGACACAACCTTCTCGCCATGCACTAGCCTCCCGCACTCGAAGCAGAAGTGCGGGATCTTTTCATACTTAAAGTCAAACCAGGTTTTCTCAAGGTCATCTTCGGATTTCTTCAGATAGAATCCCCTCACTAGTGGCTCAAAAACTGGTAGCTTAACCCTGAACCTCAGTTCTGAACCCTTTGCAAATCCATCTTTCTTTGCATCTCCCTCACGATTTTGCCAAGCCAGTTCCCAAGTGCTTCCCCAAACACCTTCGATCACCTATCTAGGGGTAGATCTTCCACCCGGACCAAGACATCCACAGATTCAAACCTCATCTCTGATGGTCCAGTTGCCCCATCATACTCCTTGAGCACCAACACATTAAAATCAAATTGCCACGGGCTGTTGTTTAGTGCGTGTTTCCAGTCTCCCTCACTCCCGAACGACACCAATAATAGATTCTTCCCAATGATCTTGAATTGCGCTTCTCGATGTAGACCCCAAGCCCTTGATGTCGACTTCTCCAGAGCGCTCTTGTTCATCGGCCAAGGGGTGAATGCTTTCCCAATCACCGACCACTTTCCGGTCTAACCTACTCCTGCTCAGATTCCTTGAAGACAAAGCCACCGGCCTCCTTCTCTGTCAGAACCAGTCCACCCAATCTAGTCATCAAGCCCGGGGACACAGAGGCATTCCTGCTTTGGGAGCCCAGCAGCGTCCTCATCGCTGGTATAGACGCCTCCTTCTCCACCGTCGGCCTCGGCGTGGCCACTGGTTTCTGTGCCTTTGTCCCCACCGCTGTCGCATAACCGTCCGCCGCTGCCGCACCCCTCGGTGTTGCCGCACCATCCTTTTTCCTCTCCGCCATGACTTCCTCCCCTGCGAGAGGTCTGCACTCCGGCTCAAACATGTACGAAGACGCAGTTATCTCCTTCCGTGCCATCGCGATCCACACCACCACCGCTCGGAAAACCCTAACCCTAACGCTCAAGCCAATCGCCTCGTGATTGCCTCAATCGCCCCTCCGTGTTTTACGTACGAGCTGGACCCGCCAACGTAAATTCCTAGCTTTTCTGAGCGAAAAGCAATTCATAACCTTTTTTGAAGCGAAGACATGCATGCAGCTATACTTAGGGCTTATTAGGGTATCTCGGCTCTGGCCTGGGCCTTCTTGGGCTTCGGTATTTGCCCCACTTTACAGGCCTCATATCCCTAAAAAGTTTAACTTGTGTGATGGTTGTTCCAATGGCAAGTGGCCTCAACCCCACCCGTCAATCTCGGGGGAAAGGGATGGGCAAATTATTAAAATGAAAAGTAAAGTGTTGGTTAAGATTCAATTTCTTACTTTGATAGTGAGGCGTAGTGGATGGTCCAATGCTTTCTTCACAGACAGGTGAACAATATGATGGATGCGACTGCGTCTGGTACTTGAAGATTATTTTTTTAAGGTGTGGCACATTTATTTGAATGAAATGGTTACATCACAAAAGCAGTTTAGCTAAGGGAAAATTTTGAGAATCTCCATCCCAAGAAATTACATAGTTCGAACCATACTAGTATGCCACTTTGTTCACCTTCCTTGGGCAATGTGCAAAAGATATCGAGCTCACTAAGGGAAATCTAAAAGCACTCAACGAGAACTACAGACTACGGGTTCCAGATCTCTATTTCCCTATTGCAAGCTTGTATGATTTCGAGACAATCCGACTCGAATGTGGACATTGAACAGCCAAGACGATTCAACATCAGCAATCCATCTCTTGTCGTCATTGTCTCCGCAGTCCGAGTAAATTATAGAAAACCACCACATTTGTGGACTCTAAATCAAAAAACCACCACGTTTCATTTTTTTCAAAAAACATCTGGTATAGCGTAACAGTTTTTCAAAAAACACTGATCAGTCGCTAAATGCTTGTTGACACCATTTTTGACGAGAGGGGCCCGCAGTAAGTGTTGACTTGGCAAGAAATGTTAACACTGTTTGACCTAGCCGTGAAACTAGAAGTAGGGGCCACCTGTCAGCGCTCTCACACGATGACGTGCTTGCGTCCATGCTGCCTCCGGCGACCCCGCGTTGCGGCAAGCTATTTGATGAAATGCCAACGACAACGCACCGGAGCCGGAGGTGGCCTGCAGCATGGCGCTAGCGCGAGAAGGTCCTCGCCGAAGATGCTCCCACTGCTGCTCCCGCCGTCCCCATGCCGCCATTGTCGACGGCTACCAGACCATGGCATGGTGGTGAGGGGCGCTCTAGGTCACATAGCTCGAATGGGGCGTGTCCAGGGGCTCCATAGAGACGTGTCACAGCGTACTAGGCGGACGAGAGTGGCCGGGGTGCGGGGGAGCCATCGGATTTGAAGGAGATGGGGCGGCGGAAGAACCGAAGGAAGATGATGTACTCGTCGTCGCCGGGCCTCCTTGGTTTGATTCAATTAGCGGTTAGAGCTAGAGAGGCGAGGCGAGGATTTCTGGCAAATCAGTAGGGCTTTTATAGGTCGTTGGCCATGGTGGACGAGGACCTGTGGCCATGGCTGTGCTCTGCGCGAGCTTCAGCGAGGGCAGAGAGGGAGAAAGAGAGAGGCGGCGCTGGGAGGGAGGATAGCCTGGGGAGTTTGGGGAGGGGGGAGCTAGGTTTCCTGATGCTTCAAGGGACGAGGGGAGGAAGACGGGCGTGATTGGTGGAGCGACATGGGCGGCGACTGGTGCAAACGGCCGTGACACACCTGATTCGGCTAGCGCGGGGGGAAGGGGTGGCACCCGGTGGCGCGGAGGTACGCGGGAAGGGGCGGCGCCCTGCAACGTCATCTTGTGAGGTGGTCGAGCAGCGACGAACAGTATGTGTCCCTGTAGCCGGAGGAGGAAGAAAGGGTGGGAGAGAGAGGATGACAGGTGGGGCCTCCGCCAGTCTAATAATTCAGTCGAACAACGTTTATTTTTGTTGCCACATCATCGCTTACACTGGGACCCAACGGTCAGTTTTAGCATCAAACAACTCTCTAATCGAGGGACTCAGTGTTTTTTGCAAACTGTCAGTATAATACTGGTGGGTATTTGCAAAAATAACGAAACATGGTGGTTTTCTGATTTAGGGTCCACAATTGTGATGGTTTTTTGCAATTTACTCCTGCAGTCCAGAACATGATAGATTAAGGTGGTTGAACTTGTCATTGATAACCCGCAAGTATACAGGATAGTTGTAGCCTCTTTCGATAAGTAAGAGTGTCGAACCCAATGAGGAGCTAAAGGTAGAACAAATACTCTCTCAAGTCCTATCGGCCACTGATACGACTCTACGCACGCTTGACGTTCGCTTTACCTAGAACAAGTATGAAACTAGAAGTACTTTGTAGGTGTGATAGGATAGGTTTGCAAGATAATAAAGAACACGTAAATAAAAGCTAGGGGCTGTTTAAATAAAGATGCAATAAAGTAAATATAGTGAGTGTGGAAAAGTGGTGGTAGGAGTTGTGAAATTGCCCCTAAGCAATTGACTATGTTACTAGACCGGTAATCACTATTGCAATTCTATTTGAGGGAGAGGCATAAGCTAACATGTCATCCCTTACTTGGAATTCTTTGCACTTATGATTGGAACTCTAGCAAGAATCCGCAAATACTAAAGATTCATTAAGGTAAAACCCAACCATAGCATTAAAGTATCAAGTCCCCTTTTATCCCATACGCAAACAACCTACTTACTCGGGTTTGTGTTTCAGTCACTCACGCAACCCACCATAAGAAAATCATAAACATACTGCAAACCCTACAGCGGGAATCCCTCATGATTGCGCGACACGGAGGGAACAATAGGACAGCACCAATAATAAAACATGCAACTCAAACCAATCATAGCAAATCATCAATCACCGATAGGACAACGGAAATCTACTCAGACATCATAGAATGGCGACACATCATTGGATAATAATATGAAGCATAAAGCACCATGTTCAAGTAGAGGATACAGCGGGTTGCGGGAGAGTGGACCACTGAATATAGATGGGGGAAGGTGATGGAGATGTTGGTGAAGATGGCGCAGGTGTTGGTGAAGATCGCGGTGATGATGATGGCCCCCGACGGTGTTCCGGCGCCACTGGAAGCAAGGGGGAGAGAGCCCCCCTTCTTATTCTTCTTCCTTGACCTTCTCCCTAGATGGGAGAAGGGTTTCTCCTCTGGTCCTTATCTCCCATGGCTTGGGCGGGGCGAGAGCCCCTCCGAGATTGGATCTATCTCTCTGTTTCTGCGTTCTCAGATTCTACCCCTTCACCGTTTCTTAAATATCTGGAGATCCGTACCTCCGATTGGGGTGAATCTTTCGCCCGATCTTTCTCATAAAATTAGCTTTCTTGCGCCAAAAGAAGAGCATCAACCGCATTACGGGTGGCCCACGAGAGCCCAGGCCGCGCCCAGGGGGAGGGCGCACCCCCATGTCTCGTGGCCACACCGGACACCGTTTCGTGTTGATTTCATATCTCAAAAATCATAAATATTCCAAAAAAATCTCCGTCTATTTTTATCCCGTTTGGACTCCGTTTGATATTGGGTTTCTGTGAAACAAAAAACATGCAACAGACAGGAACTGGCACTGGGCACTAGATCAATATGTTAGTCCCAAAAAATAGTATAAAAAGTTGCCAAAAGTATATAAAAGTTCTAGAGTATTGGCATGGAACAATCAAAAATTATAGATACGACGGAGACGTATCAGCATCCCCAAGCTTAATTCCTGCTCGTCCTCGAGTAGGTAAATGATAAAAAAGATAATTTTTGATGCGGAATGCTACCTAGCATAATCTTGATCATATGTCTAATCATGGCATGAATATTAAGACACGAGTGATTCAAAGCAATAGTCTATCATTTGACATAAAAACAATAATACTTCGAGCGTACCAATAAAGCAATCATGTCTTTTCAAAACAACAAGGCCAAAGCAAGCTTATCCCTACAAAATCATACAGTTTGGCCATGCTTCATTTTCGTCACACAAAATGCTCCCATCATGCACAACCCCGATGACAAGCCGAGCAATTGGTTCATACTTTTTAACGCGCTTCAGCTTTTTCAACCCTCACGCAATACATGAGCGCAAGCCATGGATATAGCATTATAGGTGGAATAGAATATAATGATGGAGGTTACGTGGAGAAGACAAAAAAGAAGAAAGTCTCACATCGACGCGGCTAATCAACGGGCTATGGAGATGCCCATCAATTGATGTCAATGCGAGGAGTAGGGATTGCCATGCAACGGATGCACTAAGAGCTATAAGTGTATGAAAGCTTAACAAAAGAAACTAAGTGGGTGTGCATCCAACTTGCTTGCTCATGAAGACCTAGGACATTTGAGGAAGCCCATCGTTGGAATATACAAGCCAAGTTCTATAATGAAAATTCCCACTAGTATATGAAGTGACAACATAGGAGACAATCTATATGAAGAACATGGTGCTACTTTGAAGCACAAGATATGAGACTCACTACATGAAGAACGTGGTGCTACTTTGAAGCACAAGTGGGGAAAAGGAGATAGTAACATTGCCCCTTTTTATTTTTTATTTCTTTTTATTTTTCTTTTTTTTCTTTTTTTTTCTTTTTTTTCTTTTTGGCCTTTCTTTGGGGGGGGGGATGCTCTAATAATGATGATCATCACACTTTTATTTACTTACAACTCGATATTACAACTCGATACTGGAACAAAGATATGACTCTATATGAATGCCTCCGGCGGTGTACCGGGATGATGCGATGAATCAAGAGTGACATGTATGAAAATTTATGCATGGTGGCTTTGCCACAAATACGATGTCAACTACATGATCATGCAATGGCAATATGACAAAAGTAATGTATGTCATGATGATGATGAACGGAAGGGTGGAAATTTGCATGGCAATATATCTCGGAATGGCTATGGAAATGCCATAATAGGTAGGTATGGTGGCTGTTTTGAGGAAGATATAATGAGGCTTATGTGTGATAGAGCGTATCGTATCACGGGGTTTGGATGCACCGGAGAAATTTGCACCAACTCCCGAGGTGAGAAAGGGCAATGCATGGTACCGAAGAGGCTAGCAATGATGGAAAGGTAAAAGTGCGTATAATCCATGGACTCACATTAGTCATAAAGAACTCATATACTTATTACAAAAGTTTATTAGCCCTCGAAGCAAAGTACTACTACGCATGCCGCAAGGGGGATAGATTTGTAGGAAAAGACCATGGCTCGTCCCCGACTGCCACTCATAAGGAAGACAATCAAAGAAACACCCCATGCTTCAAATTTGTCACACAACGGTTACCATACGTGCGTGCTACGGGACATGCAAACCTCAACACAAGTGTCTCTACAATCCACAACCACCCACTAGCATGACTCTACTATCACCACCTTTATATCGCAAAACTATTGCAAGGAATCAAACATATCATATTCAGCGATCTACAAGTTTATGTAGGATTTTATGACTAACCAAGTGAATGACCAATTCCTGTCATCTCTATAAATAGATATAAGTGAAGCAAGAGAGTTTAATTATTTCTACAAAATATCTGCCCACACTCTAACAATTATAAGTGAAGCAAAAGAGCATTCTACAAATGGCGGTTTTCTATGTGAAGAGAAACAGGCAATCCAAATTTCAAATCATATAAGTGAAGCACATGAAGCATTCAATAAAGCCACACTCAAAAGATTTAAGTGAAGTGCAATGAGCATTCTATAAATCAACCAAGGACTATCTCATACCAGCATGGTGCATAAAAGAAAAGTGAAAACTAAATGCAAAAGAGGCTCCAAGACATGCACATAATGCAGGAACGAAACGAATTCGAAAACATACCGATACTTGTTGAAGAAAGAGGGGATGCCTTCTGGGGCATCCCCAAACTTAGACGCTTGAGCCTCCTTGAATATTTACTTGGGGTTCCTCGGGCATCCCCAAGCTTGAGCTCTTGCCTCTCTTCCTTTTCCTCATATCGAGACCTCCTCGATTAGACACTTCATCCACACAAAACTTCAACAGAAAACTCGGTAAGATCCGTTAGTATAATAAAGCAAATCACCACTCTAAGTATTGTTGCAAACCAATTCATATTTTGTTTTTGCATTGTGTCTACTGTAATATAGCTTTTCCATGGCTTAATCCAATTATATAAATTGATAGATTCATCAAAACAAGCAAACTATGCATCAAAAACAGAATCTGTCAAAAATAGAACAATCTGTAGCAATCTGAACATCCACCATACTTCTGGTACCCCGAAAATTCAACCAAAATTATGAAAAATAAAAACGTTGTATGGAAATACAGTGCAAAAAGAATCAGAACCAATTGACGTTCCAGTTAAAAATGTAAAATCGCGCACTACAACCAAAGTTTCTGTCCTGCACCGTACAAACCAACAAGCATTGTAAACATCCTAAAGGCAAACCTTAGCACATTATTTTTATTATACAATGGAATTGCACAAGGAGATAATTATTTTTGATGAAAAATTATTGTAATCAAGATTCACAAAGTTTCCGTGAGCATGAATAAAGTTCAAGGCTAGCTCCCACTTCAACAATGCTTGTCTTTCTCACTTTCACTTTCCTTTTTGAAAAGTTTTCAGGTTCCCCTCTTTATTTTTTTGTTTTTAAACTATATAAAAGCACACAACAGAAATAAATGACTCTCTAAAACTACCGGGTTGTCTCCCTGCAGCGCTTTCTTTAAAGCCATTAAGCTAGGCATATAGTGCTCAAGTAATGAATCCACCTGGATCCCAAGGTATATCAAAGCCAATTTTAATTAACAATGATTTGTAATTTAGTAATGAGCACAAAGTAACATATATCATGCAACAACAAAGTATAACTCTCTTCCTATGCATCGGCATGTCATAAGAGAACAATTCATGCACACATAGTAAAGGCCAATGCATAGTATAAGCTGTTTCTTGCAATTCTATCATATTGGAAACATAAAGAGGCGGAGATATAGTTCCTCTGTCATAATAATTGCAAGTAGGAGCAGCAAGCACATGCATATTACATTCATCAAAATCATCATGTGCAATGGTAAAAGGCAACCCATCAATATAATCCTTAATAAGCACAAACTTCTCCGAAATAGTGTAGGTTGGAGAATTCAAAAAGATAATAGGACTATCATGCATGGGTACAATAGCAACAATTTCATGTTTAACATAAGGAACTATAGCAAGTTCATCTCCATAAGCATAATTCATATTGGCATCTTGGCCACAAGCATAGCAAGCATCATCAAAAATGGGAATTTCAAACAAATTCAAGGGATCGTAGCAATCATCATAGCAATCATCCTTCGGTAAGCACGAAGGGGAATTAAATAATGTATGAGTTGGAGGGTTACTCTCATTAGAAGGTGGGCACGGGTATCTAATCCGCTCTTCCTCCTTTTGTTCTTCGCTCTCCTCATCATCTTTTTCATCCAATGAGCTCATTGTTTCATCAATTTCTTCTTCCATAGCTTCCTGCAAAATATTAGTCTCTTCTTGGACAGCGGAGAAGTCCTCAATATATGGTTTAACATAGGCATTAGAAGCATAATTATCATAACAATATTCAAGTATGGCAAAACATTCAGAATTGTAAAGAGTAGCATCATACTTTTCAATCAAAGAAGCAATTTCAAAAGCACCCTTAAAAGCAACAAATTCTTCAATTTGTTGAACATCATAGTAATTATAAACACCCTTAGCATACGAAGATACGATTCCATTATCACTAAACAAGCATTGATAGGGTAGGTGTTTCTTAGGGTCTTCAGAACAACAAGTAAACTCATATATTTCACATAAATTCCAAGCATAGCATTGCAAACGTTGAATTTGATCCCATAATAGTTTCCCTTTTTCAGATATACAGTGTCGCGCAAAACAAGCATGCTCATCCAAAGATTTGCCCTCAACTAAACTAGTGGGAGTTTCAGCACGAGCACAAAGGGATCGAAGATGATCCAAGTAAAAAGCTTCAGGAGTGTGATAGATTTTGAGTGGTTCTTCAACCATTGGTTCAGTAGGTACAACTAATTTTTTTGGTATTTTGCATTTCCTACCCATAGCTAAAGATAGAAAACAACTAAGAACAGCAAATAACAATTACTTAATGATAAAACAAACAAGCACACACGAGAATATTCACCCCACGCTATGACTCCCCGGCAACGGCACCAGAAAAAGGTCTTGATAACCCGCAAGTATACAGGATAGTTGTAGCCTCTTTCGCTAAGTAAGAGTGTCGAACACAGTGAGGAGCTAAAGGTAGAAAAAATACTCTCTCAAGTCCTATCGGCCACTGATACGACTCTACGCACGCTTGACGTTCGCTTTACCTAGAACAAGTATGAAACTAGAAGTACTTTGTAGGTGTGATAGGATAGGTTTGCAAGATAATAAAGAACACATAAATAAAAGCTAGGGGCTGTTTAAATAAAGATGCAATAAAGTAAATATAGCGAGTGTGGAAAAGTGGTGGTAGGAGTTGTGAAATTGCCCCTAAGCAATTGACTATGTTACTAGACCGGTAATCACTATTGCAATTCTATTTGAGGGAGAGGCATAAGCTAACATATCATCCCTTACTTGGAATTCTATGCACTATGATTGGAACTCTAGCAAGAATCCGCAAATACTAAAGATTCATTAAGGTAAAACCCAACCATAGCATTAAAGTATCAAGTCCCCTTTTATCCCATACGCAAACAACCTACTTACTCGAGTTTGTGTTTCAGTCACTCACGCAACCCACCATAAGCAAATCATAAACATATTGCAAACCCTACAGCGGGAATCCCTCACGCTTGCGCGACACGGTGGCACAATAGGACAGCACCAATAATAAAACATGCAACTCAAACCAATCATAGCAATTCATCAATCACCGATAGGATAACGGAAATCTACTCAAACATCATAGGATGGCAACACATCATTGGATAATAATATGAAGCATAAAGCACCATGTTCAAGTAGAGGGCACAGCGGGTTGCGGGAGAGTGGACCGCTGAATATAGATGGGGGAAGGTGATGGAGATGTTGGTGAAGATGGCGGAGGTGTTGGTGAAGATCGCGGTGATGATGATGGCCCCCGGCGGCGTTCCGGCGCCACCGGAAGCAAGGGGGAGAGAGCCCCCTTCTTATTCTTCTTCCTTGACCTTCTCCCTAGATGGGAGAAGGGTTTCCCCTCTGGTCCTTGGCTCCCATGGCGTGGGAGGGGCGAGAGCCCCTCCGAGATTGGATCTATCTCTCTGTTTCTGCGTTCTCAGATTCTACCCCTTCACCGTTTCTTAAATATCCGGAGATCCATAACTCCGATTGGGGTGAATCTTTCACCCAGATCTTTCTCATAAAATTAGCTTTCTTGCGCCAAAAGAAGAGCGTGAACCGCCTTACGGGTGACCCATGAGAGCCCAGGCCGCACCCAGGGGGAGGCCGCGCCCCCCTGTCTCCTGGCCACCCCGGACACCGTTTCGCGTTGATTTCACTTCCCAAAAATCATAAATATTCCAAAAAAAAATCTCCATCCGTTTTTATCCCGTTTGGACTCCGTTTGATATTGGGTTTCTGTGAAACAAAAAACATGCAACAGACAGGAACTGGCACTGGGCACTGGATCAATATGTTAGTCCCAAAAAATAGTATAAAAAGTTGCCAAAACTATATAAAAGTTGTAGAATATTGGCATGGAACAATCAAAAATTATAGATATGATGGAGACGTATTAGTCATCGCCTCACCCAGATGATTACAAAGAACATCCGTTGTATCTCACATACCATCATAAAAAACAAGCATCGTCGTACATCTTGTAGGAATTTGGAGTAGGCTTGGACCATTTTTCCTTCCTGGTTTGAACAGAGCTCATTGAAGATTTGATGTTACTACATGTATTGCTAGAGTGGTTCTCGATGGACTCAAAACACATTCCCCTTCACTGTATATCTTCATTACCACCAGATATGTCTAGCCCCCACTGAAATGATTTCTTGAAATCCTAAAGATTCCACCATTGGAGATTGATGCTACTAATCCCTGGGACGGTATTAAAGAACCACACTACCCGATCTATCCAAATTAAATGCTTGCTCGATCGCGTCCTTCAGGCTGAAAACCTTCCACACCTCTCGTGCCCACTTACATGTGAACATTAGATGTCGAACATCTTCTGCACCGCCCTTGGACATTGAGCAAAGACCATTATATAACGATTTGCAGGTACATACATCCCTAGTATAATTCCCTGAAGAGCCTTCCATCCAAAGATTTTTATTTTCCATGACACACGCAACTTCCACAAAATTTCCCAAGCGGGGTTACTGCTCAAGGGGTTGACATCATCTCTTCTAAACCTATTAGCAAATTGATGCTCCCATTCAACATGAAACAATGTGACTTCGTTTTATGCCAAGCTACAAAGTCCTCAACCAACTATGCACTCAATTGAATTGTCACGGATAATAGCTTCATCCCGTCAGTATGCCATTGGGTTGTAAGTTCATCAGTTGTTTAGAGAATACATAGTCCCTTGCTCATCAATACTTTCCTTGAAGGGCTTTGATGCGAAGCATCCCACGTTCATCCCCATGTACACTCCGACTACTCTCCAAGCCCCAAGGATACAT
This sequence comes from Triticum dicoccoides, assembly GCF_002162155.2. Classification (NCBI taxonomy): domain Eukaryota; kingdom Viridiplantae; phylum Streptophyta; class Magnoliopsida; order Poales; family Poaceae; genus Triticum; species Triticum dicoccoides. The sequence goes on along the minus strand of NC_041381.1, from coordinate 215,852,254 downwards.
AAGATGAGACCTCGACTATGTGCCATTGGACACAAGGTGAACCCGTTCCTAAATGCTTCCCCTTTCCATTCGTGTGATACATGGTTGCTACCTCATGCAAAGACACTACATGTGCTTAGGTACCAAGAAGACCCTCTCGGAGATGCTCGGGATCACGGACAAGTCCTCAAGTACACGGATGAAGGAGCGTGACGGAAGGAACCGGAGAAGTCCCCACGACCCGGACATCCGGCCCCAAGCCCCGGACATCCGGCCCCTGGAGCATCTACTACAGTCGCAGCCCAGCCGAAGCTACAAGCCCCGGACATCCGGCCCAGGCCCCGGACATCCGGCGCACGGCGAGTGGCCGAACATCCTACTTGACCCCCGAAATCCGGCGCCCCATCACAGAAGCTGGACCCCGCCAGCCTGGATATCCGGCCTCCCAGCCTGGAAATCCAGCCGTCCTGAAGCCCCGGACATCCGACCCCCAGCCCGGACATCCGGCGCCTATCTGCGCATAGTGAACGGGCCAAGGGCCCATGTATCCCTATCCCACTTACCCCTTCGTGGCTTAGACTACAAAAAGACCACCCCCTCCACCTAGTTAGGGTTAGCATTGTGATAGCTCATTTGAGATAGATCTTTGCTCATCCATACGGATCAACTCCTTGTGAGAGACCGCAGCCTCTTCGGAGAAGATCCATCTTGGATTCAAGACCCCCTCACAGGTGGACCCCATCTCAAGACCTGCTCACGGAGAAGAACCGGTTACCCTATGTATCATCCCTTGTTGGATTCGGATCGTGTACCTCTTTGTGTTCATGGATCTAGCACATGTGTGATTGATCTTGTTGGTTGAGAGATTTCTCTTGTGTTTCCCCGTGATTTCCCCTTGTTTCCCCCTCGTGTTCTTCGTGTTCTTGGTAGGATTCCCTCCAAACGTGAAAGATCGGGCGTCTAGGGTTCCACCCTACATCAGGCTTCCAGGAATCCAATGATCTTCCCACAAGGTCATTTGACTAGTTGATCATGCATCATTAGGCCAACGCACGATCACAAATGGTCAGGCCGCATCCGTTTGGGACTAAACGGACACAAACCATGGCCCAACATGCGGAAGCAAATGAAAAAATGTTTGTTTTTTGTTTGCTTTCGACCTAGTCACGGCTTAAATTTGGGTCGCGTTTGCATCGAAGCGGACACGCACGCACACGCGGGACGCGTGCCCTTGTCGTCCTTTGGCCCGCCCATCGGGGACACAGACGCTCCTTCAATTTTCTCTTCCCCTTATCCCCCCCTGCCCCTAACCCCGCCATCCATTTCCCAGGCCACCTCCAGGCTGTCCAGCCCGGCCTCCCAAAGCATGACCACCGGATTTGTGCCTCTCTCGCCCCGACGCCAGCAGCCAACCGATGGATGTAGGGCGGCAGGATTTGGTGCATCCGTCCGCTGGATTTGGTGCATCCGGCCGCCAGGCGACTGACCCTTGCCATGGATTGGCCGAGTACTGGACCGCACAGCCCTGGTCGCTCGAATCTATCCCGTCGGCTTGGATTTATCTTGTGTGATTTGTGTTCACGGATCTAGCACATGTGTGATTGATCTTGTTGGTTGAGTGATTTCTCTTGTGTTTTCCCGTGATTTCCCCTCGTTTCCCCCTCGTGTTCTTCGTATTCTTCGTAGGATTCCCTCCAAACGTGAAATATCGGGCGTCTGGGGTTCTGTCCTACATCATCTTGGTATCAGAGCCACGTTGATCACGTTTTTGGAGCCCATACCCTTTGTTTTCTAGCTTGATTTTGTTGATTTCGTCCTAAATCCAAAAATCCCCACCAAAAATAGCCTCAATTTTTTTGTGATTTGTTGGTGAGATAAAGTTTTGTTGATTTTGATCTGTGGATTCGTTGTGTTACTAGTGGATCTATCCTTCCCCCAAGTTTCCCCACCTTCCATCCATGATATCTCTCCAATTTTGCCCCCGAAATCATCAATTTCCGCCCCAAAATCGAGTTCCTCGAGTTCATCCTAGGATTTGGAGCCCGGACATCCGGCCCGACCCCCGAGCATCCAGCCACCCCAGACATCCGGACATCCGGCCATTAGCCAGACATCCGGCTCCTGGAGCATATTTTCGTGCAAGGTTCTGGACATCAGGTCCCGGAAATCCGGCCCAAGCCCCGGATGTCCGGCCCCTCGCATTTCAGCTTTTCCCGTTTCACCGTTTTGACCATAACTATCCGGAGTCCGATTTTGACGTTCTTTAGCTCGTTTCGAAGCTATTGACATCCCACATACCACAAAAATAACACCAACATCATTTGACTCCATCAAATTTTTGGAACTTTGACATCTTTGCTAGGGCTTCCACCATAACTTCCGCAAAACCACCATAGCCTTCTGCAGCCTAACAAATTTTGTCCCCATCACATTTGAGGTTGTTTGAGTTGTGATACGAGTCTCCTAAGGTGTTTAGGCTACTTAGGGACAGTTGCTTCTTCATCAACCACCACCATAACTTCCACATAACCTTGCCCACAATACCCTTCCACCACCCCAACTTAACCCAATTTTGTTTGAGCTTGTTTGAGTTGTGGCTTGTGTCTCCTAAGGTGTTTCGGCTACTTAGGGATGACAACTTCAACTCCGACACGTGTATAGCCCATCACTCCACTTCCGCATTGCCGACTCGTATAACCCATCATCCCACTTCCGCATTGCCAAGTGCAAACCACCACCGCTTTTCCTCTACCACCATTTGACATTTGCCTTTGGAGATTTTGAGTTTGCGGTTTTTCCGTTTCCTAGGGTGTTTCGGCTAACTAGGAATGGGTCGACGTCGGCAACACCGCCTCTCATCATCGCTAAGGACGGTAACCTCAACGACACCATTGTATATTCTCCTTGCAATTGCATTGGTAACCCCTAGCCCATTTTGCGTCACTTGCCTATCGAGACTAGCCATTGAGTATTGCCGGCAACGTTGATACGTCTCCCTCATATCTATAATTTTTTACTGTTCCATGCCAATATTATTCAACTTTCATATACTTTTGGCAACTTTATATACTATTTTTGGGACTAACATATTGATCCAGTGCCAGTTCCTGTTTGTTGCATGTTTTATGTTTTGCAGAAACCCAATATCAAACGGAATCCAAACGTGATAAAAACGGACGGAGAATTATTTTGGAATATTTGTGATTTTCCGAAGGGAGAATCAACGCGAAACGGTGTCCGAGGTGGCCACGAGACAGGGGGCGCACCCTCCCCCCTGGGCACGCCTGGCACTCTCGTGGGCCACCCGTAAGGCGGTTGACGCTCTTATTTTGCCGCAAGAAAGCTAATTTTATGAGAAAAATCTGGGCGAAAGATTCACCCTAATCGGAGTTACGGATCTCCACATATAAAAGAAACGGTGAAGGGGAAGGATCTGGGAACACAGAAACAGAGAGATAGATCCAATCTCGAAGGGGCTCTATCCCCTCCCATGCCATGGGAGCCAAGGACCAGAGGGGAAACCCTTCTCCCATCTAGGGATAAGGTCAAGGAAGAAGAAGAAGAAGAAGAAGGGGGGCTCTCTCCCCCTTGCTTCCGGTGGTGCCGGAACACCGCCGAGGGCCATCATCATCACCGCGATCTTCACCAACACCTCCGCCATCTTCACCAACATCTCCATCACCTCCCCCCCCCCCTTTATCTACAGCGGTCCCCTCTCCCGCAACCCATTGTACCCTCTACTTGAATATGGTGCTTTATGCTTCATATTATTATCCAATGATGTGTTGCCATCCTATGATGTCTGAGTAGATTTTCGTTGTCCTATTGGTGGTTGATGAATTACTATGATTGATTTAATTTGCTTGTGGTTATGTTTCTGTCCTTTGGTGCCCATCATATGAGGGCGCGCGTGGATCACACCATAGGGTTAGTTGTATGTTGATAGGACTATGTATTGGAGGGCTAGAGTGATAGAAGCTTCAACCTAGCATAGAAATTGATGCATACGGGGTTGAAGGGGGACCAATATATCTTAATGCTATGGTTGGGTTTTACCTTAATGAATGTTAGTAGTTGCGGATGCTTGCTAACAGTTCCAATCATAAGTGCATAGAATTCCAAGTCAGGGACGACATGCTAGCAGTGGCCTCTCCCACATAAAACTTGCTATCGGTCTAGTAAAGTAGTCAATTGCTTAGGGACAATTCCGCAACTCCTACCACCACTTTTCCACACTCACTATATTTACTTTATTGCATCTTTATCTAAACAGCCCCTACTTTTTATTTACGTTTTCTTTATTATCTTGCAAACCTATCCTATCATACCTACAAAGTACCTCTAGTTTCATACTTGTCCTAGGTAAAGCGAACATCAAGCGTGCGTAGAGTCGTATCAGTGACTGATAGGACTTGAGAGAGTATTTGTTCTACCTTTAGCTCCTCGTTGGGTTCGACACTCTTACCTATCGAAAGAGGCTACAACTATCCAGTATACTTGCAGGTTATCAAGACCTTTTTCTAGCGCCGTTGCCGGGGAGTCATAGCGTGGGGTGAATATTCTCGTGTGTGCTTGTTTGCTTTATCACTAAGTAATTTTTATTTGTTGTTCTAAGTTGTTCTCTATCTTTAGTTATGGATATGGAACATGAAATACCAAAAAAAATAGGTGTACTTGCTACTCATGGAGATGGGGTAATTCCTAAAACCCTCGATTCTCATTATGTGAAAGATATTATGTACTACTTTGATAATCCTGAGAAAACCCCATTCAACTTTATAATGGGAGACACATTAGATCAACGTGAATACTTTAGGGATTATCGCTTTACACAAAAAGGGAAAGTATTATGGGATCAAATTAATATGTTGCGTTGGTATGCTCGGGATCTATGCTTGAGATATGATATTACTTATTGTTCTAGGATGAAGGCTCCACACCTTCCCTTTTCATGCAAATTTAATGATAATGAAACCTTAGCTTCTTATGCTAATGGTATATATGATTACTATGATGTTGAACAAATAGAAGAATTTGTTGCTTTTAAGGCTGCTTATGAATTGAATCTTTGTTTGAAAAGTATGAAGCTTTTGATGATGATGGTGTTTATAGGCCTGAGAATTTTGCTATACTTAGATATTGCTATGAAAATTATGAATACAATTACAATATTAATGCATTTATTGAGAAAGTCTCCGCTGTCCAAGAAGAGACTAATATTTTGCAGGAAGCTATGGAAGAAGAATTTGATGAAACTGTGAGCTCATTGGATGAAAAAGATGATGAGGAGAGCGAAGAACAAAAGGAATAAGAGCGGATTGATCACCTGTGCCCACCTTCTAATGAGAGTAACTCTTCAACTCATACATTGTTTAATTCCTCTTCGTGCTTACCGAAGGATGATTGCTATGATCCCTTGAATTTGCTTGAAATATCCCTTTTTGATGATGCTTGCTATGCTTGTGGCCAAGATGCCGATATGAATTATGCTTATGGAGATGAACTTGCTATAGTTCCTTATGTTAAACATGAATATGTTGCTATTGCACCCACGCATGATAATCCTATTATCTTTTTGAATTCTCCCAACTACACTATATCGGAGAAGTTTGTGCTTATTAAGGATTACATTGATGGGTTGCCTTTTAGTGTTGCACATGATGATTTTGATGAATATAATATGCATGTTCTTGCTGCTCCTACTTGCAATTATTATGAGAGAGGAACTACATCTCCGCCTCTTTATGTTTCCAATATGATAAAATTGCAAGAAACTGCTTATACTATGCATTGGCCTTTACTTTGTGTGCATGAATTGTTCTTTTATGACATGCTGATGCATAGGAAGAGAGTTAGACTTCGTTGTTGCATGATATATGTTACTTTGTGGTCACTACTAAATTACAAATCATTGTTAATTAAAATTGGCTTTGATATACCTTGGGATCCGGGTGGATTCATTACTTGAGCACTATATGCCTAGCTTAATGGCTTTAAAGAAAGCGCTACCAGGGAGACAACCCAGAAGTTTTAGAGAGTCATTAATTTCTGTTGAGTGCTTTCATATAGTTTAAAAACAAAAAAATAAAGAGGGGAATCCAAAAACTTTTCAAAAAGGAAAGTGAAAGTGAGAGAGATAAGCATTGTTGAAGTGGGAGAGCTCCTTGAACTTTGTTCATGCTCATGGAAACTTTGTGAATCTTGATTACAGAAACTTTTCATCAAAAATAATTATCCCCTTGTAAAATTCCATTGTATTATAAAAATAATGTGCCAAGGTTTGCCTTTTAGGATGTTTACAATGCTTGTTGGTTTGTACGGTGCAGGACAGAAACTTTGGCTGTAGTGCGCGATTTTACATTTTTAACTGGAACATCAATTGGTTCTGATTCCTTTTGCACTGTATTTCCATACAACGTTTTTATTTTTCATAATTTTGGTAGAATTTTCGGAGTACCAGAAGTATGGTGGATGTTCAGATTGCTACAGACTGTTCTGTTTTTGACAGATTCTGTTTTTGATGCATAGTTTGCTTGTTTTGATGAATCTATAAATCTATATTAGTGGATTAAGCCATGGAAAAGTTATATTACAGTAGACACAATGAAAAAATAAAATATGAATTGGTTGGCAACAGTACTTAGAGTGGTGATTTGCTTTATTATACTAACGGATCTTACCGAGTTTTCTGTTGAAGTTTTGTGTGGATGAAGTGTCTAAGCGAGGATGTCTCGATATGAGGAAAAGGAAGAGAGGCAGGAGCTCAAGCTTGGGGATTCCCAAGGCACCCCAAGTAAATATTTAAGGAGACTCAAGCGTCTAAGCTTGGGGATGCCCCGGAAGGCATCTCCTCTTTCTTCAACAAGTATCGGTATGTTTTCGGATTCGTTTCGTTCATGCGATATGTGCAAGTCTTGGAGCGTCTTTTGCATTTAGTTTTCACTTTTCTGTTATGCACCATGCTGGTATTAGATAGTCCTTGGTTGATTTATAGAATGCTCATTGCACTTCACTTAAATCTTTTGAGTATGGCTTTATAGAATTCTTCATGTGCTTCACTTATATCATTTGAAGCTTGGATTTCCTGTTTCTCTTCACATAGAAAACCGCCATTTGTACAATGCTCTTTTGCTTCACTTATATTTGTTAGAGCGTGGGCATATCTTTTGTAGAAAGAATTAAACTCTCTTGCTTCACTTATATCTATTTAGAGAGATGACAGGAATTGGTCATTCACATGGTTAGTCATAGAATCCTACATAAACTTGTAGATCGCTGAATATGATATGTTTGATTCCGTGCAATAGTTTTGCGATATAAAGGTGGTGATATTAGAGTCATGCTAGTGGGTGGTTGTGGATTGTAGAGACACATGTGTTGAGGTTTGCAAGTCCCATAGCATGCATGTATGGTAACCGTTGTGTGACAAATTTGAGGCATGGGGTGTTTCTTTGATTGTCTTCCTTATGAGTGGCGGTCGGGGACGAGCGATGGTCTTTTCCTACCAATCTATCCCCCTAGGGGCATGCGTAGTAGTACTTTGCTTCGAGGGCTAATAAACTTTTGCAATAAGTATATGAGTTCTTTATGACTAATGCGAGTCCATGGATTATACGCACTTTTACCTTTCCATCATTGCTAGCCTCTTCGGTACCGTGCATTGCCCTTTCTCACCTCAAGAGTTGGTGCAAACTTCGCCGGTGCATCCAAACCCCGTGATATGATATGCTCTATCACACATAAACCTCCTTATATCTTCCTCAAAACAGCCACCATACCTACCTATTATGGCATTTCCATAGCCATTCCGATATATATTGCCATGCAAGTTCCATCATCATCATATACATGACATGAGCATTCATTGTCATATTCCTTTGCATGATCATAAGATATCTAGCATGATGTTTTCATGGCTTGTTCGTTTTTTGATGTCATTGCTACACTAGATCATTGCACATCCCGGTACACCGCCGGAAGCATTCATATAGAGTCATATCTTTGTTCTAGTATCGGGTTGTAATATTGAGTTGTAAGTAAATAAAAGTGTGATGATCATCATTATAGAGCATTGCCCCATGAAAAAAAAAGGAAAAAAGGAAAAAAAGGAAAGGCCAAAGAAGCCTAAATAAAAAAGGGGGCCAAAGAAGCCCACCGGAAAAAGAAAAAAAAGAAAAAAAGAAAAAAAAAGGGGGCAATGTTACTATCTTTTTTCCACACTTGTGCTTCAAAGTAGCACCATGTTCTTCATATAAAGAGTCTCATATGTTGTCACTTTCATATACTAGTGGGAATTTTTCATTATAGAACTTGGCTTGTATATTCCAACGATGGGCTTCCTCAAATGTCCTAGGTCTTCATGAGAAAGCAAGTTGGATGCACACCCACTTAGTTTTCAGTTTGAGCTTTCATACACTTATAGATCTTAGTGCATCCGTTGCATGGCAATCCCTACTCCTTGCATTGACATCAATTGATGGGCATCTCCATAGCCCGTTGATTACCCGCGTCGATGTGAGACTTTCTCCCTTTTTTGTCTTCTCCATATAAACCTCCACCATCATATTCTATTCCACCTATAGTGCTATATCCATGGCTTGCGCTCATGTATTGCGTGAGGGTTGAAAAAGCTGAAGCACGTTAAAAAGTATGAACCAATTGCTCGGCTTGTCATCGGGGTTGTGCATGATGGGAGCATTTTGTGTGACAAAAATGAAGCATGGCCAAACTATATGATTTTGTAGGGATACGCTTGCTTTGGCCTTGTTGTTTTGAAAAGACATGATTGCTTTATTAGTATGCTCGAAGTATTATTGTTTTTTATGTCAAATGATAGACTATTGCTTTGAATCACTCGTATCTTAATATTCATGCCGTGATTAGACATATGATCAAGATTATGCTAGGTAGCATTCCACATGAAAAATTATCTTTTTTATCATTTACCTACTTGAGGACGAGCAGGAATTAAGCTTAGGGATGATGATACATCTCCGGCGTATCTATAATTTTTGATTGTTCCATGCCAATATTATTCAACTTTCATATACTTTTGGCAACTTTTTATACTATTTTTGGGACTAACATATTGATCCAGTGCCCAGTGCCACTTCCTATTTGTTGCATGTTTTATGTTTCGTAGAAACCCAATATCAAACGGAATCCAAATGGGATAAAAATGGACAGAGAATTATTTTGGAATATTTAGGATTTTTCGAAGGAAGAATCAACGCGAAACGGTGCCCGACGTGGCCATGAGACAGGGGGGCGCGCCCTCCCCCCCTGGGCGCGCCTGGCACTCTCGTGGGCCACCCGTAAGGCGGTTGACAATCTTCTTTTGCCGCAAGAAAGCTAATTTTACAAGAAAAATCTGGGCGAAAGATTCACCCCAATCAGAGTTACGGATCTCCAGATATAAAAGAAATTGTGAAGGGGAAGGATCTGGGAACACAGAAACAGAGAGATAGATCCAATCTCGGAGGGGCTATCGCCCCTCCCACGCCATGGGAGCCAAGGACCAGAGGGGAAACCCTTCTCCCATCTAGGGAGAAGGTCAAGGAAGAAGAAGAAGAAGAAGAAGAAGGGGGGCTCTCTCCCCCTTGCTTCCGGTGGCGCCGGAACGCCGCCGGGGGCCATCATCATCACCGCGATCTTCACCAACACCTCCGCCATCTTCACCAACATCACCATCACCTCCCCCCCCCCTTTATCTACAGTGGTCCACTCTCCCGCAACCCGCTGTACCCTCTACTTGAACATGGTGCTTTATGCTTCATATTAATCCAATGATGTGTTGCCATCCTATGATGTCTGAGTAGATTTTCGTTGTCCTATTGGTGGTTGATGAATTGCTATGATTGATTTAATTTGCTTGTGGTTATGTTGCTGCCCTTTGGTGCCCATCATATGAGTGCGTGTGTGGATCACACCATAGGGTTAGTTGTATGTTGATAGGACTATGTATTGGAGGGCTAGAGTGACAGAAGCTTCAACCTAGCATAGAAATTGATGCATACGGGATTGAAGGGGACCAATATATCTTAATGTTATGGTTGGGTTTTACCTTAATGAACGTTAGTAGTTGCGGATGCTTGCTAACAGTTCCAATCATAAATGCATAGAATTCCAAGTCAGGGATGACATGCTAGCAGTGGCCTCTCCCACATAAAACTTGCTATCGGTCTAGTAAAGTAGTCAATTGCTTAGGGACAATTCCGCAACTCCTACCACCACTTTTCCACACTCGCTGTATTTACTTTATTGCATCTTTATCTAAACAGCCCCTACTTTTTATTTACGTGTTCTTTATTATCTTGCAAACCTATCCTATCATACCTACAAAGTACCTCTAGTTTCATACTTGTTCTAGGTAAAGCGAATGTCAAGCGTGCGTAGAGTCGAATCAGTGGCCGATAGGACTTGAGAGAGTATTTGTTCTACCTTTAGCTCCTCGTTGGGTTCGACACTCTTACTTATCGAAAGAGGCTACAACTATCTCGTATACTTGCGGGTTATCAAACGTTACTTGTGCACATTAGTGATCTACACCTTCCATTGCATACATACCATATCATTGTGGTGCATATCTTTGTATCATATCTTGTGTCACAAGTTTGTTCCCGCATATACACTATTGCTATCTTGGTTTGTGCATTGGTGCAAAAGTGGCCATACAAAAAAAAGAAATAAAGCTTTTAAGCAAAAGAAAGAGAGCAAAGAAGCTTGTAAGCAAGTGATATAGCATCATGCCACATTGCATATAAGATTGTCATATCCGATCATCTTGGATCATCTTGAGAGAAACACCGGGAACCATACATACATAGCATACTTGGGATAGAAAGTTTATCCATTTTGCATCTTATAGGTTGTGCACAAGTGTCGTATCCGCCTATTGAGCAATCGTGCTAGCATCTCTCTTGAGTTGTGCAACACGAGCGTTGCCCATGGATTCCACATTTTGTGCTCATTCCTTGTTTGCACGACCCCATTTATCTATCCATGTGTGTGTTTCCGCGTGCCACATATTGCTATTGGTCCATTTGTTTCACTTGTGAATTTGTGAATCTTTTTCAACATTATTGACTCTTGCTAACATTTTGCATCAAATTTTTGTGCCACTATCCTCAACGAGCTCCACCATAAGCCTTACTTGTGTAGGTGTGAGAAATTGAAGAGATCGGTACCAATTGTGTTATTTCCTTGTTACATCATTGTGTGATCATTGATCCATTTTCAACATCGGTCAAGGTACATTTGGTATAGTTCTCTCCTTTCTTCCACTCTTATTTGCTCAGGTCTTGTGATGGATAGGCAAGGCATTTCATCTCCGGTCTTCGACAACAACGACGGCGCGAACAACTACATCACCAAAGCGTCCATCTTCGATCTACAACGACAAATGCAAGGTGCACAATCAAGATTGTGAGAGCGCATCGAGAAAATCTCCATCGACATTCTTCACTCCGAAGCAAGGAAAAGGGACTAGATCGACAAGAAGCTTTCCGGACAAAAAGAGGAGCAAGATGCAAGGATGGAGGAGATTAGGGCCTTGATCAAGTCTTCTTCCCCTTTGTCATCTTAAAGGTGGCGGCAACCAAGTCGATCATCTTCGGAGCGCCCAAGTGATGCAAGCGCAAGTCGTCCATGTCCACATCTACATGGCGACCACCGTCACGTTCGTGATCCACATCGTCATGACGGACAAGTCACCTCCAAGCAACATGTGCACGACGATGACGAACGACATCTACTACGAGCTCAAGCACGATAATGACATCATCATCATGAAGATGCTCCACAAGCGCAAATGCACAAGTCCCAGCAAGCCCTCCTTCATGCCAAGTCCAAGCTTCTTGAGCAAAAGAGAATACCGCGAGACAAGCACCACCAAGACGGAGCTCCGGCTACCACCACCACTTCGGCATCTTCGCCAAGTGCTATTAAGGCATCTTTGCCTTTGGACGTACGTCATCTTCTGCTACTTCCCATGAGTACGCATACAATGAATTCATCAAGTCCAAGGTGACCACCTGCGAGCGAGGGCGACACTTCCATCTTCGGAAGCCCCTCAAGAAAGATGGTTGAGCATGAAAAATTCCCTTCGGTCATGGAGACGGGCTACGAGGTGCCACATCATATGGGCCTCCAACAACAAGACGGTGACAAGAAGGTCGAGCAAGGGCCATCCCCTTTGACCACGGCGATGAGCGTGAACCTCTTCAACGACATGAAGACGGAGCCCATATTGGACTCATACTCCGAGTCAAGCTACGCGACCGCACATGGAGACATTTGCACCTACATCTCTCCGACACCCACATATGTCGAGATGCCCCAAGTGCCATGTGAGGAGAGCCACTACCACATGAGTGACATGAGTGACTCCATCATATATGACACTGAGAGCATTTCCTATGAGAGGATGAGTGTGACCACCACTAGCCCCACACATGAGAGCATGCCACACATCCTATCTGAGGATGAGAGCCATTTGAGTGACTCCACCAACCATATGAGTGAAAGCATCCTTGAGGGAGTGAGTGAGCCACAACACTTAGTGAGTGATGTATTTGAGATGGCAGGTGAGGCCACTATGATTTCTAACGACTTAACCTCTACTCCTAGTGTGTTTTCTTCTTTGGTGCTAGGTCTCCTACATGACGACATGCCTACCCTCGACGAGTCCATCCCTCCAATGGACAAACCGATGGCCATGGTGGACGATGATGCACCCCCCACATGGTTCCATCAAGATGAAGATGACAACGAGTGGATCTTCGACACCTCACCTACAACACATGAGCGACGCTCCAAAGGTAAAATAGGTGATGGTGCTTCTCTTGTCCCGCTAGCGGACTATCTTACCAATGATTGCTTGCATGATGTTGACCCACCTATTCCCATGCTTCATGATAGTGCGACATCCTCATGTCATGACTTACTTATTTATGATGAATAGATGATGAGCATGTTGAGTTGCCTAGTTGTGATGATATGCTTCATAGGATATCATGTGAAAATTCTATTGGTCATTTCATGTTTGACAATCCATTAAACTTGTCATATGCTATGAGTGAGATCTCCCATATTGCATCATTTCAATCTCAACATAGTAACTATGCATGCCCCATTAAAATAAATCCAATTTGCACTTATGGCATAGATGACGAGATGATGGTCATTGGCTTTTGTTTTTCATGTGATGATATTGCCATGCTTCCTTTACATGATTTGTGCAATTCATCTACTATGCAATGCCATGATCACGTAGAACCAAATATGCTTTCTTTTGGATGTTGTCAATATTCTCCATGTGATGTTTCCACTAATGCTCATGAGGAGACCCCCATAGTTTCCTCATACATATTAGGAGATCTTGATGCATCCCATACTTTGCATGATTCCCATAATTGCGTGCACCATATGCATTCCATGAATAACAATGCTCTACATATTTCTAGTGATGCATTACATCCTTTGAGTCTCCATTATGCCATACATAATAACAAACCTCTCATAATGGATGACATGTTTCTATATCATGCATCACATTTATTTGAGCATTGGATATTTTGTGCTAACCAACACAAGCACGTGCGCATCATAATGGATGATGTGTACATCTACCACACACACACAAATTTTCCTTTGCCTTTGTTTTGTGTAGGTACTCACGTATACTCGTCAACCTCTCAATCCCAAGAGTTGATGAAACGAGCTCTTGAGAGCAACGACGACTTGGGATCCCGTGGACTATCCTTACCACCATTCTCTTTGCGCAAGGACTACGCGCATCTCTTCTACTTGGCTCCCACACGGCTATGGGCTATTTACCACTTGTCACCTTATGCCCATACTATCGTGTTCACTTTGCATGTTATGCCTCTTTACATGATTTTACCATGCAATTGTGACCCTTGCTTGCATCTACCCATGATTCACCATTATGCTACTTCTATGTGTATTTGCATGCTTGGTGGAGATCCTTGTAGCTATTACCATGATTTCTTTGTGCCCTATGCTATTGGTGCTTGTTGTGTTGGGAGAGTCATGATGTCCCATTGCTATTTACATATGGCCTCTCGCCAATACATTGATGATATTTTGCTCATATCCTGTTTTCATGCTTGGGATATGTCATGTGCAATATTCACGCCCACTATTTGCACACATGACATGCTTGCCATGATTCCTTCTAGTATGTTGCAACTTTGCACTACTAGCTTGCATGACTTGATTCATATGATTACTTGCTTGGATGCATCACCCATGTTCCTTTATTACTCGCTTTCTTGGGTTGATGACATATATGTTCATGCCACTCACATGATATATCTTGATCATTGTCTCTTGTGTCCATTAGTTGCCTCTTTCATGGCCACTTGTATTGAGTGGAACCATACTATGCTTATTGATCTTCGAGACTTTGGCACTTTACTTGTGATGCATGCTAATTTACTTGAGCCTATTGTATTTGGTTGTTCTCGCATCATATGCCTCCATACTATGCAATACTCCCTTGTCCTTTCTTATGATGAGCATGATGCATACACTTGTTTGGTATCTTACCACACGAATGATAGGTTTTGCACTTCCGCTAACCTCATTTGTTTTTCCGATTGTTTGTCATGTTCTTTCCTTTTGAAGGATCCACAAGGCGTTAACATCACGAGACAACTTGGTCATGTAAAGGCATACACGATGTGCGACACTCGCATTTTCGACATCCTCATAACGGTGAACTCCTCCCCTTTGAGCCATCCTCAAATAAGAATATTGGATGGGTCATTCTTTCATTGTCGTTTCCTTCTTGTTGTCTACATGATACATCTCGCGAACAGCGGAGCGACATTGGAGATTGACTTTATGGACCTTTACATTGAGGATCGCTCGGACTTTTTGGATGCACCTTCGAACTTCCACTCATGCCACGACATCGAGCATCGGTACATCAACACTCCTTTGGCACATTGCACTCACAACTCCATATTTGTTGACTGTACTCCCACATGTCATGCTCGATGGACATATCATACTCACCACAAGTTTGCACCCTATGCATGGATCGACTTACATTATGCTTGCCTTGTTGCATCTATTTCCATGTCATCCATGATATATGAGCTTGTGCATTTTCTTAGAAAATTTGTTGTGATCTTTCTTGATGGCATATTCATACATAATGATCATATTATCCATCATCAGTTGCATGATAAGATAAACATATTGAGCATCCATTGCCATGTTCATGCTTTTGATGCACCATCCCATTATGACATTATTTTGCACAATGGTCGCATTCATCATATTCACAACACCTTTGTGCATGCCTCGAATGAATTTGACAACATGAATGCTTTACATGTCATTTTACATCATTTGGATAAGCATATCGTGCCTTTTCATGAACAATTCCATTGGACGACCTCATGCTTACTTAATGGACACCTTGTGTGCGCTAACCATTGTATTTCAGAGTGTCGCTTGTGTTTGCTCGTTTTGCATGTATACCATCTCGATGACATCTTGAAGTACTTGGGTTACGCAATGACCTCCACTCCGTCCAACTACAAGTCCGTCCACGACAACCGTTTCCATGGTGATGAGGATCACGATCCGAGGTTGGATCTTTCCCAAGGGGGGGATATGATGCGAAGCATCCCATTCATCCCCATGTACACTCCGACTACTCTCCAAGCCCCAAGGATACATAAGATGAGACCTCGACTATGTGCCATTGGACACAAGGTGAACCCGTTCCTAAATGCTTCCCCTTTCTATTCGTGTGAGACATGGTTGCTACCTCATGCAAAGACACTACATGTGCTTAGGTACCAAGAAGACCCTCTCGGAGATGCTCGGGATCACGGACAAGTCCTCAAGTACACGGATGAAGGAGCGCGACGGAAGGAACCCGAGAAGTCCCCAGGACCCGGACATCTGGCCCCAAGCCCCGAACATCCGGCCCCTGGAGCATCTACTGCAACCGCAGCCCAGCCGAAGCTACAGGCCCCGAACATCCGGCCCAGGCCCCGAACATCTGGCACACGGCGAGCGGCCGGACATCCGGCTCGACCCCCGGAAATGCGGCGCCCCATCACAAAAGCTGGACCCCGCCAGCCTGGACATCTGGCCTCCTAGCCCGGAAATCCGGCCCGTCTCGAAGCCCCGGACATCCGGCGCCTGTCTGTGCACAGTGAACGGGCCAAGGCCCCATGTATCCCTATCCCACCTACCCCTTTGTGGCTTAGACTATAAATAGACCACCCCCTCCTCCTAGTTAGGGTTAGCATTGTGATAGCTCATTTGAGATAGAGCTTTGCTCATCCATACGGATCTACTCCTCGTGAGAGACCGCGGCCTCTTCGGAGAAGATCCATCTTGGATTCAAGACCCTCTCACAGGTGGACCCTATCTCAAGACCTCCTCACGGAGAAGAACCGGTTACCCTATGCATCATCCCTTGTTGGATTCGAATCGTGTACCTCTTTGTGTTCATGGGTCTAGCACATGTGTGATTGATCTTGTTGGTTGAGTGATTTCTCTTGTGTTTCCCCGTGATTTCCCCGTGTTTCCCCCTCGTGTTCTTCGTGTTCTTGGTAGGATTCCCTCCAAACGTGAAAGATCGGGTGTCTAGGGTTCCACCCTACATCAGGCTTCCAGGAATCCAATGATCTTCCCACAAGTTAATTTGACTAGTTGATCATGCATCGTTAGGTCAACGCACGATACAAATGGTCAGGCCGCGTCCGTTTGGGACTAAACGAACACAAACCACGGCCCAACATTCGGAAGCAAACGAAAAAATGTTCGTTTTTTGTTTGCTTTCGACCTATTCACGGCTTAACTTTGGGTCGCGTTTGTATCGAAGCGGACACGCACGCACATGCGAGACGCGTGCCCTTGTCGTCCTCTAGCCCGCCCATCGGGGACACAGACGCTCCTTTAATTTTCTCAGGCCGCCTCCACGTTGTCCAGCCCGGCTGCCCAAAGCATGACCACCGAATTTGTGCCTCTCTCGCCCCGACGCCAGCAACCAACTGATGGATCTAGGGCGGCAGGATTTGGTGCATCCGTCCGCTGGATTTGGTGCCATAGATTGGCCGGGTACTGGACCGCACAGCCCTGGTCGCTCGAATCTATCCCATCGGCGGTTCACCGGCAAAGGCACGCACGGCCGTCGTCTGGGGCTCGGCGTTGGCCTAGCAGCTCGTCGACTCATCGTTACCGGTCATAAAGTGCGATGACTGCCCGCGGCAGGTCGTGCGCCATGTTTCTACCACACTGGAACATCCCGGATGGATGTTCTTCAAGTGCAAAAATTATGGGGTATGTGCTTCTTTTGATTCGGTTGTGCTCCCTGATTCGGCGCCTCAGTAGCTCATTGCTTACTCAAATTGGTGTGTATGATGCATGCAAGTTTTGGTATTGGGAAGAAGATTACATCAATCTATTGATAGCACGAAATTTAATAGATGCTCGTGCACCCATTGCTAGAATGGAGGCTAGAGATGAGACTAGATGTGAAGCAACATCTACTTCTTCGGAGTCGGAGATCAAAGAAGTGTCTAAGCTCGAGAAGCCGCAGATCAACAATGAAGACATAGAGAAGATATTAATCCAACTAGTGGGAGCAGTTATGGAAGTTGAATATCTTTTAAACTCTCTAATTGTGGTTCTTGTTTTTTTGTCTTGTTATCCTAGCGAAGAATTGGTAAATTATGTACTCCTATGTATCAAAATGTCGTTGATGGAAAAGAAATGTGTTTCGGTGGCCGGAAAATGTATACATAGGGGCACCAACCGGCCGTGGTGGACCAGATGCCTCCGCACGTTGGGTGCACGGCCAGTGCATCTAGGAAAACGGCCGGACGCCGCCCCATTGCCCTACCCAAATAGACAAAATTCAGACAAGACGAACGTCCATTTCGAATCATGCGTTAGAGTTGGCCTTAGACATGACCTCCCTTATGCCATCAAAAGAAACGGTCGTCCGTTTGGGGGTTAGAGTTGGCCTTAGACATGACCTCTCTTATGCCATCAAAAGAAACAGCCGTCCATGAAACAGCCGTCCATTTGACCGTTTGGGGGTTAGAGTTGGCCTTAGACATGACCTCTCTTATGCCATCAAAAGAAACAGCCGTCCATGAAACAGCCGTCCATTTGAGGGTTTGGGGTCTTGCGTTGGAGTTAGCCATGAAACAGCCTTAGATATGACCTTTCTTATGCCATCAAAAGATGCTTTGCTAGGTAATGTCAGGCACAACTACAGCTATATGTAGCGTTGGTCATTAGAGGATGCATGCATAAAGACTTGGCCGGCTACAGCTCTACGTAGCATTGGTCATTAGAGGACGCATGCACAAAGACTTGGGCCGGCTACATTATGGGAGGGCGAACTATAGCTCCAGGGCACTAGTTGGTAGGTACCAGATCCCTATCAGGACGTGGTCTCAGGTTGTAGGGATGGAAGGAGGAATGACGTGGTCGCCGACGCTGGGGCGCCGTCGTTACGTGCGTGCGCGAGAGAGAGAGAGAGAGCAGGAGCGGCGGCTAGGGTTAGGTCTCCCGGTTCTCTAAGAAAGCCGAGCAAATATGATTGCTTCTTGCTTAATCCCAAAACGGGTCCTTACACGAGTTTATATAATCCTCCTAATAAGATAATTGGGCTAAGCCCCTAATAACGATAAGATAAACTAGGCCACAACTAACTGGGCTACGCCCCTAATATGCCGGTCATAACATCTCTCCCCGCCTGCACAAACAGCTCGTCCTCGAGCTAGAAGGCGGGAAAGATCAGCGGTCGGCAAACACCTCCGCTTCAACTGGGGCGGGCTGGTCCCCGAGCCCGGCGGCGGCGGGGTCCTCCTCAATGTAGTCTGCAACCTCCAGGTAGAAGAGTCGTGGGCAGACGTGGCCCGGTATGTAGGGCTCGTCGCAGTTGAAGCACAACCCTTGGCGGCGACGCTTGAGTTGCTCGGTTGGGGTGAGCCGGCGGAACGGGCATGTCGTAGCCGCGGCGAGGGGCGCCGAGGGAGCCTGGGCAGGCCGACCCTACGCGGGAACTTCCGGCCAGGGTGGCGGCCCAGCGGCCCGAGGCGGTGGCGCCTGCTGGATGGCCACTACGCAGCGCTCGAACGCGCGGGCGTAGTACCTGGCCGTATGGAGGTCCTGGGGCCCGCACATCTCTATGTCCACACGGATGTGGTCCGGTAGGCCGCCGACGAAGAGCTCAGCCCACTGACGAGCCGAAATGCCGGGGGCGTGGCACGCCAGTGCCTGGAAGCGGTCGGCGAAGTCTTGCACCGAGGTGAGGAACGGAAGACACCGAAGCTCCGCCAGACGGCTCCCGCGTATAGGCGGACCGAAGCGCAAGAGGCACAAATCGCGGAAGCGCTCCCATGGGGCCATGCCGCCCTCGTCCTGTTCGAGGGTGTAGTACCATGTCTGCGCGGCTCCTCGGAGATGATACGAGGCGATCCAGGTGCGGTCCGGACGCGAGTGTGCGCTACCCCCTGAAAAATTGGTCGCATTGGTTGAGCCAATTCAGGGGGTCGACGGTGCCGTTGTAGGTCGCGAACTCCAGCTTGGAGAATCTCGGCGGCGGCTGGGCGTGGACGACGGATGGGTACGCCTCGTCAGCACGGAACAACGAGGATGACAGGGACAAGTAGGCGGGCATCAGGGTGCCGCCCTGGAACAGGGGCCCGTCGATGTTGGCGAAGGGCTCGGCGGAGCCCGAGGACCCGCCAAATTGCATGGCCGGGTGCGTTGCCGGCGGGGGCAGCACGTGCGGCCCGACCGAGGCTGTCGTGTAGACCGGCTCAAGGGACCCAGCGAGCTAGGCCGGTAACGTAGACGGCGACGGGGGAAACCGGACCTGGTGGATGGGCACCCCCGGGCCCGTCGTCGGGATGCCCAGGGCCGCGGTCGCCGGTGGCGGCGGCTGCAGCTGTTGCCCTTGCTGCATGGTGGAGGCGCCGGGGTTCGTCGCTGGAGACGGCTGCCACGGCAGCTGCTGCATGGCGGCGGCGACGGGGGTCACCGAGGATGGCGGCTGCTGCGGCGGCGGGGCAGTGGCGAAAGGTACAGGCGGCTGCGGCCCATAGGATCTCACGAGGAACGTGCAGATGCCCGTGACCGCCTGGGTGAGATCCCGGATGGCAGTCGCCATCTCCTCCGGGGTGAAGACGACGGAGACGGGCGCGGCGGAGGTAACCGACACCGACAAGAGCGGGGCGCTGGCCGTAGTGGCCATCGGGGCGATCGTCACGGTCGGCAGCGGGAGGGTCGGGGTGGGCGGCGACGAGGACATATCGCACCGAAGCTATCTAATACCAAATTGGTAGATACAGGGATGAAAGAAGGAATGGCGTGGAGGAAGGCATGGTCGCCGCCGCTAGGGCGCCGACGTTACGGGCGCAAGAGAGAGAGAGCAAGGGCGGCGGCTAGGGTTAGGTCTCCCGGCTCCCTAAAAAAGTCAAAAAAGCCAAGCAAATATGATTGCTTCTTGCTTAATCCCATTGCTTAATCCCAAAACAGGCCCTTGCACGAGTTTATATAATCCTCCTAATAAAATAATTGGCTAAGCCCCTAATAAGGATAAGATAAACTGGGTAGGCTAAGGCTGGTCATAGTGGAAGTAACTTAGCAAGTAACATAACACATTTCATTTCAAGACAGGTTTGCTTATGTGGCATAGAGTTAATGAGGAAAAAGGTGTTTGGAGTAACATAATATGTTACTGTAACATAATATGTTACTGTAACATAACACAACCCAAAGCAAAATGAGTCTATAATGTAATAAATGCTATCATCTATGATACTACTTGTATGTTACTTTGCACTATGAAGATAATAACAAAGACTAATGTCATATGCATGACACTAGTCTAAGTTACTCCCCACTATGACTAGCCTAAGCCCCTAACCGGTCATAACTAGCCTAAGCCCCTAACCGGTCATAACACTAGTCGTCAAGGTAGCGTCAACGGCTCATTCTGTGGCGGTATTATAGTCATTTAATGGTTCCAGGACTTCAATGTAATTTTTATTACTCCCTCCATTTATTTTTGTAAGTCGTTTCAGACAACTTAAAATGAACTGTTTTGCACATTGTCTGAAATGTCTTCAAAGTCTTATAAAAGTGAACAGAGGGAGTATGTTTTGTATGCTTTGTAATTCCGGTGAAGATTTGAGTATTTTGCAGAAAAAAAGTTGCACAAGCAGGGTGCGAATAAAACACCTGTCACATGTGCTGACAGCTCTTAGCAAAGTAAACATCACCTTGGAACCTACATATCCTAACTGTTGTTTGTTAACTCAGAAACGTAGGGATCACACCTCAACAGTCACTACAGCCAAGATAGATCGGATGCCTACTTGTACCATGACTCGAAAGTATGCTCCTTTCGACATCGGCCAATCTTCCAATTCAATCGGACGATCCATCTGCAGAGTCCACGTCTACAGGAGCCGCACCAGCGCCGCGGTAGGCAGCAGACTCCTCTGCATAGCGTTTCTTATCCACTTGGGACTGCTCAACGTATGGCTGCTTCTCCTCAGCTGCAAATATGACAATTGGAAATGATTACCACGGAAGTTTTTTTTCCTTCAAAAAAAATGACAGTATGAACTGCAACATCCATATCTTAGGACATGTTTCCTCAGCCGCACCAGATTGTAACTTAGGACATGTTACCTGACATCTTTTGCCACTTCTCTCCAAGCTTCTTTGCAATATCAGTGGTGCTGAGTTCAGGGTTGATGTTCTTCAAATTCTGCATGAGAAAAATGTCAATCAAAGATCCATTGTTTGCTTAATTTGACAGTGCACGACAAATGTCTTGAGAAAGAATAGCAAATAATTCTACAACCTAACATAGCAACCATAGACTGCAACGACAGGAATGAACTAAAATTCGTCAAAAACAATGCAGGATACTCTTATTTAAGTTTGACTAAGTTCATAGAAATAATAGCTATCTGTATTAATATGGAAAACATGTTTCATGAATCATGATGCATCTATTGCTATTGGTTTGATGCAGTTTGGGATGGAGCAGGTACGTGTTCAGATTACAATTTTATGAAAGCAGAAAATTTTAATATGGATTGGTGCAAGTAACTTACAACTCGCTCAGCCTTTGAGAAATACATGAATGGTGCTATTGCTCTTTTAGGGGCATTGGGATCTTTCTTCTGCTTCTTCTTCGGCTTTCTCTTCTCTGAACCTTCCACGTCCACATTCTTTGGTTTCCTCTTCACAGGTGGCTTTGAGCTACTAGCTTCCTTTTTGGAAGATTTCTAAAACAAGAAGTTATTAAAGCAGTGACTTGCCACATGTATTTTGGTTCAGGTAAGTTTTCTTAGGGATACTGTCAAGAGTAAATTTAGTTACCTCCTTTTCTCCATCGCTTATGCTGGCATCAGAACCCTCTTCAGAATCATCACTAGGGGATCCGCTGTCATCCTTGTCAGCCACAAAATCTTCGTCCTGAAGTTGGAATATGTTACAGTAAGATTTACAAGTAAACAAATTACATTCTACTCCATGACAATATAGGCAAAGAAGAGCAAAGATTGCACACACACAATACCTCTTCATCACTTTCTTCATCACCGGCCTGATTTTTAATTCGCTCCAGATGTGGATCAACGGGGTCATCATCAGTGCTCTGAAGAGCAGCCGCAACAGCACCAGTTCTATCTTGGCCATCTTCTCCAAGATTCAGGATTTTCAAATTCTTACCACTTGAAGTAAGGGAAGAAACAAGAAATTATCATCCCCAAACGAATTAAATAGTATGCCAGTGATTAAATTAACAAGACATCAGCATTTACCTGACGAAGTTGAAGAGGTTATGGTATTCATTCCTTTGTATATTTCTGAAGAGATGTTCTTGATCATTCTTTAGCTTGACCAGAAGATCAAAATAGTGAGATGACATACTAGCACCACCAGCACCATGGCGCTCAAATTCAACATACTCAATCTGCAGTAAATAACAGCTTAGCAGATGACAAATGGATGATGAACAATTAGGCATGTCAGAAATGTAGAAACAGACCTCCTCATGCAGAATGAGTGTCGGGGGCTTTGGCAAAAAGAAAAAGCCTTTTTCAAGAGGATACAGCAATCCATCTTCAGCTTTAAGTGATGATTTCACGGCATATCCATCTTGACAACTGCGGAATGTGCTTGGCCTCGTCACTTTAGCACCAGACAGGCCACGAAGGATTTTGGAGAATACCTCATGTTCTAAACCCTATATATAAATCATACATTTTGTGAGTTAATTAGTTAAACTGGAGTATTATACAATAAATCGAGATCCCAGAAAACTGTAAATGAAGAGCAAGTGCACAAGTAGAAAACAGAACATAAGGGGGCAATCATCTGATCAGGACACAAATGATTGGTAATATTTAATTCAGTTCAGTAAAGCATTCTTTCACTAAAACATACTTGCAAGCAGAAAAGATGCATGTCAGTAGCTCTGTGATTAAGTACTGAATGAAATTGTACAAATATAAACACACATCATTTTTTGATAAACCCCAAGAGTTAGGTAATAAGTGCACGGGAGGGTTACTACTGGTGTTTCAACAGTACATAATCACTAATATATACAGTATGCTTTATGAGTAGTATGTCATTAACTCTTGTATTGTTCTATTGGTATGTATTATTAATTCTGGTATCATTTCTTGTACGTACTAATCAATAATAGTGCAGAGCATTTGATAATTAAAGCATGTACCACTGACAAAGTAAAATAAAATCAACACAAGCTATGATCAAAGTTCACCAAAAAAACAAGAGCTATGATCAATTTTTAGGTGAAATAGGTCGCGTTAAACTTAAAAGAGATGCAAGGAAAGTCAGCCATTAAGTGAATAAGAATATCACATTGTAAGAACTCTGCAGCCTGTCCTTGTACTTTTCAGCCAAAACCTCCTCACTTAATGACAGCTCCTTCTCAACTACATTCTCTGTCACAAACTGTTCATAAAGGAACCAGTTATTAAATGTCATACAAGAACTGTAGCCAAGTTAATGTGAAATGTATCATAATACAATACCTGAATAACAATGTGGGGATATAATGTTTGTCCTTTGCGAATTGGCGGATCAAGTGTGATGACCACAAAGGTATGAGGGTTGTTTGACTGAAGGGCACAAAGTATAAGCATGAAATCATATTAGCTTATTGACAGTATACAAAGGCGAAGAATTCTTGATAGTTCACAAAGCATGAAAGTAGTAGAACCTTTGGCAAAACAAAGAGCCGAAGAATACTGCTATACTGGATTTTGAAATCATTAGCTTGTCCTTGGAGTCGCAAGAATGACATATGAAGCTCAACAGTGTATCGACCTCTGAATTAAAAATAAGCAGTTAGCTATGGCATGAAATGAAACAAATAAATGGACACGCTTATTTTAGGAAACGCAAAGAGTCTACAGTTACAAGATTTTCTCACCTTGGGGTAAGAATTGCAATTCCCTCCAATGAGACAACAGCCTCTTCTGATGAGCCAACGTCAGCTATAGCCAAGATTTTCTGCCAAAAAATCTGAAGAGATAACATTTCACTATGTGCGCAAAATATGCATGCATGCTGTGTCGTATCGTGCTTATCAAATGAACTCACATGAGCCGAGGGACGTTCCTCATCACCGAGGAACTGAGTATTTGAAGTTGGTACATGAAAACTTAAATCCATCAGCGAATCTTTCTGCAGAAAATGATGAAAAGGGGAGTTATAATCACCTGTTTTACTAATGATCTTTGTAAGATTTTCATGGGAAAGATCGGAATCCTCTAGAGTCTAGATGGTGCTCAATGGTGCATTTACGTTCAGTGCAATAGAAGATTTGGAAAGTGTATCTCCTATGTATATGGCCTAACCACCGGAGCTAGTTAGATCTGAAATGCCTAAAACGAGATTGAAAGAACAGCTATAGTCGCAGAAACTTTTACGTGCACAGGCAAGGAAACTAATAAGAGTCACTATAAAGAGTAAAAAAAACTTATGTTAGTATAAATATACACACCAATGTTGGGATTCAGACACAAAAATTTACCTTTTTTACACCCAGCAACAGTAAGCAAAAGCCAACCAAACAGGTAACACTTTACAAAACTACAGAGTAACTTTGATCAATATATACAGGCAGACAACAGACCTCATTAGCCCCTGTAGTATCATCAACATGGAACTCAAGAACAACATCTGTTTTTCCTTGCAACTGAGTTTGTGATACATCTGATAGAGAGACTTCAAATGCTTCCTTTGAGCCAACATTAAAGCTAAGCATATTGCCTGAAAATGGAAGAATGGGAAAATGAAACAAATTTTACAAAAGGGAAATGGAATACCCACTACCAGACAGACTATAGAGAACTCAGCTAACCATTGATGTCGACCGCGCCCCAATTATGGCCACTAACAGAAAGCTGCTTCTCCTCTGGTGTGGTTCCCGTGTTCTTTTGTATGAAGTTAGTAAGGTTACTAACATCCTACGAAACAATATAAACAAAATAGTTCTCAGGTTACAACTAGAGTTTCAGTTATCCAAGAAAGATTGAAACTTGACACAGAAAGCAGATGCAACTGTGATTGTATAACTTCTCTTATTTTCTAGCATCTCTTCATGTCAAAGTATACAATCAATTAATTGCTTGTGGGGAAATGGAAGACTATTACCTGTTCACGGAAGCCTTTGAACACGTACCGAATCCCCTCTTTGGTCCCAACACTAAGCTGATAAGATCTGGGGATTTTCATCCACGTCACAGAAATTATATCAGCTTTATCAACCTCAATTGTCTTTCCTCCACCTAGCTTCTTCCATGCAAGCCCTCCCGAATATAGCCTAAACTGACCAGGGTTCTACAAGTGCACAAACCATCAGTCCATAACAGCACGACGGGAATTTCAGCATCGTGATAATGCCACTAACAGTGACCGACTCAACAACAACCATAAAAAGGAATTGATCTATGTACTTTTTACCAAAATAATAATTGGAATAGGGTCGTCACTAAGTTTCAAAAAGATATGAACCACGAATGAACACAAATGTACAATTCTTATTCGTTAAAATGAACCAACAAGTGTTTCAATCACATCTAGGTATGCTAAACAATGATAAGGAGAATACTCCTTAAAGAACATGTGCGAACTGTAAATAAAAAGTGATTATGAAGGCCATTGGCTGTGATCTTCCAACACAGTGCACTCATAGCACAAATTGGCACACATGAATACCAAAATGGACGGCGCCTGGGTGATGGTAGCAATTGCACAAGACATTATGTATCTGTTGCATGAACATGCTCCCCGAATCCCTAGATTAGCGCCTGTTTGTAGTTGAGTTTCCAATTTGTTCCATCCCAAGCTAATTGGATATGGACTATTCATTTTGCCTGACCAACATTGGTGTCCAAATCCAACAACCAACGGCGGATCACAAATTTACCCTCTGGAGCAGTTCCGTACCGCAGAGACGAAACAAACCCTAGCGTGTAAACCCTAGAAAAAACAAGCGCCGTTCTGAAAAATCCGCAGAACAAATTCCGCTAGACGAGCCCGTCCGCCAAACTCGCCAGCGCGGAATCGAACAGTCGAGCGGAAGACCCTAACGAAATAACGAATCGAATCACGGCGAGCGAACTCGACTGGGGCGGGGGAGGCGCACTCACGTTGCCGACGCGGCCGCCGAGGGAGATGTTGTTGAAGAGGTGGCCGTCCGTCATGTCGCCCGCTGGCTCTGCGGCCGGTGACCGCAGCCGCCGTCGCTGCAGGACTCGTGACCCGCTCTCTCGCGCGCGGGAGAGTCGCCTCCTCGGGTGCGGGATTTGGGAGCTCTGCGGCGAGAAGGAAGTGGCTTTCGCTTTGGCGCTGTGGGGATGGGGGCGCGCGGCGGGCGGCGGGCTGATATAGGCGTTTGGGCAGAGAGCGGGCCGTATCTGACGGGTGGGGTCGATATATTGTCCGACGATGAAGGATTCATGGATTTTCGTTACGGAAAATATAATGAGTGAACGTTCGCTCTATCGTACCTCCCCCGAGACGATCTGACCTGTTCGATCCTAGCGTGAATCTCACAGCAGGGGCTGCCGCGGTCTAGGGTCAGTTTGGTCCGTGACCTCACCCTCATGCCTGGATGGCCAGTGCTGTCAGACAGACTAGGCTTGTGTGGTGATGAAGGGTGTGTTTGGTTGAGGAACCATGTCACGGGATGAAATGATTTCATTCCAGAGGAATGGGTCGGTTTCGTTCCTGTGTTTGATAGGTGCAAAAATGTGGAACGGGTTCATGCCTTCCAGGCAAAAAATCAACGTCCCATCGATACACTCCATCTAATCTTAGCCTTGTAGCCGCATCGCCAGGTGCCCGAATTCGGTCGCCTCAGCCAAGCTAATTGTCGTGCAATGAGTCTAGCTAGGCTGATTACGGCACAAAAGAATTTAGGCTAGGCGAGTTTTCTTTTTCATAGGATAGCAACCAAACAAACATGTATAATACCAAGGGACAACTCCACGTGAGGCAAAAGATGTTGGGGACGCAAACAAAATAGACTGTAAGAGCAACCCTAATCGATCCCTGATAAAATGCTTAAGAGGAGTACAATTTCTTTTTTTTCCTTTCCTAATTGGCACCTAGGAGATCCCTTAAAAGTTTTAGAGGAGTAAAAATTATACTTCTTGGCCGCCTCGACTCCTATATTTACTCGCTCACCAACCGAACGAGTAAAAAGTCTTTCCCTCCACCCTTGGTTGCACCCACCCAACCCCACATCGCGTCCACTCCGACGCAGCCCTATTTGCCTCCGTCGGCCACCATGCGCTACCGGCGACCCCCTGAAGCACCCAGCGCGCTCGTCCCCCACCTCGATTTGGTCGAATTTTCGTCATCAGCGACTATAAATCACCGAGACTACAATCGCCGCCATTGTCCGATTTGACGCACCTAGTCATCGGCGCCAACACTTTGGAGGGACTCCATGCACCTGTTATGGCATCCACCTCGATCGCTACCCGCATTTCGGTATGCCCTCCTCCTCTCACTGCTCGCATCTCACATCTCGGTTGACCGTCGGCGGGGCTAAGCCCTTGCGCAGCAGCTCATCGGCGAGCCTTTGTCGATGGTCAAGTGTGACCATTGCTGGCGGCTGGTGGTGCGCCTTGTTTTGAGCACGCATAAAACATCCCGGATGGGTTTTCGTCAAGTGCAAAAAGCACAGAGTGAGTTCCATTTCGTATGGTTGTTCTTCGAATTTGTCCCAATGTGAAACTCATTGTTTGCCTAAAATTATATGTAGGACAGGTGCAAATTTTGGTGTTGGGAAGAAGAGTACATCGATATATTTATAGCGAGAAAAAATTTAGATGTTGGTGCGGTAGTTGCTAGAGATGAGGCTAGAGAGGATGTTATGTCCAAGTTCGAAGAGGAGGAGAAGAAAAAAGTGTGCAATCTCGAGAAGCTGAAAGAGGAAAGAAACAATGTAGTCACCGAAGAGATGGAGAAAGTATTGATCGGATATTAATAGGAGCAGTTAAGGAAGTGGTGTTTCTATTGAAATGTGTGGTTTTTATTATAGTTTTTTTATGAATTTTTGTTTAACTTTTTTACTCCTTAAATTTAGGGGTTCGGGTAGAAACGACCATTTATTAGAGGAGTCAAAGTACTCCTCTAAAGGATTCTCGATCGTTTACTCCTTTAAATTATAGGAGGTCAGTTAGAGTTGCTCTAACACGTGTATTCGGGATTTTTTTTCAAAACTGTGATGGTTTTTATAGCAAATTCAGAATCTATACGTCCTCACACAAGAAAATCAAAACTAGCACCCTGTCGGCCTCCAGTGGGCCGAAGAGGGGCTCTTCCGCTTGCGGTTGACCGAAGTGGGCTCTTCAGCCTCCCGTTGGCTGAAGAGTACCCCAACTGGACCGAAGAGTACTCTTTGGTCTACCGTTGGCCGAAGAGTGTTCTTTGGTCATCCGTAGGCCGAAGAGTATTCTTTGGGGCCCAAGGCCTAGCATGGGCAAAAGAGCGCAGCCATGCAGCTTCGGCCTCCTGTTAATGCGAAAAGTTGGGGCTCGAGGACTCTTCGGCCTACGGTTGACCAAAGAATGCTCTTTGGCCTACGGTAGACCAAAGAGTCTTTTTCAACCCAGTTGGGGCACTCTTCGGCCAACTGGAGGCTGAAGAGCCCACTTCGGTCAACCGCAGGCCGAAGAGCCCCTCTTCGGCCAACTGGAGGCCGATGGGGTGCTACTTTTGATTTTGGTGCGTGAGAACGTCTAAATTCCGAATTTGCTATAAAAATCATCACAGTTTTGAAAAAAATCTGTATTCGGTCGCTCCCATTTCCAGACTGCTCACCGTTCTACGGAAGCTCTGATCCCCATTCCTCAACTCCCTTTATTGTGGAAAGAAGGTCAGCCTCGCTTTCTAGCGGAATAAAGAGCGAAATACTACCATTTTGTGACAAATGTAGTTGAAAACTACCACTTTTGCGAGATCTAACAAAAAGCTATTACTTTTGCGACAATTTTCGCAAAGAGCTACCACTTCTGGTTAGTGACCGGTTCAACGGTTATCGATCACAATTATGACTGGGGGGCCCACCCATCAGGTCTCATGCGGGACAACAAGGTTAAATCTATTAGATTAACCGTTAAGATGGACGTTATGACAGGCATTGCTCACAAGTGAGTGACCTAATCCTAAACTAATTAGTAGTATGCCAAATCTAACCATGTGGGCACACCAGCCAGTGGATAATCTAATCCAAAGTTCCTAGCTAACCATAATCCATCCCTAATCTAATGCGAATTAACCACTAACCAAACCAGGATGTTCTAAAAAAACTAACCATGAGACATTTGCATCGTCATCGCACTTCTTGCAATGCTGACCTCGCGTTGGTTTCACCCAGCCATCGGAGGGCCTCGTTGGCGACTTGCTGCCCAACCGGTGTCTGCTTCTCTCTCATTTTCCTCTCTTTACCTCTCCCTCACCCGAATGCGGACGCGCAATGCTACATATGAAGGAAATATGCCCTAGCGGCAACAATAAAGTTATTATTTATTTCCTTATTTCATGATAAATGTTTATTGTTCATGCTAGAATTGTATTAACCGGAAATTTAGTACATGTGTGAATACATAGACAAAACATAGTGTCCCTATTATGCCTCTACTTGACTAGCTTATTAATCAAAGATGGTTATGTTTCCTAACCATAAATATGTGTTGTCATTTGATAAACGGGATCACATCATTAGGAGAATGATGTGATGGACATTACCCATCCGTTAGCTTAGCATTATGATCATTATAGTTTCATTGCTACTGCTTTCTTCATGACTTATACATGTTCCTCAGACTATGAGATTATGTAACTCCCGAATACTGGAGGAAAACTTTTTGTGCTACCAAACGTCACAACGTAAAAGGGTGACTATAAAGGTGCTCTACAGGTGTCTCCGAAGGTGTTTGTTGGGTTGGCATACATCGAGATTAGGATTTGTCACTCCATGTTTTTAGAGAGGTGTCTCTAGGCCCTCTCGGTAATGCTCATCACTATAAGCCTTGCAAGCAATGTGACTAATGAGTTAGTTGCGGGATGAAGTACTACGAGACGAGTAAAAAGACGTGCCGGTATCGAGATTGAACTAGGTATGATGATACCGACGATCGAATCTCGGGCAAGTAACATACCGATGACAAAGGGAACAACGTATGTTGTTATGCGGTTTGACCGATAAAGATCTTTGTAGAATATGTGGGATCCAATATAAGCATCCAGGTTCCGCTATTGGTTATTGACCGGAGATGAGTCTCGGTCATGTCTACATAGTTCTCGAACCCGTAGAGTCCGCACGCTTAATGTTCGATGACGATATATATATTATGAGTTATGTGTTTTTGATGACCGAAGTTTGTTCGGAGTCCCGGATGAGATCAAGGACGTGACGAGAAGTCTCTAAATGGTCGGGACATAAATATTGATATATTGGACCATGTTATTCGAACACCGGAAGAGTTCCGGGAAGTTTCGGATAAAACCGGAGTGCCGGAGGGGTTATCGGAACCTCGCGGGGAACTAATGGGCCACCACAGGCCTTAGTGGAGAGAGAGGAGGGCGGCCAGGGCAGGGCACCCCCTGGAGTCCGAAAAGGACAAGGGAAGGGGGCGGCGCCCCCCTTTCCTACTCCCTCCCCCTCTCCTTCCTTCCCCCTCTCTCCCTTGTGGTGGAATCCTACTAGGACTAGTAGTCCTAGTAGGACTCCTCTCTTGGGGCGCGCCCTAGGGGCCAACCGGCCTCCCCCCTTGCTCCTTTATATATGGGGGTAGGGGGCACCCTAGAACACTCAAGTTTCTCTTAACCATGTGCGGCGCCTCCTCCACAGTTACACACCTCGATCATACCATCGTAGTGCTTAGGCGAAGCCCTGCGCCGGTAACATCATCATCACCGTCGCCACGCCGTCGTGCTGACGGAACTCACCCTCGTCCTCAACTAGATCAAGAGCATGAGGGACGTCATCAAGCTAAACGTGTGCTGAACGCGGAGGTGTCGTACGTTCGGTACTTGATCGGTTGGATCGCGAAGAAGTTCGACTACATCAACAACATTATTGAAACGCTTCCGCTTTCGATATACGAGGGTACGTGGACACACTCTCCCCTCTCATTGCTATGCATGATCTAGATAGATCTTGCGTGATCGTATGATTTTTTTTCTAAAATTACCGCGTTCCCCAATAGTGGCATCCGAGCCAGGTCTATGCGTAGATGTTATATGCACGAGTAGACCACAAAGAGTTGTGGGCAATAATAGTCATACTGCTTACCACCAACGTCTTACTTTGATTCGGCGGTATTGTTGGATGGAGCAGCGAGGGAGTCCTGGATTAGGGGGTCCTCGGACAGCCGGACTATGTACTTGTGCCGGACTGTTGGACTATGAAGATACAAGATTGAAGACTTCGTCCCGTGTCCGGGTGGGACTCTCCTTTGCGTGGAAGGAAAGCTTGGCAATTCGGATATGTGCATTTCCTTCTCTGTAACCGACTATGTGTAACCCTAGCCCCCTCCGATGTCTATATAAACCGGAGGGTTTAGTCCGTAGGACAACAACAATCATAACCATAGGCTAGCTTCTAGGGTTTAGCCTCTAAGATCTCGTGGTAGATCAACTCTTGTAATACTCATATCATCAAGATCAATCAAGCAGGAAGTAGGGTATTACCTCCATAGAGAGGGCCCGAACCTGGGTAAACATTGTGTCCCCCGCCTCATGTTACCATTAGCCTTAGACGCACAGTTCGGGACCCCCTACCCGAGATCCGCTGGTTTTGAAACCGACATCGGTGCTTTCATTGAGAGTTCCACTGTGTCGTCACGGTAAGGCTTGATGGCTCCTCAAATCATCCACAACGATGCGCTCCAGGGTGAGGCTTTCCTCCCCGGACAGATCTTCGTATTCGGCGGCTTCACACTACGGGCCAACTCACTTGGCCATCTGGAGCAGATCGATAGCTACGCCCCTGGCCATGAGGTCAGGTTTGGAAGCCTGAACTACATTGTCAACATTCGAACCCATCACAAGTGCACCCTACAGTCACGACGAGCATGACCTAGATCTGTCATCGGACGGTGTTCAGAAGATCGCACCTACAGCTGCCCTGGCTTTAAATCCGGAGCAGATCGTGCCATCTTAGGATGGGTGGATGGACCCCACCACGGAGGCCGCACACTCAGCGGTGATAGAGCCAAATACAGATCCCACTCCTAAGGAGATCCGTTTCTTCGGACCCTCGGACTTGTCTCCGACCAGGGGCTCCAAACCGCGTGCATCCGTGCCCATCGGACCTGACTGGGCACCGGTCATGGAGTTTAGCTCCATGGATATCTATCAGCACTCGCCCTTGGGCGACGTGCTAAATTCATTAAAATCTCTCTCCCTGTCAGGAGACTCTTGGCCGAACTATGTCCGGCTTGAGTAGGAAGCGGACGACGAAGAAATTCGTTCCCCACCCACCACCCACTTAATAGCCACTGTCGACGACTTAACCGACATGCTTGATTTTGACTCCGAAGACATCAACGGTATGGACGACGATGCCGGAGAAGAACAGGAACCACCGCCCAAAGGCCGCTGGACAGCCACCTCATCATATGATATATATATGGTGGACACACCCAAAGAAAGCAATGGCGATGAGGCAACGGAGGATAATCCCCTTGAGAAGCAATCTAAGCGCCGGCATCAGCAGCGCCGCTCTAAGCCCCGTCATAGAAAAAATAGCGGTACCGGCACAAGAGACAATAGCACTTCGGATGATGCCGAAGAAAACAATCCCGCCCAACCAAGCTTCGAGCAAGCCAGACGGGAGGATGGGAAAGCTAGCCCTAATAAATAGGCAATGGATGGAGACTCAGAGGATGACAATTACATGCCCCTCTCCGATGATGAGGTGAGCCTTGGCGATGAAGAATTAATCGTGCCTCAGGATCCCGTCGAGCAGGAGCGCTTCAAGCGCCGGCTTATAGCCACTGCAAAAAGCCTGAAGAAAAAGCAGCAGCAGCTTCAAGCCGATCAAGATCTGCACATGGACTGAGGTCCTGGCAGCCGAGGAATACAGACTCGAGCGCCCAACCAAAAGTTACCCAAAGTGCAGGTTTTTACCTCAATTCGAGGAGGAGGCACTAGAGCCTACACTACCACCGCAGGATGTGGCTGACCGGCCACCTCGTGGCCGAGACAAAGTGGCATATCAGCCCGAACACCAGCCCACACCCCGTCGCCAAACAAACAAAAACACGAAGGCCCGGGGCTACACGCATGACCTGCAAGACGAATTGGAAAACAAAGCAGGACAGTTAAGATCGATCTACGGATCACGGGGGCGCGCCCCAACGCGTGACGATGACCGCCATACCGGATATACTAAATACAAATCCGGCCGGGCCGAATACAATAAACCAGTCTCATTTGAACTGCTCGTGATGTAGCCCGACATAGAGGCGCCGCACACCCCCTATGCTTCACTGACGAAGTAATGGAGCATGAATTCCTAGAAGGGTTTAAGCCCATGAATATCGAGCCCTACGATGGGACTACAGACCCCGTGGTATGGATAGAAGATTTCCTTCTCCACATTCACATGGCCCGCTGCGATGATCTACATGCCATCAAGTACCTCCCACTAAAACTCAAGGGACCGACTCGGCATTGGCTGAATAGTTTGCCGGCAAACTCCATCGGAAGTTAGGAGAACCTGGAAGACGCATTCCTGGATAACTTCCAGGGCACTTATGTGCGACCACCGGATGCTGATGATATAAGCCACATAACCCAACAGCCCGGAGAGTCAGCCAGGAATTTCTGGACCCGGTTCCTAACTAAAAAGAACCAAATTGTCGACTGTCCGAATGCCGAAGCCCTAGCGGCCTTTAAGCATAACATCCGTGACGAGTGGCTTGCCCGACACCTCGGCCAAGAGAAGCCAAAGTCCATGGCAGCCCTCACAACACTCATGAACCGCTTTTGTGCGGGCGAGGATAGCTGGCTGGCTCGTAGCAACAGCACATCAAGAAATCCTGGCACCTCAGATGCCAGAGATAGCAACACCAAGCCCCGACGCAAAGATGTTGGGGACGCAAACAAAATAAACTGTAAGAGCAACCCTAATTGATCGCTAATAAAATGCTTAAGAGGAGTACAATTTCTTTTTTTTTCTTTCCTAATTGGCACCTGGAGATCCCTTAAAAGTTATAGAGGAGTAAAAATTATACTTCTTGGCCGTCTTGACCCCTATATTTACTCTCTCACCAACCGGCCGAGTAAAAAGTCTTCCCCTCCACCCTTGGTTGCACACACCCAACCCCACATCACGTCCACTCCAATGCAGCCCTATTTGCCTCCGTCGGCCACCATGCGCTACCGGCGACCCCCTGAAGCACCCAGCGCGCTCGTCCCCTCCTCGATTTGGTCGAATTTTCGTCATCAGCAACTATAAATCACCGAGACTACAATCGCCACCATTGTCCGATTTGATGCACCTAGACATCGACACCAACACTTTGGAGGGACTCGATGCACCTGTTATGGCATCCACCTCGATCGCTACCCGCATTTCGGTATGCCCTCCTCCTCTCACCGCTCGCATCGCACATCCCGGTTGACCATCGGCGGGGCTAAGCCCTTGCGCAGCAGCTCATCGGCGAGCCTCTGTAGATGATCAAGTGTGACCATTGCTGGCGGCTGGTGGTGCACCTTGTTTTGAGCACACCAAAACATCCCGGATGGGTTTTCATCAAGTGCAAAAAGCACAGAGTGAGTTCCATTTCGTATGGTTGTTCTTCGAATTTATCCCAATGTGAAACTCATTGTTTGCCTAAAATTATATGTAGGACAGGTGCAAATTTTGGTGTTGGGAAGAAGAGTACATCGATATATTTATAGCGAGAAAAAATTTAGATGTTGGTGCGGTAGTTGCTAGAGATGAGGCTAGAGAGGATGCTATGTCCAAGTTCGAAGAGGAGGAGAAGAAAAAAGTGTGCAATCTCGAGAAGCTGAAAGAGGAAAGAAACAATGTAGTCACCGAAGAGATGGAGAAAGTATTGATCGGATATTAATAGGAGCAGTTAAGGAAGTGGTGTTTCTATTGAAATGTGTGGTTTTTATTATAGTTTTTTTATGAATTTTTGTTTAACTTTTTTACTCCTTAAATTTAGGGGTTCGGGTAGAAACGACCATTTATTAGAGGAGTCAAAGTACTCCTCTAAAGGATTCTCGATCGTTTACTCCTTTAAATTATAGGAGGTCAGTTAGAGTTGCTCTAACATGTGTATTCGGTCGCTCCCATTTCCAGACTGCTCACCGTTCTAAGGAAGCTTTGATCCCCATTCCTCAACTCCCTTTATTGTGGAAAGAAGGCCAGCCTCGTTTTCTAGTGGAATAAAGAGCAAAATACTACCATTTTGTGACAAATGTAGTTGAAAACTACCACTTTTGCGAGATCTAACAAAAAGCTATTACTTTTGCGTCAATTTTCGCAAAGAGCTACCACTTCTGGTTAGTGACCGGTTCAACGGTTATCGATCACAATTATGACTGGGGGGCCCACCCATCAGGTCTCATGCGGTACAACAAGGTTAAATCTATTAGATTAACCGTTAAGATGGACGTTATGACAGGCATTGCTCACAAGTGAGTGACCTAATCCTAAACTAATTAGTAGTATGCCAAATCTAACCATGTGGGCACACCAGCCAGTGGATAATCTAATCCAAAGTTCCTAGCTAACCATAATCCATCCCTAATCTAATGCGAATTAACCACTAACCAAACCAGGATGTTCTAAAAAAACTAACCATGAGACATTTGCATCGTCATCGCACTTCTTGCAATGCTGACCTCGCGTCAGTTTCACCCAGCCATCGGAGGGCCTCGTTGGCGACTGGCTGCCCAACCGGTGTCTGCTTCTCTCTCATTTTCCTCTCTTTACCTCTCCCTCGCCCGACTGCGAACGCACGATGCTACATATGAAGGAAATATGCCCTAGAGGCAACGATAAAGTTATTATTTATTTCCTTATTTCATGATAAATGTTTATTATTCATGCTAGAATTGTATTAACCGGAAATTTAGTACATGTGTGAATACATAGACAAAACATAGTGTCCCTATTATGCCTCTACTTGACTAGCTCGTTAATCAAAGATGGTTATGTTTCCTAACCATAGACATGTGTTGTCATTTGATGAACGGGATCACATCATTAGGAGAATTATGTGATGGACATTACCCATCCATTAGCTTAGAATTATGATCGTTACAGTTTCATTGCTACTGCTTTCTTCATGACTTATACATGTTCCTCGGACTATGAGATTATGCAACTCCCGAATACTGGAGGAAAACTTTGTGTGCTACCAAACATCACAACGTAAAAGGGTGACTATAAAGGTGCTCTACAGGTGTCTCCGAAGGTGTTTTTGGGGTTGGCATACATCAAGATTAGGATTTGTCACTCCATGTTTTCAGAGAGGTGTCTCTAGGCCCTCTCGGTAATGCTCATCACTATAAGCCTTGCAAGCAATGTGACTAATGAGTTAGTTGCGGGATGAAGTATTACGGGACGAGTAAAAAGACTTGCCGGTATCGAGATTGAACTAGGTATGATGATATCAACGATCGAATCTTGGGTAAGTAACATACCGATGACAAAGGGAACAACGCATGTTGTTATGCGGTTTGACCGATAAAGATCTTTGTAGAATATGTGGGATCCAATATGAGCATCCAGGTTCCGCTATTGGTTATTGACCGAAGATGAGTCTCGGTCATGTCTACATAGTTCTCGAACCCGTAGGGTCCGCACGCTAAACGTTCGATGACGATATATATATTATGAGTTATGTGTTTTTGATGATCGAAGTTTGTTCGGAGTCCCGGATGAGATAAAGGACATGATGAGAAGTCTTTAAATGGTCGGGACATAAATATTGATATATTGGACCATGTTATTCGAACACCGGAAGAGTTCCAGGAAGTTTCGGACAAAACCAGAGTGTCGGAGGGGTTACCGGAACCTCGCGGGGAACTAATGGGCCACCACGGGCCTTAGTGGAGAGAGAGGAGGGCGGCCAGGGCAGGGCGCCCCCCTTGGAGTCCGAAAAGGACAAGGGAAGGGGGCGGTGTTGGTGTCAAAACCGGCGGATCTCGGGTAGGGGGTCCCGAACTGTGCGTCTAGGCGGATGGTAACAGGAGACAAGGGACACAATGTTTTTACCCAGGTTCGGGCCCTCTCGGTGGAGGTAAAACCCTACTCCTGCTTGATTAATATTGATGATATGGGTAGTACAAGAGTAGATCTACCACGAGATCAAGGAGGCTAAACCCTAGAAGCTAGCCTATGGTATGATTGTTGTTCGTCCTATGGACTAAAACTCTCCGGTTTATATAGACACCGGAGAGAGCTAGGGTTACACAGAGTCGGTTACAATGGTAGGAGATCTACATATTGGTATCGCCAAGCTTGCCTTCCACGCCAAGGAAAGTCCCATCCAGACACGGGACGAAGTCTTCAATCTTGTATCTTCATAGTCTTGGAGTCCGGTCAAAGATGATAGTTCGGCTATCCGGACACCCCCTAGTCCAGGACTCCCTCAGTAGCCCCTGAACCAGGCTTCAATGACGACGAGTCCGGCGCGCATATTGTCTTCGGCATTGCAAGGCGGGTTCCTCCTCCGAATAATTCATAGAAGGTTTTGAACACCAGGATAGTATCCGGCTCTGCAAAATAAGTTCCACATACCACCATAGAGAGAATAATATTTACACAAGTTCAATCTGCCGACGTATCTCGTGGCATGATGTCACACCACGGCCAAGCCTTTATTCGAATTGTTTTTACTATTCCACCTTAGCGTGTTTAGCGAAGCGGTTTCCTTGGCGTGTCTTGTCAAAGCAGAGATTGTGTCCCCTTATTCCGGGATTCTCATTAATATGGGCGTGGGTAACCCAACCGCGCCCGTTGGCGCGCCCCCTCCATCGAAGGCGAGTCCCAAACGGTCACGGGGACGGCTCTTGGTATTCAACCCCTTTATAATGAGACCAAGGCATGTTCCTTTTCTTCAATCTCAATCAAATCCGCCCCTCGCCTCGAGTCCCAACACCCAAGGCTCTAGATTCAGGCGCTTCGGACCTTCGACAATGTCCGGCTCCGACTTACAAGGCCAGTGGATGCCTTCTTCCGTCACGGAAGAAGATGTGCTAAAGCTGAGAGACGCTAGGTATCTAACCGGCGAAATTTCGCATAGGCTGCCTGCCCAAGGGCAAGTCATTCCTACTCCCGAGCCTAGTGAGAGCGTGGTGTTCGTGTCTCACTTCCGTCGGGGTCTAGGTTCCCGACGGACCCCTTCGTGAGGGGGCTCATGTTTTATTATGGGCTGGAATTCCATGACTTGGATCCGAAGTCCATCCTCCACATCTCATCGTTCATTGTTGTATGCGAAGCCTTTCTTTGCACTACCCCTCACTTCGGATTGTGGCTCAAGACCTTCAACGTGGAGCCAAAGATGATTGAAGGGCGGCAGGCAGAGTGCGGAGGGGCAGTTATAAGCAAGAGGGCTGACGCTCCATGGCCCGAGGGCTTTTTTCAAAAGGAGCTTGGTTTGTGGCAATAGGAGTGGTTCTATATCACCGCTCCCAGGGGCACCAGATGGGTGGCGCCGCCTGCCTTTCGCTCGGGCCCTCCACAACGACTGGCGTCATGGGTCAACAAAGGGCTTGACTGGGGGCCGTCCAAGGACGTACCACTGTTGCAGGGCCGTATTCGAGACCTCCAAGAGAGGGAGATCAATCTGGTTGTAGTGGCGCAGGTCATGCTGATTCGACGCCTTCTGCCCTGCAAACGTCGCCCCCTCCGCCTATGGGAATTCAATCCGGAGGGACCGCGAGCTCTCCAAAACTTCATGGGTGCGACGCCCGTGGAGATGTATAAACTGTTCTTCGGATCACAAGAGATGTGTCCGGACTTGACCGAGGACGCAGGTCTGAGCTGCAATCGCCCGGATACTCAAGTAAGTAGTCTTGTGCCCGGACATGCTATCCGTACATTTATCATAAACTTGCCCTTTAAAGAGCTGTCCTTTGAATAGGAATGGATAGCAAAAGCAAAACTAATAAGGTGTCCGCCCCTCCTCCCTGAGACCACGCCGGATCCTGTGTTAACCAAGATGCTGGAGGCCGCGCCTTCGGAAGAGGGCGAAGGGGGGAACAGGAAATCTACCGCCTCCGCTAAGGAGGCTCTCAAGAAAGGGGGGATCGAGAATCCCTCCCTCCAGGGGGAGAAGAGGACCGCTTCCAAAGATCCGGAGGCCAAGGCCTCAAAGCGGGGGAAGAAATCTTCACCAGAGGGTCCTACGCCGGGAGGAGCCCCGGCCGCACTATTTCCCCAAGGAAATCAGCCCTCTAGCGAGCCGTAAGTAGAAAGGGGAGTTTTGTAATAAGGGACATCCCTGTTTTTATTTCTGAAGATAAACAAAGTTATTACCTTGTAGTTCGGATCTCATCCCTTCTCAGCAGAGCTCATCTTCGGAGGATCTTCGTCCGGAGATGATGGAGAGCGAAACGCCTCCATACAACCCTGAGGTGTCGTCCCGGAGGGTTTCCCCAAGTCCGGCGGGGCCGAAAGGTTCTGCACCAACTGGTGTACGGTCAGAGGAGCTGAAGGATCTTCTCGGGTGAGCGTCTATCTCAGAAGATCACCGTACATTAATGGGTACGGTGATTGAAAGGATTTCATCTGCTGAGAGCGGGTTGCATGAGGTCGTCATAAGTTTACTGACGGGGTTTGAGGTACGCAAAAATGATATACCTTCTGACAGTTTTGCATATAGAATGCACCCTGTATAGATAGTAGCCCCTGAGACTCGGTACGTTGTCAAAAGCGACAGCGTGCCGAGGATCATAATCTCAGTTGTAAGTTGTCACCCTTCCTATATAGGTGGCGGAGCGTTCGATGGCTAGCCGGACTGATAGATTTGCCGAACTGAAGAGGCAACTTGACATTGCGGATGCGGACATCGCGTTGGTCAATAAGTGACTTGACGAGTCACAAGGTATGTGGCTTCTCCGCGGACACCTAGTAAGGGAGCTTGACGCCCGTGTCTTACAACATGTATTCTTAATGCAGATGGTGCCGCTGCTATGGAGGACCTTCGGGCAGAGCTCGCCCGAGCCAAGGAGCAAGCCAGAAAAAGTAATGCGGCTGCCTTGAAGGCGGCCGAAGAGCTGAAAGCCGAACAGGCTGCTCACTGCCGAAGTAGGGAGGAAATGGCCGAAATGGCCGTGAAGCTGAAGGATGCTACCGACCGCTGCGAGTTTCTTGAAAGAGAATGCCGAGCGGAGCAAGAGGACGTGAAGAAGGCCACCGCCGAAGCCAAGGATGCCCGCTCCGCAATGAGAACTATGAAGGAGGAGCTACGTCAAGCCGGGGATATTGCGGCTGGAAAGCCCTTTCTGCTGCGGAGGAAGTTCACGGATCCGAGTATGCTCAGTTGGGCCAACTGTGGGGTGTGGAGGATGCTTATCTGAATTTGGCGGCGAGTGCCGTAGACGCGGTCGCACACTTCCGAGGCCAAAAGGATCACGGAATGGAAGAGCTTTTTTGGTCGCAGTTCCATAGTCCAGAGCGTCCACTTCCATTAACCGATCGGTTAGCCGAATGGGCTGAGCTGAATAGGTTGTCCAGACTTGCCATGAAGGACGTCGTGACTCATTTGTGGCCAAAAAGGCCCGAGCCGAAGAGTTATTTTGGCTTGGTGCAGCAATTCCTTGATGCGGTGCCGCATATCGATGCAATGAAATGGTCGGCATGCATAGAGGGTGCACGGATGGCTCTCGCCCGTGTCAAAACATACTGGGCAGAGATGAAGGCCACCGACGTTGCATCCCCGGATTCTGACGGAAGCCGATTACCTGCCAAGCACTATTTTGAGGAAGTCCTGCAGGGTGCTCGTTTAATAGAGACGCAGTGCTCGAAAAATGTTATGTATGATTTGTGAAATCATGTTTCAAATATAATATAAGGGCTTTTTATACTTATGCGTTCAAGTGTTGAAATACCTCCTGTGCGGCCGTTAATGTATATGTGTATATAACCTGAAAGATGGCAGTCTTCGGCTTCAGCCCCCACGCACATAGTGTGGGGGTGTTTGCAAAAAAAGCGCATTTTCACACTTAATCCAACGTCTTGGTCCTGTGAAGGAGGTGATAGCGTAGCAAACTAGGCAACCGGACTATAATGCTTTATCACTTTCACTTAGCCATAGGAGTTCGATGGTGGGGCTACTATATAGCCCCTAGGGGCACCGCGCTCTCTGAATTTGGGGCGCGTATGTGCCTGACCGGGAAACGGTCCTTCATTAAAGCGGAGGAATTCTAAATATTCCGGTGGTCGATCGAGTGGTTGACCAGTCTCTCGCTATATCATGACAGTCAGTTTTCGGCTTTCTCTACTGAGGTGCTCACCTGGACGAACCGGGGCACAATCGCAGTAGTTCTCCTGGTGCCGCTTTAGCCGATAGAGCGGAACGTAAGGCAACAAAACACAGGAGCCGGGCAAACCCAACATTTGACCAAAGACATGATTCGGAGCTGATGCATATAAGGCCTAACTCGAGAAGCCGAATACTCCCTAAGGTATTTGGTCTTTATGAAAACGGGCAGAACGATGCCCTAAGCCCCTAATGTCCAGGTACGCGCAAAAATTTCTGACGCGGCCGATGCCAAAACGCCAGCCTCCTCCTCGGTTATAGTGAGAAACCGGGGGATGTGTATCAACAAGAGACAGTAAGAAAGGTTTACGCAGGGTCTTAATCTGAAAAGAATCCTTGCAACGGTCCCTACTGCACGTCTGCGCCTGTGTCTCCGTTGTGCCGTATCCTGGACGGGTGTAGCACGGTGTTCATCTATAAAAGAGAAGAACTTAGTTGGGAAAAAGGATCGTGCGAAAAATGTATAAACAGAGTATAATTCAAAAAATGAATAAAATTGAGCTTTATTGTCTCTTATTGTACATGCGTGCAACCCCTTGTAAGGGGGTACGCGGCTAGTAAGCCCCTTGTTTATTTATGCCGGACTCGCCTACCCGTGTCTGGGATATGAATGACCTGTTTAGGTGCTTTGATCAGCAAAGCCGGATTAATGTGTGGCCGTCAAGGCAGTCTCACTTTCTTCCGTATTCAAGGAACACTCGAGGTTTCCCTTTAATGAGATGATGCCGCGTGGACCGGGCATTTTAAGTGTAAGAGATGCATAATGCGGTATTGCGTTAAAGCGGGCGAAAGCTTCGCGTTCCAATAGTGCTTGATAGCTACTTTTAAATGGGGCGATGTGGAAGACTAACTTTTCGCGACGGAAGTTGTCGGATGAGCCGAACACAACTTCTAGTGGTAGAGAGCCCGTACAATGGGCATATGGGCCTGGCATCACTCCTCTAAAGGAAGTGTTGCTATGGCGTATTTTGGTTGGGTCTATCCCTATTCTGCGGATTGTATCCTGATATAGCAGGTTTAGATCACTGCCGCCGTCCATTAGGACTTGTGTAAATTGTAGTCCATCGATTATAGGATCTAATATCAGAGCAGCCCATCCTACATTCTGGATACTTCCGGAGTAATCCTGATGGTTGAAAGTGATTGGTTTTGACATCCAGTGTCGGGACTCCGCTGGGGTGGACCGTGTGGCACGTACTTTAATGGGCGCTGCTCTATTTTTGCCTGTTGTCACTTGAAGTGAGTTTACTGTTTTGACCTCTTGTGGGAAATTCCTTTGTTTTCCGGTGCTCTGCTTGTGGAGTTCGTCGTCCTCACTTGGTGTGTCGAGCCCCTTGTGTTCGGCATTAAGTCGGCCGGACTGCTTGAAGACCCAACAATCTCTGTGGGTGTGGTTTGCAGGCTTCCCGGAGGTACTGTGGATTTGGCATATCTTGTCCAAGATTTTGTTTAGGTTGGATAG
Source organism: Triticum dicoccoides (assembly GCF_002162155.2). Lineage (NCBI taxonomy): Eukaryota > Viridiplantae > Streptophyta > Magnoliopsida > Poales > Poaceae > Triticum > Triticum dicoccoides. The sequence goes on along the minus strand of NC_041381.1, from coordinate 215,808,721 downwards.
CTCGTCGCTGTTGTTCTTGAGAGGCAGTGTTTTGTTGTTCTGCCAAGAGCTTTTGAATCCTGCGTTGACTGTCGTGCTCTTTGGGCCATTTCCCTTAGTCTGGTGCTGGTCCTTGCTGCGTCGTGGCTTCCCATTTCCATCCCTAACCTCGGATGTACTTGGATCGCTGGTGCTGCATCTTGCCAGCCAGCTATCCTCTCCCGCGCAAAAGCGGGTGATGAGGCTTGTTAGTGCGGCCATTGTTCTTGGCTTTTCCTGACTGAGGTGTCTGGCGAGCCATTCGTCTCGGACGTTATGTTTGAAGGCTGCTAAGGCTTCAGCGTCCGGACAGTCAACTATTTGGTTCTTTTTGTTGAGGAACCTGTTCCAGAATTTGCGGCTGACTCTCCGGGCTGTTGAGTTATGTGACTTAAATCGTCTGCATCCGGAGGGCGGATATAAGTCCCCTGAAAATTTGCCCGAAACGCATCCTCGAGCTCTTCCCAACTTCCAATGGTATTTTCTGGGAGGCTTTTGAGCCAATGCCGGGCTGGCCCTTTGAGCTTGAGGGGTAAGTATTTTATGGCGTGGAGGTCATCTCCTCTAGCCATATGTATGTGCAGGATGTAATCCTCAATCCAGACTCCAGGATCTGTTGTTCCGTCCTATGCCTCTATGTTTACGGGCTTGAATCCCACTGGAAATTCATGATCCAGCACCTCATCGGTGAAACATAAGGGGTGTGTGGCGCCCCTGTATTTGGGTGTGCCGTGATGTTCGAATACTCGACGTGTTGTATTGCTTTCTGGGGCTTGCTTTCTTGGCCCATAGATGGACCTGACCGGGCCATCCTTTTTGTGAGGATCCTTATGTGGATCACGTGCCGGCTTGTGTGCGGTGCCGCTTGCCGCTCTTTGTTTGTCATGTGGTCGTCTATCCGACCGGGCGACCTCTTTGTTCTTTGATTGTGGGGGCTCTACGGCCTCCTCGTCAAATTCGGGCAGTAGTTTGCGCTTCGGGTAGCTTTTTGCTTGGCGACTGTCGCCGTATTTGTCTGCGGTCTTGAGTACTTTGCTCCCTCTCATTCTGAGTACATCTTCCGCTGTTTTGAGCTTCCGCTTCTGCTTCTTCAGACTTCGTGCAGTGGCGACGAGCCTTTTGTGGAGGTTCTTCTGCTCCAACGATGTGTCCGGCGTGGGATCGTTCGGACTGTTGTTTTCGCCGGGGATGGATTGCTTATCCAATTCATCCTGTTCGGATGGTTACTCGGGGGCATGTTCGTCGTCCACCGGTTCGCCCTGCTCTATGGCTGGGTCTGTATGGGTGTTGTTGTTGTCGAGGCGGGACTTTGAGCGACGCTTACGTCGCCGTTTTGACTGTTTTTCGAGGGAATTATCCTTCGCACCGTCCTGTTGTTCCTCATTATCGCTTCCTTTAGGTGTATCAACCATATATACATCGTGAGTTGAGGTGGCCTTCCAGTGCCCTGTAGGCACTGGTTCTTGGTCGTCTCCGGCATCGTCGTCCATACCGTCGATGTCTTCAGAGTCGAGGTCTAGCATATCGGTTAAGTCATCGACAGTGGCTACAAAGTGGGTGGTGGGTGGGCATTGAATTTCTTCGTCGTCCGCATCCCAACCTTCCTGGCCATAGTCCGACCAGGGCTTTCCTGATAGAGAGAGAGACTTTAGTGAATTCAGGATGCCGCCAAAAGGCGAGTGCTGAAAGATGTCCGCGGCGGTGAACTCCATGATCGGCGCCCAATCGGGTTCGATTGGCAGGGGCGCGGAAGGTTCGGGGTCCGGAAAGGAGTCCGGCACCTTGGAGTCACGAGCTTTACAAGCGACAGGGTTGGTATTCGACTCTATCACCATAGAGGTAGCAGCCCCCGAGGCGGTGTCCAGCCACCCATCCTCGATCGGCGCAGTCGGCTCCGAGCTAAGGGTCGGAGCGGACTCTTGTGCGGCATCCAGGGCACTGTCCGGCAGCAAAGCTAAATCATGCCCATCGCGGCAGTGTGGCGCGCTTGGCTGTGGCTCAAATCCGTCGAAGATCAAGTCTCCGCGGATGTCAGTCGTATAGTTCAAACTCCCAAATCTGACCTGATGGCCAGGGGCGTAGCTTTCGATCTGCTCCAGATGGCCAAATGAATTGGCCCGCAGTGCGAAGCCGCCGAATACGAAGATTTGTCCGGGGAGAAAAGTCTCGCCCTGGACCGCGTCGTTGTTGATGATCGAAGGAGCCATCGGGCCTATAGGTGACGACACAGAGGAACTCTCAATGAAAGCACCAATGTCGGTGTCAAAACTGGCGGATCTCGGGTAGGGGGTCCCGAACTGTGCATCTAGGCGGATGGTAACAGGAGACAAGGGACATGATGTTTTTACCCAGGTTCGGGCCCTCTCGGTGGAGGTAAAACCCTACTCCTGCTTGATTAATATTGATGATATGGGTAGTACAAGAGTAGATCTACCACGAGATCAAGGAGGCTAAACCCTAGAAGCTATCCTATGGTATGATTGTTGTTCGTCCTACGGACTAAAACTCTCCGGTTTATATAGACACCGGAGAGGGCTAGGGTTACACAGAGTCGGTTACAATGGTAGGAGATCTACATATCCGTATCGCCAAGCTTGCCTTCCACGCCAAGGAAAGTCCCATCCGGACACGAGACGAAGTCTTCAATCTTGTATCTTCATATTCTTGGAGTCCGGCCAAAGATGATAGTTCAGCTATCCGGACACCCCCTAGTCCAGGACTCCCTCAGGCGGTGCCCCCCTTTCCTACTCCCTCCCCCTCTCCTTCCTTCCCCCTCTCTCCCTTGTGGTGGAATCCTACTAGGACTAGTAGTCCTAGTAGGACTCCTCTCTTGGGGCACGCCCTAGGGGCCGACCGGCCTCCCCCTTGCTCCTTTATATATGGGGGCAGGGGGCACCCTAGAACACTCAAGTTTCTCTTAACCGTGTGCAACACCCCCTCCATAGTTACACACCTCGATCACACCATCATAGTGCTTAGGCGAAGCCCTGCGCCGGTAATATCATCATCACCGTTGCCACGCCGTCGTGCTGACGGAACTCACGCTCGTCCTCAACTAGATCAAGAGCATGAGGGACGTCATCGAGCTAAACGTGTGCTGAACGCGGAGGTGTCGTACGTTCGGTACTTGATCGGTTGGATCGCGAAGAAGTTCGACTACATCAACAACATTATTGAAACGCTTCCGCTTTCGGTATACGAGGGTACGTGGACACACTCTCCCCTCTTATTGCTATGCATCACCTAGATAGATCTTGCGTGATCGTAGGATCTTTTTTGAAATTACAGCGTTCCCCAATAGTGGCATCCGAGCCAGGTCTATGCGTAGATGTTATATGCACGAGTAGAACACAAAGAGTTGTGGGCGATAATAGTCATACTGCTTACCACCAACGTCTTACTTTGATTCGGCGGTATTGTTGGATGAAGCGGTGAGGGAGTCCTGGATTAGGGGGTCCTCGGACAGCCGGACTATGTACTTGTGCCGGACTATTGGACTATGAAGATACAAGATTCAAGACCTCGTCCCGTGTACGGGTGGGACTCTCCTTTGCATGGAAGGCAAGCTTGGCAATTCGGATATGTAGATTTCCTTCTCTGTAACCGACTCTGTGTAACCCTAGCCCCCTCCGGTGTCTATATAAACCGAAGGGTTTAGTCCGTAGGACAACAACAATCATAACCATAGGCTAGCTTCTAGGGTTTAGCCTCTACGATCTCGTGGTAGATCAACTCTTGTAATACTCACATCATCAAGATCAATCAAGCAGGAAGTAGGGTATTACATCCATAGAGAGGGCCCGAACCTGGGTAAACATTGTGTCCCCCGCCTCATGTTACCATTAGCCTTAGACGCACAGTTCGGGACCCCCTACCCGAGATCCGCTGGTTTTGAAACCGACATTGGTGCTTTCATTGAGAGTTCCACTATGTCGTCAAGGTAAGGCTTGATGGCTCCTCAAATCATCCACAACGATGCGATCCACGGTGAGGCTTTCCTCCCCGGACAGATCTTCGTATTCGGTGGCTTCACACTGCGGGCCAACTCGCTTGGCCATCTGGAGCAGATCGATAGCTACGCCCCTGGCCATGAGGTCAGGTTGGAAGCCTGAACTACATTGTCGACATTCGAACCCATCACAAGTGCGCCCTACAGTCACGATGAGCATGACCTAGATCTATCATCGGACGGTGATCAGAAGATCGCACCTACAGCTGCCCAGGCTTTAAATCCGGAGCAGATCGTGCCATCTTAGGATGGCTGGATGGACCCCGCCACGGAGGCTGCACACTCAGTGGTGATAGAGCCAAACACAGATCCCACTCCTAAGGGATCCGTTTCTTCGGACCCTCGGACTTGTCTCCGGCCAGGGGCTCCAAACCGCGTGCATCCGTGCCCATCGGACCTGACTGGGCACCGGTCATGGAGTTTAGCTCCATGGATATCTTTCAGCACTCGCCCTTGGGCGACATGCTAAATTCATTAAAATCTCTCTCCCTGTCAGGAGACTCTTGGCCGAACTATGTCCGACTTGAGTGGGAAGAGGACGATGAAGAAATTCGTTCCCCACCCACCACCCACTTAATAGCCACTGTCGACGACTTAACCGACATGCTTGATTTTGACTCCGAAGACATCGACGCTATGGACGACGATGCCGGAGAAGAATAGGAACCACCGCCGAAAGGACGCTGGACAGCCACCTCATCATATGATATATATATGGTGGACACACCCAAAGAAAGCAATGGCGATGAGGCAATGGAGGATAATCCCCTTGAGAAGCAATCTAAGCGCCGGCATCAGCGGCGCCGCTCTAAGCCCCGTCATAGCAAAAATAGCGATACCGGCACAAGAGACAATAGCACTTCGGATGATGCCGAAGAAAACAATCCCGCCCAACCAAGCTTCGAGCAAGCTAGACGGGAGGATGGGCAAGCTAGCCCTAATAAATAGGCAATGGATAGAGACTCAGAGGATGACAATTACATGGCCCTCTCTGATGATGAGGTGAGCCTTGGCGACGAAGAATTAATCGTGCCTGAGGATCCCGTCGAGCAGGAGCGCTTCAAGCGCCGGCTTATAGCCACTGCAAAAAGCTTGAAGAAAAAGCAGCAGCAGCTTCAAGCCGATCAAGATCTGCTAACTGATAGATGGACTGAGGTCCTGGCAGCCGAGGAATACGGACTCGAGCGCCCAACCAAAAGTTACCCAAAGTGCAGGTGTTTACCTCAATTCGAGGAGGAGGCGCTAGAGCCTACACTACCAGCGCAGGATGCGGCTGACCGGCCACCTCGTGGCCAAGACAAAGCGGCGTATCAGCCCGAACACCAGCCCACACCTCGTCGCCAAACAAACAAAAACACGAAGGCCCGGGGCTACACACATGACCTGCAAGACGAATTGGAAAACAAAGCAGGACAATCAAGATCGATCTACGGATCATGGGGGCGCGCCCCAACGCGTGACGATGACCGCCATGCCGGATATACTAAATACAAATCCGTCCGGGCCGAATACAACAGACCAGTCTCATTTGAACTGCGTCGTGATGTAGCCCGGCATAGAGGCGCCGCACACCCCCTATGCTTCACTGACGAAGTAATGGAGCATGAATTCCCAGAAGGGTTTAAGCCCATGAATATCGAGCCCTACGATGGGACTACAGACCCGTGGTATGGATAGAAGATTTCCTTCTCCACATTCACATGGCCCGCTACGATGATCTACATGCCATCAAGTACCTCCCACTAAAACTCAAGGGACCGGCTCGGCATTGGCTGAATAGTTTGCTGGCAAACTCCATTGGAAGTTAGAAGAACCCGGAAGATGCATTCATGGATAACTTCCAGGGCACTTATGTGCGACCACCGGATGCTGATGATATAAGTCACATAACCCAACAGCCCGGAGAGTCAGCCAGGAAATTCTGGACCCGGTTCCTAATTAAAAAGAACCAAATTGTCGACTGTCCGGATGCCGAAGCCCTAGCGGCCTTCAAGCATAACATCCGTGATGAGTGGCTTGCCCGACACCTCGGCCAAGAGAAGCCGAAGTCCATGGCAGCCCTCCAACACTCATGACCCACTTTTCTGCGGGCGAGGATAGCTGGCTGGCTCGTAGCAACAGCACATCAAGAAATCCTGGCACCTCAGATGCCAGAGATAGCAACAGCAAGCCCCGACGCAATAGACATAAGCGTCACAACAATGGCGATAACGCCGAAGACATGACCGTCAATGCCGGATTCAGTGGCTCTAAGTCCGGTCAGCGGAAAAAGCCATTCAGAAGAAAAAAATCCGGGCCCATCCAGTCTGGACCGCATACTCAAGCGCTCATGTCAAATTCACGGCACCCCCGATAAACCAGCCAACCACACCAATAGAGAATGTTGGGTGTTCAAACAGGCCGCCAAGTTGAATGCCGAAAACAAGGAAAAGGGACCGCATAGTGATGACGACGGGGAGCCTGCTACCTCTTGAGCACTACGTTGGATTTCCCGAAGAGGAGAGGATGATGCAGTAAAGTAGCGTAAGTATTTCCCTCAGTTTTTGAGAACCAAGGTATCAATCCAGTAGGAGACCACGCGCAAGTCCCTCGTACCTACACAAAATGATAGAAACTCGCAACCAACGCTTAGGGGTTGTCAATCCCTTCATGGTCACTTACGAGAGTGAGATCTGATAGAGATAATATTTTTGGTATTTTTGATAGATAGATGCAAAGTAAAAAGTAAAGGCAAAGTAAAAACAAAGCAAGTAAATAAAGTGATATAGATTGACATGATGAGAATAGACCCGGGGGCCATAGGTTTCACTAGTGGCTTCTCTCAAGAGCATAAGTATTCTACGGTGGGTGAACAAATTACTGTTGAGCAATTGACAGAATTGAGCATAGTTATGAGTATATCTAGGCAATGATCATGTATATAGGCATCACGTCCAAAACAAGTAGATCGAAACGATTCTGCATCTACTACTATTACTCCACTCATCGACCGCTATCCAGCATGCATCTAGAGTATTAAGTAAAAATAGAGTAACGTCGTAAGCAAGATGACATGATGTAGAGGGATAAATTCATGCAATATGATAAAAAAAACCATCTTGTTATCCTCGATGGCAACAATACAATACGTGCCTTGCAACTCTTTCTGTCACTAAGTAAGGACACCGCAAGATTGAACCCAAAGCTAAGCACTTCTCCCATTGCAAGAACTACCAATCTAGTTGGCCAAACCAAAAAGATAATTCGAAGAGACTTGCGAAGATAACTCAAGCATACATAAAAGAGTTCAGAGAAGATCAAATATTTTCCATAGATAATACTGGATCATAAACCCACAATTCATCGATCTCAACAAACACACCGCAAAAAGAAGATTACATCGAATAGATCTCCACGAGAGAGGGAGAGAACATTGTATTGAGATCCAAAAGGAGAGAAGAAGCCATCTAGCTACTAGCTATGGACCCGAAGGTCTGAAGTAAACTACTCACACTTCATCGGAGGGGCTATGGTGTTGATGTAGAAGCCCTCCGTGGTGGATGCCCCCTCCGGCGGAGCTCCGGAACAGGCCCCAAGATGGGATCTTGTGGATACAAAAGGTTGCGGTGGTGGAATTAGGTTTTTGGCTCCTATTCTGATTGTTCGAGGATACGTAGGTATATATAGGAGGAATGAGTACGTCGGTGGAGCTCCGAGGAGCCCACGAGGTAGGGGGCGCGCCCAGGGGGGCGCCCTCCACCCTCGTGGCCTCCTCGGAGACTTCTTGGAGTAGGGTCCAAGTCTCCTGGATCACGTTCGGTTGGAAAATCACGATCCCAAAGGTTTCATTCCGTTTGGACTCCGTTTGATATTCTGTTTCTTCGAGAAGGCAAAAAACAGCAATTCTGGGTTGGGCCTCCGGTTAGTAGGTTAGTACCAAAAGTAATATAAAAGTGGAAAATAAAGCCCAATATAGTCCAAAACAGTAGATAAAGTAGCATGGAGCAATCAAAAATTATAGATACGTTGGAGACGTATCAGGCATCCCCAAGCTGAATTCCTGCTCGTCCTCGAGTAGGTAAATGATAAAAAAGAATTTTTGATGCGGAGTGATACTTTGGCATAATTTCAATGTAAATCTTCTTAATTGTGACATAAATATTCAGATCCGAAAGATTCAAGACAAAAGTTCATATTGACACAAAAATAATAATACTTCAAGCATACTAATCAAAGCAATCATGTCTTCTCAAAATAACATGGCAAAAGAAAGTTATCCCTACAAATTCATATAGTCTGGCTATGCTCCATCTTCCCCACAAAAAATATTTAAATCATGCACAACCCTGATGACAAGCCAAGCAATTGTTTCATACTTATGACATTCTTAAAACCTTTTCAATCTTCACGCAATACATGAGCGTGAGCCATGGATATAGCACTATAGGTGGAATAGAAGGGTGGTTGTGGAGAAGACAAAAAGAGGGAAGATAGTCTCACATCAACTAGGCGTATCAACGGGCTATGGAGATGCCCATCGATAGATATCAATGTGAGTGAGTAGGGATTGCCATGCAATGGATGCACTAGAGCTATAAGTATATGAAAGCTCTATAAAAGAAACTAAGTGGGTGTGCATCAACTTGCTTGCTCACGAAGACCTAGGGCATTTTGAGGAAGCCCATCATTGGAATATACAAGCCAAGTTCTATAATGAAAAATTCCCACTAGTATATGAAAGTGACAAAATGAGAGACTCTCTATCATGAAGATCTTGGTGCTACTTTGAATCACAAGTGTGGTAAAAGGATAGTAGCATTGTCCCTTCTCTCTTTTTCTCTCATTTTTTTATTTGGGCCATTCTCTTCTCTTTTTTATGGCCTCTCTTTTTTTTGTAAAGTCCGGAGTCTCATCCTGACTTATGGGGGAATCATAGTCTCCATCATCCTTTCCTCACTTGGGACAATGCTCTAATAATGATGATCATCACACTTTTATTTTTCTTACAACTCAACAATTACAACTCGATACTTAGAACAAAGTATGACTCTATATGAATGCCTCCGGCGGTGTACCGGGATATGCAATGAATAATGAGTGACATGTATGAAAGAATTATGAACGGTGGCTTTGCCACAAATACAATGTCAACTACATGATCATGCTAGCAATATGACAATGATGGAGTGTGTCATAATAAACAGAACAGTGGAAAGTTGCATGGCAATATATCTCGGAATGGCTATGGAAATGCCATAATAGGTAGGTATGGTGGCTGTTTTGAGGAAGGTATATGGTGGGTGTATGATACCGGCGAAAAGTGCGCGGTATTAGAGAGGCTAGCAAAGGTGGAAGGATGGGAAAAAGTGTGTATAATCCATGGACTCAACATTAGTCATAAAGAACTCATATACTTATTGCAAAAATCTAGAAGTTATCAAAGCAAAGTATTACGTGCATGCTCCTAGAGGGATAGATTGGTAGGAAAAGACCATTGCTCGTCCCTGACCGCCACTCATAAGGAAGACAATCAATAAATAAATCATGCTCCGAGTTCATCACATAACGGTTCACCATACGTGCATGCTACGGGAATCACAAACTTCAACACAAGTATTCTTTGAATTCACAACTACTTTAACTAACATGACTCAAATATCACCATCTTCATATCTCAAAACAATTATCAAGCATCAAACTTATCTTAGTATTCAACGCACTCAAAAGAAAGTTTCACATATCTTGAACACCAAGTATATTAACATTAAGCGAATTACCATGCTATTAAAGACTCTCAAAATAATCTAAGTGAAGCATGAGAGATAAAATAGTTTCTTTAAAACAAATCCACCACCGTGCTCTAAAAGATCTAAGTGAAGTACTAGAGCAAAAATTATCACGCTCAAAAGATATAAGTGAAGCACTATGAGCAAAACTATCAAGCTCAAAAGATATAAGTGAAGCACATAGAGTATTCTAACAAATTCCAATTCATGTATGGCTCTCTCAAAAGATGTGTACAACAAGGATGATTGTGGTAGACCAACAAGAAAAGACACAAATAATACAAGACGCTCCAAGCAAAACACATATCATGTTGGTGAATAAAAATATAGCTCCAAGTAAATTACCGATGGAAGTGGACGAAAGAGGGGATGCCTTCCGGGGCATCCCCAAGCTTTGACTTTTTGGTGTCCTTGGATTATCTTGGGGGTGCCATGGGCATCCCCAAGCTTAGGCTCTTGCCACTCCTTGTTCCATAATCCATCAAAAGAATTCACCCAAAACTTGAGAACTTCACAACACAAAACTCAACAGAAATCTCGTGAGCTCCATTAGAGAAAGAAAACAAAAGACTACTTCAAGGTACTGTAATGAACTCATTCTTTATTTATATTGGTGTTAAACCTACTGTATTCCAACTTCCTTATGGTTCATAGATTGAATTACTAGCCATAGATGCATTGAAATAAGCAAACAACACACGAAAAACAGAATCTGTCAAAAACAGAACAGTCTGTAGCAATCTATAACTAACGCAAACTTCAGGAACTCTAAAAATTCTACCAAAATAGGAAGTCCTGAAAAATTTGTTTATTGATCAGCAGCAAAAATAATCAACACAAAATCACGTTCCTGTGATTTATCATAACTAAATTAGTGCGTGAAAAGTTTCTGTTTTTCAGCAGAATCAAATCAACTATCGTCATAGGTTATCCTATAGGTCCTACTTGGCACAAACACTAATTAAAACATAAAACCACATCCAAACAGAAGGTAGATGGATTATTTATTCCTAAACAGAAGCAAAACAAAAAACACAAAATAAAATTGGGTTGCCTCCCAACAAGCGCTATCGTTTAACGCCCTTAGCTAGGCATAAAAGCAAGGATAGATCTAGGTATTGCCATCTTTGGTAGGCAATCCATAAGTGGCTCTCATGATAGATTCATATGGTAATTTTATTTTCTTTCTAGGGAAGTGTTCCATACCCTTCTTTAAGGGATTGGAATCTAATATTCCCTTCCTTCATATCAATAATTGCACCAATCGTTCTAAGGAAAGGCCTACCAAGAATAATAGGACATGAAGGATTGCAATCTATATCAAGAACGATAAAATCTACGGGCATTCTTCCATAGGTTTTTTAATAGTGGAATCCGCAAGACGCAAGTTTAGAGATCAATCATCAAAATCACGAAAATCTAGCAAATCACATAAAGTTTTGGGGATAGTAGAGACACTAGCACCCAAATCACACAAAGCATGAAACTCAAAATCTTTAATTTTAATTTTAATAGTAGGTTCCCACTCATCATAGAGTTTTCTAGGGATAGAAACTTTCAACTCAAGTTTTTCTTCATAAGATTGCATCAAAGCATCAACAATATGTTCGGTAAAGGCCTTATTTTGACTATAAGCATGAGGAGATTCTAGCACGGATTGCAACAAGGAAATACAACCAATCAAAGAGCAATTTTCATAATTAAATTCCTTGAGATCCAAAATAGCGGGTTTAGCAACATCACGGTTTTTATTTATTTCAATCCCACTTTCATCAATTTCATCATCAAGATCTGGAAACTCTGAATTCTTAGAACACCTTCTAGGTAAAGGAAGATAATCTTCAGATTCATCAAGATTCATATTGCAAAACAAAGATTTAATGGGGGACACATCAATAACTTTTAGATCTTCATCTAGATTTTTATAGGGATTGGAAGAACATGCTTTAATAAAGGCATCTTTGGAGGCACGCATCCTAGCGGTTCTTTCCTTGCACTCATCAATGGAAATTATCATGGCTTTGATGGACTCATTGATATCATGCTTAGGAGGAATAGATCCAAGCTTTAAAGAATCAATTTCGAGAGAAATTCTATCAACGTTCCTAGCCAAATCATCAACTTTAAGCAATTTCTCTTCAAGCAAAGCATTAAAATTCTTTTATGAATTCATAAACTCTTTAACACTACTCTCAAATTCAGAGGGCATCTTGTTAAAATTTCCATAAGAGTTATCGTAGGAATTTCCATAATTATTAGAAGGATTGCTAGGATACGGCCTAGGATTAAAATTCCCTCTATAAGCGTTGTTTCCAAAACTATTCCTACCAACAAAATTCACATCCATAGATTCATTATTATTCTCAAGCAAAGTAGATAAAGGCATATCATTGGGATCAAGAGGAGTATTTTTAGGAGCAAACATCTTCATAAGTTCATCCATCTTTTCACTCAAACATTGATTTCTTCTATAGCATGCACTTTTTTACTAGAAGATCTTTCGGTGTGCCATGGAGAATAATTAGCCATAATATTATCAAGCAATTTGGTAGCATCCCCTAACGTAATTTCCATAAAAGTGCCTCCCGCGGCCAAATCTAAAAGATTTCTAGAAGCAAAATTCAATCCGGCATAAAAATTTTGTATGATCATCCATAAACTCAAACCACGAGTAGGGCAATTGCGAAGCACTAATTTCATTCTTTCCCAAGATTGTGCAACATGCTCATGATCAATTTGTTTAAAATTCATGATATCGTTCCTAAGAGTGATAATCTTAGCGGGAGGAAAATACTTAGAGATAAAAGCATCTTTGCACTTGTTCCAAGAATCACTATTTTTAGGCAAAGACGAAAACCAAACTTTAGCACGATCTCTAAGTGAAAACAGAAATAATTTCAATTTGACAATATTGTTATCCATATCTTTTTTCTTTTGCATATCACACAAATCAACAAAATTCTTTAGATGAGTAGCGTCATCTTCACTAGGAAGGCTGGCGAATTGATCTTTCATAACAAGATTCAACAAAGCGGTATTGATTTCACAACACTCATCATTATTAAGAGGAGCAATCGGAGTACTAAGGAAATCATTATTATTGGTATTCAAGAAATCACACAATTTGGTATTATCTTGCGCCATGGCAACAAGTAATCCAACACACAAGCAAACATAAAGGTGAAGGGAAAAAGGCAAACAGGAAAGAGAGGTGGAGATTGGGAAAGAGAGGGCAAATAAAACGACAAGGGTGAAGTGGGGGAGAGGAAAACGAGAGGCAAATGGCAAATAATGTAATGTGAGAGATAGGGATTGCGATGGGTACTTGGTATGGTTGACTTGCTTGCGTGAGCCTCCCCGGCAACGGCGCCAGAAATTCTTCTTGCTACCTCTTGAGCACTGCGTTGGATTTCCCTGAAGAGGAGAGGATGATGCAGTAAAGTAGCGTAAGTATTTCCCTCAGTTTTTGAGAACCAAGGTATCAATCCAGTAGGAGACCACGCACAAGTCCCTCGTACCTACACAAAACGATAGCAACTCGCAACCAACGCTTAGGGGTTGTCAATCCCTTCACAGTCACTTACGAGAGTGAGATCTGATAGAGATAATATTTTTGGTATTTTTGATAGATAGATGCAAAGTAAAAAGTAAAGGCAAAGTAAAAACAAAGCAAGTAAATAAAGTGATATAGATTGATATGATGAGAATAGACCCGGGGGCCATAGGTTTCACTAGTGGCTTCTCTCAAGAGCATAAGTATTCTACGGTGGGTGAACAAATTACTGTTGAGCAATTGACAGAATTGAGCATAGTTATGAGTATATCTAGGCAATGATCATGTATATAGGCATCACGTCCAAAACAAGTAGATCGAAACGATTCTGCATCTACTACTATTACTCCACTCATTGACCGCTATCCAGCATGCATCTAGAGTATTAAGTAAAAACAGAGTAACGCCGTAAGCAAGATGACATGATGTAGAGGGATAAATTCATGCAATATGATAAAAAAACCATCTTGTTATCCTCGATGGCAACAATACAATACGTGCCTTGCAACTCTTTCTGTCACTGAGTAAGGACACCGCAAGATTGTACCCAAAGCTAAGCACTTCTCCCATTGCAAGAACTACCAATCTAGTTTGCCAAACCAAAAAGATAATGCGAAGAGACTTGCAAAGATAACTCAATCATACATAAAAGAATTCAGAGTAGAATCAAATACTTTCCATAGATAATACTGGATCATTAACCCACAATTCATCGGTCTCAACAAACACACCACAAAAAGAAGATTACATCGAATAGATCTCCACGAGAGAGGGGGAGAACATTGTATTGAGATCCAAAAAGAGAGAAGAAGCCATCTAGCTACTAGCTATGGACCCGAAGGTCTGAAGTAAACTACTCACACTTCATCGGAGGGGCTATGGTGTTGATGTAGAAGCCCTCCATGGTGGACGCCCCCTCCGGCGGAGCTCCGGAACAGGCCCCAAGATGGGATCTCGTGGATACAGAAGGTTGCGGCGGTGGAATTAGGTTTTTGGCTCCTGTTCTGATCGTTCGGGGATACATAGGTATATATAGGAGGAAGGAGTACGTCGGTGGAGCTCCGAGGGGCCCACGAGGTAGGGGGCACGCCCAGGGGGGCGCCCTCCACCCTCGTGGCCTCCTCGGAGACTTCTTGGAGTAGGGTCCAAGTCTCCTGGATCACGTTCGGTTGGAAAATCACGATCCCGAAGGTTTCATTCCGTTTGGACTCCGTTTGATATTCTGTTTCTTCGAAAAGGCAAAAAACAGCAATTCTGGGCTGGGCCTCCGGTTAGTAGGTTAGTCCCGAAAGTAATATAAAAGTGGAAAATAAAGCCCAATATAGTCCAAAATAGTAGATAAAGTAGCATGGAGCAATAAAAAACTATAGATACGTTGGAGACGTATCAGAGCCCCGGCTGCCGAACGCAGGAGGATAGAAGAAATTTCCTCCCCAAGTAAAAACGGTAAATATGATATATGCAACCCATATTCCCAAGCGGGAATGGAAGTGTGCACAAAGGGACGTCTACGCAATGGAGCCAGTCGCCCCAAAGTTCAACCCATAGTCTTCTTGTCCGATCACCTTCGATCGCAGGGACCATCCGACCAGTATCCGTCATGGTGGTTCGACCGCGTTGGTCCTCGACCCCATCATTGACGGATTCCACCTCACACGAGTCCTTATGTACGGTGGCAGCAGCCTAAACCTGCTCTATCAGGATACAGTGCGCAAAATGGGCATCGATCCCTCAAGGATCAAACCCACCAAAACCACCTTTAAAGGTGTTATACCAGGTGTAGAGGCCTGTTGCACGGGCTCAATCACACTAGAAGTAGTCTTCGGATCTCCGGACAACTTCCGAAGCGAGGAGTTAATCTTCGATATCGTCCCCTTCTGCAGTGGCTATCACACACTGCTCGAACGAACCACATTTGCCAGATTCAATGCGGTACCGCATTATGCGTACCTCAAGCTCAAAATGCCAGGACCTCGCGGCTTATAACAGTTAATGGAAACACAGAGCGCTCCCTCCATATGGAGGAGCACACTGCGGCCCTCGCAGCAGAAGTACAGAGCAGCCTTCTTAGGCAGACCTCCAATTCAGCAATAACCCCCGGACACCGCCAAGCGAGTCCGAAGTACTCTGCAACAGGATCGTCCGGCATGTCCAGAGCTCGCCTAGCAATTCGGCCTCCGTCCTATTCCCAGTCAAGCAGTGAAATTTGCGTCGCGCTTACATAATTACGCACTTAAAATACCATGGGCATAGATGGAGGCACAGCTAGAATGCGGTCAGCAATGCGGCTCAGCCGCCCCAGGATCCGTATACCTTCACCCCTTTTCTTTCTTTCAGGTCCCTATTTTCCGGAGGCTCTTCCGATAGCCTGATTATCGGACCCATCACGGGACGGAAACACCAAGGAGGCAAGGAGCTTTGACATACAAGGGAATCCCTAGGTGGTCTCTGATAACGATCGCTATACCTGTTTTACATACCCACACGCAGCTCGCTCTTGGTTAGGACATGTCAAATAGTCCTATTTTCCTTATCGCACTACTTGCATACATACGCCCTGACGTATTATTCAAATAACAATGGAAAATAATGTACATCATCAGTTTATTATTACATTTCTTTATCTTTTTCCTTAACTGTTTATTTATTACAAATTGCACTCGTACATTTTGGTACGTTCAGCTCGCCAGGGGCTTCAGTGTATCCCATAACACGACAAGAAAAGTCCGAACACTTTCGATAGTGCGGCACCCCGAACTTATAGCATTATATGCATCAGCTCCGAATCATGTCTTGGGTCAATAGTTGGCTTTGCCTGGCTCCCATGTTTTGCTGCCTTACGTTTCGCTATATCGGCTAAGGTGGCACAGGGAGAACTACTGCGATTGTGTCCCGGTTCTTCCAGACGAGCACCTCAGTAGAGAAAGCCAAAAACTGACTGTCATGATGCGGCGAGAGCTGGTCGCTGTTCGAGAGGTCTCAAATCCTTAAAGATTTTTTCTGCTTTGGGCGAGGAATCGGCCTTTGTCCAATTTAGGCGTGTATAGCGCCCCAAGTTCGGCCTTCCGAATACCAGGGGCTACGCCAAAATTTAAAATTATTGAACTTCTATGGCTAAGTGAGAGCGATAAAGCTGTATAGTCCGATTGCCTTGTTCGTTGCGCCAAAACACCTCCTTAAAGGACCAAAAATTTGGATAAAGAGTGTTTAGATTTATCCCGAACACCCCGGTATTAGTTACATGGGTGCAGAAGCCGACGACTGGCCAACTCTCAAATTTTATAAACGGCCGCACAGAAGGTAAAATTTTAAATCAGCAAGCGTTATATTGCGCAAAAGAACTTGTTTCATATTACAGGATAAAATGAGTGTATTCACTCAAAGATTACATCCTTCGCACATTGCTCTGCCACAAGGCAGGAGCCCTTCAGGACACTATCATAATACTTTTCGGGGTGGCGATGCTCCTTGCCCTTCGGCGGCCCTTCAGTCATCAGCTTCTCGACATCCATCTTCGCCCAGTGCACTTTTGGAGTAACGGTGGTATGTGGAATTTGTTTTGCAGAGCCAGACATGATTCATGTGTTCAAAAATATACATTGGAGTATTCGGAGAAGGAACCCGCCTTGCAATGCCGAAGACAATCTGCGTGTCGGACTCATCATCATTGAATCCTGGTTCAGGGGCTACTGAGGGAGTCCTGGATTAGGGGGTCCTCGGACAGCCGGACTATGTACTTGTGCCGGACTGTTGGAATATGAAGATACAAGATTGAAGACTTCGTCCCGTGTCCGGGTGGGACTCTCCTTTGCGTGGAAGGCAAGCTTGGCAATTCGGATATGTAGATTTCCTTCTGTGTAACCGACTTTGTGTAACCCTAGCTGTCACATCCCTAGTTCTGGCCTGACCTATGCTTGCTTCCATCTGTGCATCATGTTTAAATTTTTGAAACTTGAACTGAGGAATTTGGAAGCCTCAAAACCCTAAATAAAAGAAGGGCTAAAACCCTAAAATCTCATTCATTGTTCCAAAAATGTTCTTCTTAAATGTTTGATAATTTTTGGCAAGGGTTCTGGTCCCAACCAAAATATTGAACATTTTTAGGGACTTAATCTTGGGACTTTGAATTTAAATCATTAGTTATTTGAATTTGAATTATATTCATATAATTAGAATATAATTTCAAATACCCTTGAAATATTTTATGAGCTTTTGGAAAAGTCCATCTAGCAACATAAATTATTCAGAGGATATTTGGCACTGTTTTGGATTTGTTAAATTTGAAAAAACAGTGGCAAAGTATAAAAACAGAAACAGAAAAACAATAAAAGAACAGAAACTCACCTGTAACTTACCTGGCGCTCACCGAAGCCCACCTGGACGGCCCAACACTGTTGGCCCAGCCCATCTCTCCCCCCTTGTCTCCTTCAAGCTGACGCCAGAAGGACTGGAGCGTGCGTGGCCGACGCCCGCCGGCACGCGTCCGGCCACCTCCTGCTTCTCCGGCCACCTCCTGCTTCCCCGGCCCCTCCTAGACGACGCCACGGAGCGCCACGCAGCCCCTGGCTCTCTCTCACTCTCTCCCGACCCCTTCCCCCTTCTTTGCCCTCTCCCTCTCTCGCGCCCGAGCGCGCTCACCGCCGCCGCTCGCTGCTGCCATGGCCACAGCCACTGCCCCGCCTTGCCGTTGCGCCCAGAGGCTCCGCCTCGACCCCCTCTTCCTCTCCACCGAGCCACGAGGTCCCGGACGCGCTGCAACGCCGCCACCATTGCCAGCCACCGAAGCTCACCGCCGTCGATTCGTGATGTCTGGCGCGCCCCCGAGCCCACTGACCTTCTGCGCCGCCTCCCTGTGAGCTCCTCATCTCCTCTCTTTGCTCGCCCCCTCCGTTCTCGTCCCCTAGCTAGCTGCCCCGCCGAACCCGAGCTCCGGCCGCCGCTGACCTTGTTGCCGCCGTCACTGCCGCCACTGGAGCTCCCACCCGAGTACACCATCGTGCTCAGAACGTCTCCACGAGCCCGTTGCATGCCGCAGCTCGCCCTCCCGTGCCCCCTAGTGGTCGCCCGTGTCTCACCCGAGCTCCAGCGGCCGCAACCGAGCTCGCCGCCGTCGACTCCGGCCACCCCAGGCCCGGCTAGCACCACCTAACGACGCGCGCCGGCGAGGGCACTCCGACGCGCCTAGCCGCAGCTCGAATCGTGCCCTGTGGGCGATTCCCGAGCCTCCGCCGCGTCTGGTCGTTGCCGGCGGCTAGACGCCGGTGGATTAGCCCCGGTTGACCAGGGATTTGACCCCCCTGGGTCACTGACGTGTGGGCCCGCCCTGCTAATTAAACCTAGGATTAGGACTAACTAAGATTAGTTAGTCTAATGACTCTGACCCGTGGGTCCCGCGCCACAGGTTTGACTCTGGTCTACCCTGTTGACCTGCTGACGTCATGCCAACGTCATGCTGACGCAATAATTCCTTTCTGGAATTTAAATAAATCTTAAATGATTTAATATTTTCAGAAAATGTCCAAAACTTCTAAAATTCATAGAAATTCAACCGTAACTCCAAATTAAATAAATTATATATGAAAAATTATCAGAAAAATTCAAGGAATCCATCTGTACCATTTTCATGCATGTTTGAACAATGTTTGTCCTCTGTTTTGGACAAAACAAATAAAGGGCATTTAAATAATCATATATGGAGTTGGAATTTGAATCATGTATTCAAACCAACTTCATTTATATCATAGCTAGGTGCATTAGCCCAAAACACATTCATATTGCCATGTCATGAGCATGAATCATGTTGTGCATTGCATTGATTATGTTTCCTTCTGTGTTGCCAAAACTTGCCCCCTCTCGATAGACGTGGTTCCGACGATGAGTTCGATGACACCGATGAAGAGCTATGCTATCTTCAGAAGTGCCAGGCAAGCAAAACCCCCTTGTTCATTCCGATAAAATCCCACTCTCTCCCTCCTGCTCTCTTTTACTGCATTAGGACAACAACGATTCATCTGTTACTTGTTGCGGTAGCTGAACCCCTTTATCCTTTGCATGACCTGTCATCGCCACAGTAAATAGATGAAACCCACTAGCATGAGTAGGAGTTGTTTGAGCCCTGTTGTGCCTACTCATTCATGTTTGTTTGTCATGCCTGCTACTGCTTAGAGTTGAGTCAGGTCTGATTCATCGGGGATGAATCCGAGGTGTGTGAACATGTCCTACCATTGAGAGCTAAGTGTGTGAACACGATTTGGTAAAGGTAGCGGTGAGAGGCCATGTAGGAGTACATGGTGGGTTGTCTCATTGCAGCCGTCCTCAGGAACTGAGTTCTGTGTTTGTGATCCATGATCAGTTACTACCACACATTGGGCTCCGGGCGCTCCAAGCTCTCTCGACTTATTAATCAACATGATCTCTGTCCAGGAGTTGCAACTAGTTTCTGGTGTTTGTAGGTAGTGTTAGTAGTCTACCAAGTGGCACCCGGTACAGGTGGGCTTGGGACAGACTAGGCACAGTGGCACGATGTACCAAGTGGCACCCGGATGGTGGGCTTGGGAACCCTGCACACATCGTTTGGGGCCGTGAGCGACACCCCGGCCGGATCTCCTTGCGGATGGAACCCGAATAGGCGATAAACCTGGACTAGAGACTTGTTCGGTTAGTCAGGTCGTGGCCGACTCCCTCGCCCGGCTTCCGCTTGAAGGTTGCCGAGGTACATGACGTGTACAGGGCGATAAGTGGCGAAAGCGTGTGTGAAGAAGTACACCCCTACAGGGTTATCATTATCTATTCGAATAGCCGGATTCCTCGGATATGGAAACTTGGACCCCTTGTACAGTTCATAGACAAGTGAAAGGGGATACCCTAAAATACGCAAAATAAGCGTGAGTGCTATGGATGGCGTTCTCGTAGGGAGACGGGAGCGGATCCATAGTGGTGTATTGATATGGTGAATATGTGGACTCGTGTGCGCCACCTCAAAAGAGTTACTTGCAGTCGTAGTTCAGGATAGCCACCGAGTCAAAGCTGGCTTGCTGCAGTTAAACCCCACCATCCCTTTGTTGATAAGGATGCATATGTAGATAGTTCTGATGTAAGTCTTGCTGGGTACATTTGTACTCACGTTTGCCTATTTTATGTTTTTGCAGAGAGACTTCAGTCTCACTAGTAGTTCCGCGTGGACTTCGACGTCTAGCTTGTTACCTCAGCTACGATCTTGTGCCCTCGGCAGGATCTGGTAGATAGTCAGGCTTCTCAGCCTTTTTCATTTCTAGATGTCTGTACTCAGACATGTTAAGCTTCCGCATGTGTTTTGACTTGTATGCTCTGATTGTTGGGTCATGAGACCCATGTTTGTAATATCTCGCTCCTCGGAGCCTATTGAATAAATACTTGAGTCGTAGAGTCATGTTGTGATGCCATGTTGTGTTTGCACATATCGAGCATATTGTGTGTATGTTATTGAAATGCTTGGTATGTGTGGGATCTGACCATCTAGTTGTTTATCCTTAGTAGCCTCTCTTACCGGGAAATGTCTCCTAGTGTTTTCACTGAGCCATGGTAGCTTGCTACTGCTCCGGAACACTTAGGCTGGCCGGCATGTGTCCTTCTTCGTTCCTGTGTCTGTCCCTTCGGGGAAATGTCACGCGATGAATACCAGAGTCCTGTTAGCCCACTACAGCCCGGTTCATCGGAGTCCTGCTAGCCCAGTGCTACAGCCTGGATTCACTCGCTGATGACCGACATGTTCGATGCTGGGTCATGGATGCCTGTCCCTGTAAGTTAGTGCCACTTTGGGTTCACGACTAGCCATGTCAGCCCGGGTTCTTGTCATATGGATGCTAGCGGCACTATCATATACGTGAGCCAAAAGGCGCAAACGGTCCCGGGCCAGGTAAGGTGGCACCCGTGGGAATACCGTGCGTGAGGCCGCAAAGTGATATGATGTGTTACATGCTAGATTGGTGTGACTTAGGATCGGGGTCCTGACAGCTTTGGTATCAGAGCTTGACTGCCTGTAGGATTACCAAGCCAAACTGGTCGAAGTTGAGTCTAGAAATTCTTTAGTTATATAAGGGAATTGATTGTGGGATGGAACGTAAGGCTCTTTTACTCCTTATACCTTATGCCCTTCTGATCTGAGTCATCTTATCTTTCCTACGGGGATTAAGAGCTGGGCTATCTCTTCTTTCTATCAGGATCACGTGTTACTAATTCGTAGACTTATAAGATTGTTGGATTTAAGCTTGAGTTCAGTTTCTACTACTTCCGTACGTTAACTGTTGATCTCGAAACCTTGATATTGTGCTTCTGAGTGGTTATGCCACCATTTTTGTGAATGTCTCAAGTCTTTTCTGAGCATTTACAGCCGTTACGCTGTCCGAGTCATCCCAGGTTTCCAAAGAGTCTGATGCATTTGCAAAATCCTTTTCCTCTGGTTTCAATGTCTTTTTAGGCCAGGTTAATCACACAAATTGTTGAGTTGAGGTACTCTACTGCCTCGACCTTTATGTTGGAGTTATTATTATGACCCTAGGTGTCTCAGGGGATCATCTAGTAGTTTAGCCATGTTTTGTGTTTCCAGTGTGATGATTCTGGCCATTATTCTCGAAAGCATCTCGTGATGCCACTTAGTAGTAGGTATTCTATTCCTGGGTTTTCGAACCAAGATTCACCCTACTTACTTCATGTTGATAGTGTTGCTAGTTCCTTTAGATTATTAGTAACCTTTGCGATAGTCCTTGAAGTCCGTGGTATCTTCTTCTTCCAAATACCATGAACTACTTATGGCAGAAGTTCCTCGTTGAACTGAACGATCACAACCAGAGTGCTCTTGATGAGTTCTCCATTATATATTGTGGCTCTGCCAGTTCTACTTTTCTGCATGGGTTATCCGGAAGAAATATGTTGAACTTCGTTCGACATGCTAAACCATGCATCCACAACTCAGAAAATCGTATGTTCCTTTGAGTTGTCTCTCTTCAGTCGTATTCTGACCTTCGTCTATCAATTGATAGTCAAGAGTATGCGTGCGTTCGTTTATCGATGCCTATTACTCTTGTGGTCCGTCAAGCCATTCTATCGCGGAATGACTAGGAGAAACAAACTCCAGAACCTGACCCATATCCAGGGTTGGGTCAAAGAAGTTGTGCTCCGCAGATCAAATTGCTAATCCAGCTTTTGTTTTGTTCTACCTTGGAGTATTACCATCTTTCATATCGGGATTATTATAGGAACTGCACACCATCCTATGAATTCTTGGTGCAGTGATACTTCTCTCCATCATTGTTCATTTCTCGGTTCCTGTGTTATTGTAGCCGGAATGCCGACAAGTGAATCGTGGTGTGTGAAATCAATACTCCTAGCAACCTTGTTGCTTGGTAGTTAAATGGACAACAACCTCATTCTTAGCATGCTGATTATTGAGTCATCATTCTAAGATTGATCGTGCTACCTAGTCCTTATTTCTGGTGCACCCTCTGATCAATGAGTTAGGATTGTGTCAATACCTTGCTCTGTTGATCATATCGTCTTGCCCTGAAAAGCAAGGTCGTTCTCGAGCTTAATACCATATTGGTGGTTCGTGATTTTCCGAAGATCTTCTCGGAAGTATTACCAGGTTGTCACCTGACCGCTATGTTGAGCTCGTGATCAAGTTGGTTTCTTGTGAACCACCCTCTCTCCAAGATCGGTGTTAGATATCCCTGAGCTAGTTGGTTAAGCTAGACAACAACTTGGAGAGTTGGAAGATAAAAGCTTGCCTGACTTAGTTCGTTCCAAAGGGATATTCTTGTGTAGTGTGTGTTGAAGAAAGATGATATCTTCATCGATTGGTCCCTGTGATCAGTTGCTGGACCTATTGTCTCATCAATCCTTTGATTTGAGTGTGGGCTATCGTCAAATCAAATCAGTACCAACGATGTTCGTAATGTTGTTTTACTCGTGGTTTTTCCTCGAGCATACACCATTATATTCTTTGGGTCTGACCAATGCTATCACCTGTTCACATAATTAGGGAATTCCATCTTCATGGGAATCTGGATGAATTGTTGTTGAGCCCATCGACAACATCCTTGTCTTCTCCATAATTTTGCTGAACATTAAGCTAGTGTTGGAAACTTTTGAAAGCATTTGTTCATGCTAGCTCATGAAGCATATGTTCGGATGTAAGGAGTGACTTCCTCTAGTTCATGTGCATTGGATGCAAGTTGCCGCCGTGGACTCGAGAAAGTCAATGTTGTTTCCTTTGGAATCATCCCAAATCAGTCATGCATACGTGTGAAGTATTCTGTGGTTCGGAGACTTGCAACCTCCATTCCATATGTATATCCTAGCACACCAAGCCACTGATTGATTTGTTCAAGGAAAAGGAGTTGATGTGCTAATCCTAGGTCATGCACAAGACTTCGACATCCTCGATGATGGTTCCCAACCTGAACTCGGTAGTGTTTTATTATAAGACTACTACGTGGTCATGCTTGTCTGGGACAGCGTGTTCACATGTATGTAGCAGAACCAGCTCATGTTTTGGAGCTTACTATCATAGTTCGTTTCCCGAGAATCTCGCAACGTCATCTCATCGATTTGTGTTGCAAACTTTCATTTTTCCTTCTAGACTTGATGAGGCTGGAATATTATGTTACCAACCAGATCTGAATCTCAGGCAGATATGATGGTTGGAACCTTTCCAAGATCTATGATGTAGGTCCCGACAAGGTTGATGTTCTGGCCGACACACCTAGCCGGAAGATCTATCATTGTAGTATCTTAATTGAGCAAATCGACCATCTTCTCCATGAGGATTTCGAGTGACTTATTAGAAGTTGTTCCTTATGGATTTTTGTGTTCCTGAAGTCCGACCTTTACTTAATGTTCTAGATACCAAACCATTTCAATGGATGGGATACGCTAGCACATCAAGGAGAACATTAGAAGCGGAGTGCTAAATGTCTCTCGGTCGATCATCCAGATTTTGTTTCCTTGGCCTCGCTAAGGTGAAATCTGAGAAAGTGTTATCTTCCTTTGCATCTGCATCATCCATCATCATTCATCATGGTAGCAAGTTGTGTTGCCAGGATCCTTGACACGGATATTGGTAAAATCTTGATGATTATGGAAATGCTCAAGTTCTTGAGAGCACGCGCAAGTGCTAGGTTTGATCGTCGGCATTAACTGTATAGTGCTCTCAGTTTCCCTGGCAATGCTATGACCTTTTCAAACAGTGAATTCACTCTCTATTGTTGGGTTCTTCCCCAGTTACCAGAATCATTCCCAGCATTTGCATTTTGTTCCCAGCTTGCACCGCCAATGTGCCATTCTACCATGGGTCCCTTCCATTTCCGGTGGTAAGCAAATTCATCCATTACGTTGTCTTCAACAAGGTAATCCACATCATCCAAGTCCGAGTATGCCATTCTACCGAACCCCTCCAAACGATCGCTTGAGAATTGCCTTAGGCTGGTATAAAGGTTTTCAATGATCTCTGAATCAAAAGTAATTCTTTTTGCCACCTAAGGGGATATATCTACAAGTCACCTTCCCTGAGGTGCCCCGTTTTGGAATCATGGCAATTTCCCTCGCTACTTTGAAACCCTCGTCAAATTGTTTCTTCTGTTGCTCTTGATGCATGTTTTGCCTCTCAGCTCGAGAGATGTTGCTATGTCTCATTCCGTGAGTTAATCCTGAGTTGTTCGACCTTCGAGAAGTTCGATCCTTCTAGAGTTTTCTTTCCCCTCTTGTTGTCATGTCGGTTGGCGTTCTCGGAGCAAGACATCAAGACAATGATGGTGATCGAATCAATGTTCTTATGAAGGGCAACCTGGATCGTGAAGATTGTGTTAGGTTGCGTTCCCCATCGTCTTACCCTACCCTTGAATCTCGGGTCGAGATTCTTGTTTAGTGGGGGTGAGTTGTCACATCCCTAGTTCTGGCCTGACCTATGCTTGCTTCCATCTGTGCATCATGTTTAAATTTTTGAAACTTGAACTGAGGAATTTGGAAGCCTCAAAACCCTAAATAAAAGAAGGGCTAAAACCCTAAAATCTCATTCATTGTTCCAAAAATGTTCGTCTTAAATGTTTGATAATTTTTGGCAAGGGTTCTGGTCCCAACCAAAATATTGAACATTTTTTAGGGACTTAATCTTGGGACTTTGAATTTAAATCATTAGTTATTTGAATTTGAATTATATTCATATAATTAGAATATAATTTCAAATACCCCTGAAATATTTTATGAGCTTTTGGAAAAGTCCATCTAGCAACATAAATTATTCAGAGGATATTTGGCACTGTTTTGGATTTGTTAAATTTGAAAAAACAGTGGCAAAGTATAAAAACAGAAACAAAAAAACAATAAAAGAACAGAAACTCACCTGTAACTTACCTGGCGCTCATCGAAGCCCACCTGGACGGCCCAGCACTGTTGGCCCAGCCCATCTCCCCCCCCCCTTGTCTCCTTCCAGCTCACGCCAGAAGGACTGGAGCGTGCGTGGCCGACGCCCGCCGGCACGCGTCCGACCACCTCCTGCTTCTCCGGCCACCTCCTGCTTCCCCGGCCCCTCCTAGACGACGCCACGGAGCGCCACGCAGCCCCTGGCTCTCTCTCACTCTCTCCCGACCCCTTCCCCCTTCTCTGCTCTCTCCCTCTCTCGCGCCCGAGCGCGCTCACCGCCGCCGCTCGCTGCTGCCATGGCCACAGCCACT
>NC_041381.1:215724749-215782630 GCF_002162155.2 Triticum dicoccoides | reverse complement strand
GCGTGGCCGACGCCCGCCGGCACGCGTCCGGCCACCTCCTGCTTCCCCGGCCACCTCCTGCTTCCCCGGCCCCTCCTAGACGACGCCACGGAGCGCCACGCAGCCCCTGGCTCTCTCTCACTCTCTCCCGACCCCTTCCCCCTTCTCTGCTCTCTCCCTCTCTCGCGCCCGAGCGCGCTCACCGCCGCCGCTCGCTGCTGCCATGGCCACAGCCACTGCCCCGCCTTGCCGTTGCGCCCAGAGGCTCCGCCTCGACCCCCTCTTCCTCTCCACCGAGCCACGAGGTCCCGGACGCGCTGCAACGCCGCCACCATCGCCGTTCCCGTCGCCGGCCACCGAAGCTCACCGCCGTCGATTCGCGACGTCTGGCGCGCCCCCGAGCCCACTGACCTTCTGCGCCGCCTCCCTGCGAGCTCCTCATCTCCTCTCTTTGCCGCCCCCTCCGTTCTTGTCCCCTAGCTAGCTGCCCCGCCGAACCCGAGCTCCGGCCGCCGCTGACCTCGTCGCCGCCGTCACTGCAGCCACTGGAGCTCCCACCCGAGTACACCATCGTGCTCAGAACGTCTCCACGAGCCCGTTGCATGCCGCAGCTCGCCCTCCCGTGCCCCCTAGTGGTCTCCCGTGTCTCACCCGAGCTCCGGCGGCCGCAACCGAGCTCGCCGCCGTCGACTCCGGCCACCCCAGGCCCGGCTAGCACCACCTAACGACGCGCGCCGGCGAGGGCACTCCGACGCGCCTAGCCGCAGCTCGAATCGTGCCCTGTGGGCGATTCCCGAGCCTCTGCCGCGTCTGGTCGTTGCCGGCGGCTAGACGCCGGTGGATTAGCCCCGGTTGACTAGGGATTTGACCCCCTGGGTCACTGACGTGTGGGCCCGCCCTGCTAATTAAACCTAGGATTAGGACTAACTAAGATTAGTTAGTCTAATGACTCTGACCCGTGGGTCCCGCGCCACAGGTTTGACTCTGGTCAACCCTGTTGACCTGCTGACGTCATGCCAACGTCATGCTGATGCAATAATTCCTTTCTGGAATTTAAATAAATCTTAAATGATTTAATATTTTCAGAAAATGTCCAAAACTTCTAAAATTCATAGAAATTCAACCGTAACTCCAAATTAAATAAATTATATATGAAAAATTATCAGAAAAATTCAAGGAATCCATCTGTACCATTTTCATGCATGTTTGAACAATGTTTGTCCTCTGTTTTGGACAAAACAAATAAAGGGCATTTAAATAATCATATATGGAGTTGGAATTTGAATCATGTATTCAAACCAACTTCATTTAAATCATAGCTAGGTGCATTAGCCCAAAACACATTCATATTGCCATGTCATGAGCATGCATCATATTGTGCATTGCATTGATTATGTTTCCTTCTGTGTTGCCGGAACTTGCCCCCTCTCGATAGACGTGGTTCCAACGATGAGTTCGATGACACCGATGAAGAGCTATGCTATCTTCAGAAGTGCCAGGCAAGCAAAACCCCCTTGTTCATTCCGATAAAATCCCACTCTCTCGCTCCTGCTCTCTTTTACTGCATTAGGACAACAACGATCCATCTGTTACTTGTTGCGGTAGCTGAACCCCTTTATCCTTTGCATGACCTGTCATTGCCACAGTAAATAGATGAAACCCACTAGCATGAGTAGGAGTTGTTTGAGCCCTGTTGTGCCTACTCATTCATGTTTGTTTGTCATGCCTGCTACTGCTTAGAGTTGAGTCAGGTCTGATTCATCGGGGATGAATCCGAGGTGTGTGAACATGTCCTACCATTGAGAGCTAAGTGTGTGAACACGATTTGGTAAAGGTAGCGGTGAGAGGCCATGTAGGAGTACATGGTGGGTTGTCTCATTGCAGCCGTCCTCAGGAACTGAGTTCTGTGTTTGTGATCCATGATCAGTTACTACCACACATTGGGCTCCGGGCGCTCCAAGCTCTCTCGACTTATTAATCAACATGATCTCTGTCCAGGAGTTGCAACTAGTTTCTGGTGTTTGTAGGTAGTGTTAGTAGTCTACCAAGTGGCACCCGGTACAGGTGGGCTTGGGACAGACTAGGCACAGTGGCACGGTGTACCAAGTGGCACCCGGATGGTGGGCTTGGGAACCCTGCACACATCGTTTGGGGCCGTGAGCGACACCCCGGCCGGATCTCCTTGCGGATGGAACCCGAATAGGCGATAAACCTGGACTAGAGACTTGTTCGGTTAGTAAGGTCGTGGCCGACTCCCTCGCCCGGCTTCCGCTTGAAGGTTGCCGAGGTACATGACGTGTACAGGGCGATAAGTGGCGAAAGCGTGTGTGAAGAAGTACACCCCTACAGGGTTATCATTATCTATTCGAATAGCCGGATTCCTCGGATATGGAAACTTGGACCCCTTGTACAGTTCATAGACAAGTGAAAGGGGATACCCTAAAATACGCAAAATAAGCGTGAGTGCTATGGATGGCGTTCTCGTAGGGAGACGGGAGCGGATCCATAGTGGTGTATTGATATGGTGAATATGTGGACTCGTGTGCGCCACCTCAAAAGAGTTACTTGCAGTCGTAGTTCAGGATAGCCACCGAGTCAAAGCTGGCTTGCTGCAGTTAAACCCCACCATCCCTTTGTTGATAAGGATGCATATGTAGATAGTTCTGATGTAAGTCTTGCTGGGTACATTTGTACTCACGTTTGCCTATTTTATGTTTTTGCAGAGAGACTTCAGTCTCACTAGTAGTTCCGCGTGGACTTCGACGTTTAGCTTGTTACCTCAGCTACGATCTTGTGCCCTCGGCAGGATCTGGTAGATAGTCAGGCTTCTCAGCCTTTTTCATTTCTAGATGTCTGTACTCAGACATGTTAAGCTTCCGCATGTGTTTTGACTTGTATGCTCTGATTGTTGGGTCATGAGACCCATGTTTGTAATATCTCGCTCCTCGGAGCCTATTGAATAAATACTTGAGTCATAGAGTCATGTTGTGATGCCATGTTGTGTTTGCACATATCGAGCATATTGTGTGTATGTTATTGAAATGCTTGGTATGTGTGGGATCTGACCATCTAGTTGTTTATCCTTAGTAGCCTCTCTTACCGGGAAATGTCTCCTAGTGTTTCCACTGAGCCATGGTAGCTTGCTACTGCTCCGGAACACTTAGGCTGGCCGGCATGTGTCCTTCTTCGTTCCTGTGTCTGTCCCTTCGGGGAAATGTCACGCGATGAATACCAGAGTCCTGTTAGCCCGCTACAGCCCGGTTCACTGGAGTCCTGCTAGCCCAGTGCTACAGCCTGGATTCACTCGCTGATGACCGACACGTTCGATGCTGGGTCATGGATGCCTGTCCCTGTAAGTTAGTGCCATTTTGGGTTCACGACTAGCCATGTCAGCCCGGGTTCTTGTCATATGGATGCTAGCGGCACTATCATATACGTGAGCCAAAAGGCGCGAACGGTCCCGGGCCAGGTAAGGTGGCACCCGTGGGAATACCGTGCGTGAGGCCGCAAAGTGATATGATGTGTTACATGCTAGATCGGTGTGACTTAGGATCGGGGTCCTGACACTAGCCCCCTCCGATGTCTATATAAACCAGAGGGTTTAGTCCGTAGGACAACAACAATCATAATCATAGGCTAGCTTATAGGGTTTAGCCTCTACGATCTCGTGGTAGATCAACTCTTGTAATACTCATATCATGAAGATCAATCAAGCAGGAAGTAGGGTATTACCTCCATAGAGAGGGCCCGAACCTGGGTAAACATTGTGTCCCCTGCCTCCTGTTACCATTAGCCTTAGACGCACAGTTCGAGACCCCCTACCCGAGATCCGCCGGTTTTGACACCGACAAGCAACCCGGACCGACATTACATGACCGCGTTCATGAGACTAGTTCTACCGACGTGCTTTTGCACATAGGTGGTTGGCGAGTGTCTGTTTCTCCAACTTTAGTTGAATCAAGTTTGACTGCGACCAGTCCTTGTTGAAGGTTAAAACATCACACTTCAGAAAAATCATTGTGGTTTTGATGCGTAGTTAAGAACGGTTCTTGCTAGAAGCTCGTAGAAGCCACATAAAACTTGCAACAACAAAGTAGAGGATGTCTAACTTGTTTTTGCAGGGCTTGCTGTGATGTGATATGGTCAAGGCATGATGTGATATAAATTGTTGTATGAGATGATCATGTTTTGTAACAAAGTTATCGGCAACTGGTAGGAGCCATATGGATGCAATCGCCATGTAATTGTTTTACGTTATCACTAAGCGGTAGCAATAGTCGTAGAAGCAATAGTTGGCGAGATGACAATGATGCTACGATGGAGATCAAGGTGTCGCATTAGTGACGATGGAGATCATGACGATGCTTCGGTGATGGAGATCATGAGCACAAGATGATGATGATGGCCATATCATGTCACATATTTTGATTGGATGTGATGTTTATCTTTTATGCATCTTATTTTGCTTAGTATAGCAGTAGCATTATAAGATGTTCCCTTACTAAATTTCAAGGTATAAGTGTTCTCCCTGAGCATGCACCATTGCGACAGTTCTTCGTACTGAGACACCACGTGATGATCGGGTGTGATAGGCTCTACGTTCACATACAACGGATGCAAGCCAGTTTTGCACATGCAGAATACTCGGGTTAAACTTGACGAGCCTAGCATATGCAGATATGGCCTTGGAACATTGGAGATCGAAAGGTCGAGCGTAAATCATATAATAGATATGATCAACATAGAGATGTTCACCATTGAAAACTACTCCATCTCACGTGATGATCAGACATGGTTTAGTTTATATGGATGACGTGATCATTTAGATGACTAGATGAATGTCTATCTAAGTGGGAGTTCATAAGTAATATGATTAATTGAACTTTAATTTATCATGAACTTAGTCCTGATAGTATTTTGAAAATTATGTTGTAGATCAATAGCTCACATTGTAGCTTCCCTGTGTTTTTATATGTTCCTAGAGAAAACTAAGTTGAAAGATGATAGTAGCAATGATGCGGACTGGGTCCGTGATCTGAGGTTTATCCTCATTGCTACACAAAAGAATTATGTCCTTGATGCACCGGTAGGTGACAGACCTATTGCAGGAGCAGATGCAGATGTTATGAATGTTTGGCTAGCTCAATATGATAACTACTTGATAGTTTAGTGCACCACGCTTTACGGCTTAGAACCGGGACTTCAAAAATGTTTTGAACACACCGGAGCATATAAGATGTTCCAAAGAGCTGAAATTGGTATTTCAGACTCATGCCCATGTCAAGAGGTATGATACCTCTACCAAGTACTTCGCCTAAAAGATGGAGGAGAATTGCTCAGCTAGTGAGCATGTGCTCAGAATGTATGGGTACTACAATCACTTGAATCAAGTGGAAGTTAATCTTCCAGATAAGATAGTGATTGACAGAGTTCTCTAGTCACCATCACCAAGTTACTGGAACTTCGTGATGAACTATAGTATGCAAGGGATGACGAAAACGATTCCCGAGCTCTTCGCGATGCTGAAATCGATGAAGGTAGAAATCAAGAAAGAGCATCAAGTGTTGATGATTGACAAGACCACTAGTTTAAATAAAAGGGCAAAGGGAAAGAAAGGGAACTTCAAGTAGAATGGCAAGCAAGTTGTCTCTCCCGTGAAGAAGCCCAAAGCTGGCCCTAAGCCTGAAACTGAGTGCTTCTACTACAAAGGAAATGGTCACTAGAATCAGAACTGCCCCAAATATTTGACGGATAAGAAGGATGGCAAAGTGAACAAAGGTATATTTGATATACATGTTATTGATGTGTACCTTACTAAATGCTCGTAGTAGTGTCTGGGTATTTGTTACCGGTTCGGTTGCTCATATTTGTAACTCAAAACATGGACTACGGATTAAACAAAGATTGGCTAAGGGCGAGGTAACGATGCACGTCGGGAATGGTTCCAAGGTCGATGTGATCGCCATCGGCACGCTACGTCTACATCTACATTCGGAATAAGTTCTAGACCTGAATAATTGTTATTTGATGCCAGCGTTGAGCATGAACATTATATCTGGATCTTGTTTAATGCGAGATGGTTATTCATTTAATCAGAGAATAATGGTTGTTCTATTTATATGAGTAATATCTTTTATGGTCATGCACCCTTGAAGAGTGGTCTATTTTTATTGAATCTCGATCGTGGTGATACACATATTCATAATATTGATGCCAAAAGATGCAAAGTTGATAATGATAGTGCAACATATTCAGAATATTAAAGGCAAGATATTCGTTGCTAAGAATGGATCCTTTCTAGAGAAGGAGTTTCTCTCGAAAGAAGTGAGTGGGAGGAAAGTAGAACTTGATGAGGTAATTGTATCTTGATGCACTCTGTTGTGGTGAAGATATTTTTTCTCTTGCTTATCTTTACAAGGCTTTGCCATCTTAATTGGTATCCCTCGTCTTGATGAGGCCTTCATCTTCTATCTTTACCATGGGTTGTTGCAAGCTTTGTTGTTATCATTTTAGTGAGCTTGTGAACCCATTTGCTAGTTGGGTGTGTGTGGAGAGGACATGTCATGCACCGTGTATCTCCTTTTTCCAAGACTATGTTGATGCTTAATGCTCATCCTTATTTTAGTCTTCTCAAGTGCTTTGCCATGACTCACACACATCATTTTGGTTGAGCCTATTCTTAGTTGCATCTTTTACATGATTGCTCAACCATTTGTTTGTTGCAAGTGCTAGGCTTTATTTCCTATATGCTAACTTGCACTTTTTGTAAGTTTCTATTGATTTCGGGGGAGCTATGATCCTATTTGTGCACTTTGTATCCGAATACAAATATTCTTATGTGTGCACAAATCATGGGGAGCTTCTCTAGTTTCTTTAGAACACTCCTTTGATCATATCATAATATCCTTCATTCATGTGGCTCATAGGATCTTTGGTCTAGTTGGTTCAATTGATATCCTTTGATTGCTTGCTTCAATTGGTATCTTTTGATTGCTCAATTTCTTGTTTCTCTCTTTGTTATGTCTTTGTGGCATATCATTCTTTTGCAATCTTTGGGCCTCAATATAGTTTGTCTTCCTCCAATTATTTACCATTGGATATGTGTATTGCATTCCACTCTATTTTTGAGAGATACACAATTTATGGAGGAACACTCTTTATATTGGCCTTCTAAGCTTTTCACCCATTTTGGCAATCGATGCCAATGGGGGAGGAGTTTCAGAGAGTTTTGTGGAGAAGATTAGAGAGTTATCTCCTCTTGCTTTGGTTTTGTTCCTTATCATTTGCATATCATTCTCATGCACTATTGGTTGTTGCATTGCATGGTGATGCATAATTCCTTATATAAACTCTCTTGAAAGTGATTGTCATCAATTACCAAAATGGGGGAGATTGAAAGAACATGCGGTGTCCCCATGTTTGGCTTTGGTAATTGATGACAATCTCTATGTACTAATGGTTGTCTTGAGTTATATTTGAAGGATTTGTCCATAGGATTTTCTTGAAGTCCATGTGTTGGTTTCAAGGAGTTTATGAGTTGACCAAGGTGCTATTAAGGAATTATCCAAAGATTGGTCATGTGAGTGTTGAGCTTATTTCAAGCATCTTTTGAAGAAGAAGGTTGTGTGATCATTCATGTTTACCTTCAAGACATCATCCAAATTAAGAGAGTTGCAAAGATTCAAGGTTGATCAAGACTAAGTCAAGAGTGAATCAAGTTGACCAACTCACAAAGCGTAGAAGATGTACCGAGAGGGATCAAGTGATCCCATGGTGTGGTAAGCATTGTCCATTGCACTTTGTGTACTAACCCATGGTCTATGTGAGAGTTATATGTGGGGTTAGGTACGTATCCATGGGCTTGCGTCAAGAGGAAGATATCATACAACCCATGGAAAGGATGACATCAAGTGGTGATCGTCATCAAGATTGCCGTGTGCAAGTTCAAGTGGAGCATCACGAAGAGATCAAGTGCTTGAATCTTGCCATCCATTGTGGTGTCAATGGACTTGTGAAGATGTGTCGAAGAGTGGCTCACCCATAGTGAACTATGGGGGAGCAATCATCTAGTCTTCATCGAGCCAACGCAAGCAAGAAAGGTGGTCCAACTTGAGGCAGTCAAGATCGTCATCATCTAGCTCAAGTGGACCATGTGAAAGGCAAAGGTTTGCCCTTGATAGGTTTTCTATTTTACCGGTCTCATGGTGGTAGTTGGGAGACCGGGTTATAGGATCGTTTGCCGTACTATCAAGGGGGGGAGGGGCTCTCAAGTTGGTAGCTTGATCGTATCGTTAGTAGAGAGCTCAAACCATTGCATCCTTGCATCATGTTTCTTGATTCTTGTTTGGTTCTTTGTGTGAGTCTTAGAGCTTATGGTCATCTTGATGAAAAGCTTGAGTTCATCGAAAACGGAGTTCGCATGCGTCTTCTATGATGTTTTCGGTGTTGGAGGTTTTACCGGTCTTATCCGAGGAAGGGTTCTCACCATTTTCTTATGGGCCTTTTCTAATTTGATTCTTATTGATATTTCTTTCAATATTGTGTTAGCCCTTGTCGCTAGCTTTCCAACAAACTTGGTTTCATCGAATTCGGAGTCTGTTTGCAAAAGTTGTGGCAGTTTTGGTGTTCTGAAAAGGCTGCAGCGGTACTACCGCGAATTGGAGCGGATGTAATTTTTTACTACCGCTCCAGAGCGGTACTAACGCGGCTCCTATAGCGGTAGTACCGCTCTGGACCAAAAACTCATCCCAAGTCCTGCGGTGGTAGGCCCGGATGTAATTTTTTAGTACCGCTCGCAAGCAGTAGTACCGCTACCCTTAGTAGTAGTACCGCTACCCCTAGCGGTAGTACCGTGAGGTCAAGCGGTACTACCGCTTCGACGGTTCTTCTGGCCTTTTTGCCTTCTCGATGTTGTGTTTCAAAGGGGTACTACCGCCCTAGCGGTAGTACCGCTCTGTGAGCATAACAGTTGGATTTTTTCCCACCTATAAAAGGGGGTCTTCTTCCCCAATGAACCTTATCCTTTGAGCTCGTGTTCTTACCCATTGTTGACCTTCTTCGAGCTTGCTAACTCTCAATCCCTCCATGGATTCTTGCTAGTTTTTGAGGGAAAAGAGAGAGGAGATCTAGATCCACATTTCCACCAATCACATTCTCCTGTATGTGAGGGGAACCCCTTGGATCTAGATCTTGGAGTTCTTGGTGTTCTCCTTCTTGTTCTTCCTCTCATCTTCCTCCCTAGCATTAGTTGCTTCAGTGGGATTTGAGAGAGAAGGACTTGGGCACTCCGTGTGCCCTTGCCATTGCATTTGGTGCATCGGTTTGAGTTCTCCATGTGATACGTGGAAGTTACAAGTTGAGAAGCTTATTACTCTTGGGTGCTTGGTACCCTTGAGCTTGTTACTCTTGGGTGTTTGGACACCCTAGAGCTTGTTCCTCTTGGGTGCCTTGGCACCCTAGACGGTTGGTGTTGTTCGTAGCTCAATCATTTTGGTGTAAAGCTCCAAGCAAGCGCCGGGGTCTCCAATTAGGTTGTGGAGATCGCCCCGGGCAATTTGATGGGTACCAGTGACCGCCCCCAAGGGTTGCCAAAGTGTACGGGTTTGGTGACCGCCCCAAGGGTCGCCATTTATACAGGTTCGGTGACCGCCCTCAAGGGTCCCTTAGTGGAATCACGGCATCTTGCATTGTGCGAGGGCATGAGGAGATTACGGTGGCCCTAGTGGCTTCTTGGGGAGCATTGTGCCTCCACACCGCTCCAAACGGAGATTAGCATCCGCAAGGGTGTGAACTTCGGGATACATCATTGTCTCCACGTGCCTCGGTTATCTCTTACCGGAGCCCTTTACTTATGCACTTTACTTTGTGATAGCCATATTGTTCTCTGTCATATATCTTGCTATCACATAGTTGCTTATCTTGCTTAGCATAAGTTGTTGGTGCACATAGGTGAGCCTAGTTGTTTTAGGTTTTGTGCTTGACAAATTAACCGCTAGGTTTATTCCGCATTTGTTCAAGCCTAAACCATAATTATTTTAAAGCGCCTATTCACCCCCCTCTAGGCGACATCCTCGATCTTTCAACCATGGGGATAGGCTACATTCTTCCACAAGAAACACCCCAAGTCCAAGTAGAAGAAGAAGGAGTAAGAGCCTCTCTTGTGGAGTCTCCGCAAGGGAAGTCATCACCGACACCACTTGTACAAGATGCTTTGGGAGATCATGAACCTATCCAAGAACAAGATCAAGTCCCTCATGTCTTTGAGCAAGATCAAGGGCAAGCTCATTCAAATGGTGAAGAACCATTCATTAAGGCTCAAAATCAAGCTCAAGTTCATGATCAAGATCAAGATCTTCAACAATCACAAGTGTCTTCCTCATCGTCACTTCCTAATGAACAGTAACTTGGGGTTGCCAAGAGAAGTGTGTGGCCAAGGCTAAAACAATCTCAAGGAAAAGATTCTTCATCAAGTCAAAAACCAAGTGAAGAAGAGATTGTAACCAAGGAGAAAAAAGTGGCCACCAAGCTAGAGCATCTTCAACATCTCAATGAGAACATTTATGGAAGAATAAAGAAAGGGGTAACCACTCATAGACGTTTGGCAAAGTTTTGTGAACATCACTCGTTTGTCTCTTGTGTTGAACCCCTTAAGGTTGAAGACGCACTTGACGACGCGGATTGGTTTGATGCTATGCATGAAGAACTCAACAACTCCACCCACAACAAAGTATGGGCCCTTGTGGAAAGACCCAAAGAGCATCATAATGTCATTGGAACAAAGTGGATTTTCAAGAACAAACAAGATGAGCATGGACAAGTAACAAGGAACAAGGCAAGGTTAGTGGCACAAGGTTTCACCCAAGTGGAAGGTTTGGACTTTGGTGAAACTTTTGCCCCTGTTGCCTGTCTTGAATCCATTCGCATCTTGCTTGCATATGCCTCTCATCATGATTTTAAATTATTTCAAATTGATGTGAAGAGTGCATTTATTAATGGTCCGCTTAAAGAGTTGGTGTATGTCAAGCAACCTCCCGGTTTTGAAGATCCCGATCACCCCTCCCACGTTTATGAACTCCATAAGGCGCTCTATGGACTTAAACAAGCACCTCGTGCTTGGTATGATCACCTTACGATATTCTTAAGCGAGAAGGGGTTCCAGATCGGGGTAATAGATTCCACTCTCTTCACAAAGTGGGTAAAAGGAGAATTGTTTATTTGCCAAATATATGTTGCTGATATTATCTTTGGGTCCACTAACCGTGCTATTAACGTTGAGTTTGAGAATCTTATTGAAAGGATCAAGATGGACCTAGAGGGAGGGGGGTGAATAGGTACAATTAAAAAAAATTAATTGTTACTTAGCAATTTTATGCAACAATGCGGAATAAGAAAGTGAGCCTAACAATTCCAAGTAAGATGCTAAGAGCTAAGCAAGGTAAGCAAGTAACACAAGTATGAGAGTAAGCAAGCACAATATATAATAAGTAAAGACTAAGAGACAAGTAACCACAAGTAGGAATTTAGGGTTAGAAATAACCGCAACTCTGAGAGACGAGGATGTATGCCGATGTTCACTTCCTTTGAGGGAAGCTACGTCAGCGATTAGATAGGTGGGTGTTACCACGAAGGCACACCAATGCCACGAAGGCTCACCCTATTCTCTCTTTGATATGTCACCACGTAGGCAATTCCCAACCACTAGTGGTAGGTGGTCTCCAAACCCTCACAAACTTTTCGTGGGTAATCGCAATGGTCGATTCCTCTTTGAATGACTCCTACGGCCTAGGAGTCTCCAACCTCCAAGAGTAACAAGATCAAGGGAACCGCTCAAAACTAGCTCAAATCACGAATTCCTTTGGTTGAGAGGAGGAGAGAGAGAGAGATGATCTATCTTTTGATTGGAACAACACTCAAGAATCCACACAAATGCTCTTGGGATCTAGGATTTGGTGGAAGCAAGAGAGAGTGAGAGAGAAAGGTGTTCTTGGAATCTTTGCACTATGTTGGACTAACTCCCCCACGGAGTGCAAAGAGGACATTTATAGTCTAAGTGCAAAAGTAGCCATTGGAGGTCAATTATGTTGCACAAACACCGGACGTCCGGAAACTAACGATCGTCTAGACAGAAACAGAGGCCAAAAGGTCAACTAAGCTAGGAACACTATCTAAGAGATTTTATTCTAGATTTTGAGCAAGTCTTTTGCGAGAACCAGTGATCCCCTCTTAATAGTGCGGGATCACTGTACTCAAATAAAAGTAAAACAGAGAAGGATCTAAAGCTTTGCATCTTGTTTCACCTTCCTTTGAATATCTTGAATATGTAAGTTTTGAACCACACTAATATCTTCCAGGAACAAAACCTGAGATGCACTTGACAGAATTGATTAGTTCCCTATATGTATGTTGTCAACAACTTATCAAAATGAGATTAAGGTCATGATGCACTTTCAATCTCCCCCTTTTTGGCAGTTGATGACAACGTACATATAACTCTCAGAAATAAATAGACTTATGAAGCTTATGAGAGATTTGTAACAGAGCTCCCCCTTATTGTATGCATGGTGAAACTGAATATGGTCAGCATTTCAAAGCACAGAATGACAACATACAAATAATGCACCATAGAGCTCATCTCAACATACATAGATAGCATAATTTTAAGAACACATATATCACAACACAGTGGTTCAACTTAACACGTAAAACATAATGGTCGAACAAGCTCAACATAGTGGTTTAACATACATAAATAATAGAGAGGTGGGATAAGTATATGATAAATCTCCTCCCCCTTGGCATCAAGTAACCAAAAAGGGGAAGGCACCACAAAAGCCACCACATCCTCAGACATCATCATTGTCATCATCATCGCCATGGGCACCACTGCCTCCTGCCTCATCAAAGAAATCTACCCATTCAGGACTAGAAGGGAAGCCAAAGTCGGAAGGAGGAGCACCAGGAAGACGCTCATCCTCACTCACATCTATGGCTCCGGAGGCTCTTAGA
The DNA here is from genome assembly GCF_002162155.2 of Triticum dicoccoides. Taxonomy (NCBI): domain Eukaryota; kingdom Viridiplantae; phylum Streptophyta; class Magnoliopsida; order Poales; family Poaceae; genus Triticum; species Triticum dicoccoides. Next base: position 215,769,646 of record NC_041381.1, on the reverse strand, counting down.
TGCGCCTTCAGAGCATTCTTAGAAGAGACCATGCGAGTGACCACATAATGATTTTGAGAACAGTGGAAGGGGAAGGCCTTCATCATGGCTGAATGGGCCTTCCCAAGAAAACGAGCAATGCAGCCGAAGGACCCTGAGCTAGCGGGAGTAGGGCGAGACTGAGCAGTAGACCTTTGAGTAGTTGAGGATTTCTTGGGCTCCCAATCATCCGCCATACAAGGTGGAATGACCCACCGCGGATGAACATGAGTCTGAGCAATGGGAAAAAGGAGCAATACTCTCAATGAAGGCCTGAAGAAAAGGAGCATGAGGAAAGGCCCGCTTGTATTAAAGACTAGCAAGACGAATCTCATGCCAGAGGAAGTGAGGAATATTGATCTTTCTGTTGGGATGTTCATAGAGACGATACATGAGATCAATACAATACCCGTTACAGGAACCTTTGTCACCCATCTTGGGATCAATGGTGCGGATGACACACTGATAGATAATGAAAAAGGGAGATCGCCAAATAGATACTTGATTGAGATCTTTTCCCTTTTCCACTTCATCAAGCTTAGTAATAGGTTTGAGAAGATAGCCACAGGCCTCAATGTTTTTGGGAGCATGATTTGGGTCAGATTTATGAATTTTGAAACCAGTGTCAGGAACCCAGGAGCTGCAACAAACTGAGCATAAGAGGCGGTGAGCATGGTGTCAGAAGTCATCCAGGTGACGGTCTTGTCAGGACAAAGAAACACGTGGCATAAAACTGATGAATAGCAGCATGACTGTAAGCATGGTGAAAAGCAAATGAAGCAGCAAGACCAGAGGACTCAATGAGTTCAATGGCTCCCGGATATTTCATGGGATGAGAACAGTTATGCTCTAAGTCAACATAGAGATGACAAGACAACCCCTTAGGAACAATGACTGTAGTGAAAATGTCTACCTGAACATTGGTACGAAAGCGAGAATCCATCAAGTCATGCTCGACAGAGAACTGGTGAACATCGTGACGAAACTTAAGGTAGGCAGGTTTAGAGACTAAGGTGAAATCCTTGATTTCGCGACCTAGAGATGGAGGAGGCTCAAAATAAATGTGGCGAGCATCATCGGGAGGCTGATTTGGAGGTGGAGGAGGCATGTAGGAGGGCTTCCACGTTCCAGGCTTGGGAGCATTTACCCGAACAACAACATACTCCGCCCGTTCTTCGTATTCCATCTCCTCTTCATAGTAAGAGCCTTCAGGTGAAGAAGTATCCTCATAGGCAGGCTGTTTCCCAGCCTGCTTGCGTGGACGAAGACGCTCTTGCGAGTCATTCGAGCCATCGCGGCGAGACGCTGAAAATCAACACGAACATGGGAGACTCATTACCACAAGGAACCAAGGAAACGGGAAATATGAGACTACAAAAATATGAATAGGGCAATAATATTACCGCGAGCCGATGAGTCCCCGGTATTTTTGTGAGTGGTGTGCTTGATTTTTGGCATGGTTTGGTCATCCACGCCTACAGAGGAGTCCACCAGTGAAAAGGGAATCACAATCAATGTGCAAGAGCGAACGAAGGGAGGAGACAGAGGACAGGGGAAGTACCGAGCCGGATCTAGGTGAGGAAGGATTGGCGGAGGATCTGCCAGGCAGTGAAGGACTCCAACGATGGAGAGGCACTACGGCAGCGGCACGATGAAGCCGCCCCCAGGCAGCGCGGCGGCAGATAGAGGAAGAGGATGGGGAAGGGAAGAAAGATTAGGGTAACGTCCTGGTCAAACCCCTTCCCCGTTTTTATATAGGACGCAGATTTTACCGAACGACCGATAGATGTCGGACGTCCGGGAGCTGATGAGTGCGCCATACATGTCAGGTAATGGATGACCGGAGAACCCCGGACGTTCGAGAGCTGGGAGGACTGCTGAGGGACAACGAGAAAAACTGCACAACCACCGGACGTCCGAGAAGTGTCGGTCGACCGGTTGCTATGAGTCACCGGACGTCCGACATATGTTGGAAATCCGGTGTCAAATGACACTAATGACAGAAGGATATACTGAAATATATATTTATATATGATGAATCTCACGTAGTGTTTAGCTAGACACGCAAATATTGTTTTGATTAAGAGAAGTGGCACACAGAGCACAAAGAACATGAACATATGACAAATAATTGATGACCCACGAGAAACTACATAAGCTGCTCTAATTATTGGGCGGTGGCCTAGGCCACCATGTTTGAGCAACCGTGTACAAGAATAAGAACCTTGAGCCCATTTGCCACACCTTCATCATTGAAAGTACCATGATCACATAGTGATGTCATAGTGACTTTGAGAGAGTTTGGTTTATTTGTGCATCATATAGGGCGAGAGAACTCATGAGTTGAATGTCTCCCCCTAAATACATGCCTACACCAAGACAAGACATGAAGTAAATGCATGCATGGGCATTAGATGTCACATAATGTTATCAAGCTCCAAGATACCAAGTTCACGCTTGAGTTGACAAAACCTTGTTTCGTCCAATGGTTTGATGAAAATGTCAGCGAGTTGCATATCCGTACCAACACGAGCAATATCAATGTCACCCTTCTCCACATGATCTCTCGAGAAATGATACTAATATCAATGTGCTTGGTGCGAAGATGATCTTTGGGATTCTCAGCAATACTGATGGCACTTTCATTATCACATAGAAGAGGCACATGTCTATAGGTGATACCGTAATCCTTCAAAGTTTGCCTCATCCATAGTAATTTAGTTGCACAACTGGCGGTTGCAATGTATTCGGCTTCGACGGTGGAGAGGGCGACACAACTTTGCTTCTTTAATGACCAACTTACCAAGGAGCGTCCAAGAAATTGACATGCACCAGAGGTGGACTTCCGTCCCACTTTGTCTCCAGCCCAATCCGCATCCGTGTACCCAATGAGATCAAACTTGGCATCCTTGGGGTACCATAGACCCAACTTTGGGGTGTGAACAAGGTATCTAAGAATATGCTTAACCGCTTTATGATGACTTTCCCTAGGGGGAGCTTGAAATCTAGGACACATGCATACACTGAAGATGATGTCTGGTCTAGATGCACAAAGATAAAGCAATGAACCAATCATATAGCGGTAAAGAGATGGGTCGAAAGGGATACCGTTTGTGTCTTTAGTGAGTACAATTTTTGTTGGCATGGGTGTCTTACATGGGTTAGCATTTGTCATGTCAAACTTCTCTAGAATATCCTTGAGATATTTTGTTTGAGACAAGAAAATTCCTTCTTGAAATTGTTGAATTTGAAATCCGAGAAAGAACTTCAAGTCCGCATTGAGTGACATTTCAAAGTTCTTGGTCATGGAAGCCGCAAACTTCTTGCACAAATGAATGTTAGGAGAACCAAAAATGATGTCGTCTACATAGATTTGGCATAAGATCAAATCACCCTTTTCCCTCTTAGTAAAAACAGTGGGACCGATCACCCCTCTCACAAAACCATCATCAAGTAGAAACTTCTTAAGATGATCATACCAAGCACGAGGTGCTTGTTTGAGGCCATACAAAGCCTTGTGAAGTTTATATACATAGTATTTGTGATCGGGATCAACGAACCCAGGTGGTTGTGATACATATACTTCTTCTTGTAGAGGATCGTTAAGGAAAGCACTCTTCACATCCATTAGATGTAAAGTAAAACCATTGAAAGTAGCATAGGCAAGTAAAATACGAATAGATTCAAGACGGGCAACGGGAGCAAAGGTCTCACCAAAGTCCAAACCTTCAACTTGTGAATACCCTTGTGCCATTAACCTTGCCTTGTTGCGGATGATTACACCATTCTCATCTTGCTTGTTCTTGAAAATTTATTTTGTTCCAATGACATTGTGTTCCGTAGTTGGTCTCTTGACTAATGACCACACTTGCTTGCATTCAAAACTACTCAACTCTACTTGCATAGAAACGAGCCAATCATTGTCCATTGCTACGTCTTGAGCTTGCGTTGGTTTCCTTGAAGAGGAAAGGGTGATGCAACAATAGTAGCGTAAGTATTTCCCTCAGTTTTTGAGAACCAAGGTATCAATCCAGTAGGAGGCTCCTCAAAAGTCCCACGCACCTACACAAACAAACAAAGAACTCGCAACCAACACAATAAAGGGGTTGTCAATCCCTTCACGGCCACTTGCGAAAGTGAGATCTGATAGAGATAGTATGATAAGATAAATATATTTTTGGTATTTTATAATATAGATTGGAAAATTAAAGATGCAAATAAAAGTAGATTGAAAGCTTATATGATAAAAGATAGACCCGGGCGCCATAGGTTTCACTAGTGGCTTCTCTCAAGATAGCATAAGTATTACGGTGGGTGAACAAATTATTGTCGAGCAATTGATAGAAAAGCGAATAATTATGAGATTATCTAGGCATGATCATGTATATAGGCATCACGTCCGTGACAAGTAGACCGACTCCTGCCTGCATCTACTACTATTACTCCACACATCGACAGCTATCCAGCATGCATCGAGAGTATTAAGTTCATAAGAACAGAGTAACGCATTAAAAAAGATGACATGATGTAGAGGGATAAACTCATGCAATACGATATAAACCCCATATTTTTATCCTCGATGGCAACAATACAATACGTGCCTTGCTGCCCCTGCTATCACTGGGAAAGGACACCGCAAGATTGAACCCAAAGCTAAGCACTTCTCCCATGGCAAGAAAGATCAATCTAGTAGGCCAAACAAAACTAATAATTAGAAGAGACTTGCAAAGATAACTCAATCATACATAAAAGAATTCATAGGAGATTCAAATATTTCTCATAGATAAACTTGATCATAAACCCACAATTCATCGGATCTCGACAAACACACTGCAAAAATAGATTACATCGAATAGGTCTCCACAAGAGAGGGGGAGAACATGGTACTGAGATCCAAAAAGAGAGAAGAAGCCATCTAGCTAATAACTATGGACCCGACGGTCTGTGGTAAACTACTCACAACTCATCGGAAGGGCTATGGTGTTGATGTAGAAGCCCTCCATGGTCGATTCCCCCTCCGGCGGAGCATCGACGAAGGCTCCAAGATGGGATCTAGCGGATACAGAAGGTTACGATGGTGGAAATTGTTTTTCGTTGGCTCCCCAGATGTTTTCGGGGTACGTGGGTATATATAGGAGGAAGAAGTACGTCGGTGGCCGCCCGAGGGGCCCACGAGACAGGGGGCACGCCCTACAGGGGGGCTCCTATCTCGTGGGAGCCTCGGCAGCTTCTTGGCTTGCACTCCAAGTCCTCTGGATCATGTTCGTTCCAAAAATCACGCTCCCGAAGGTTTCATTCCGTTTGGACTCCGTTTGATATTCCTTTTCTTCGAAACACTGAAATAGGCAAAAAAACAGCAACACATGCTGGGCCTCCGGTTAGTAGGTTAGTCCCAAAAATGATATAAATGTGTAAAATAAAGCCCATAAACATCCAAAAGGGGTAATATAATAGCATGGAGCAATCAAAAATTATAGATACATTGGAGACGTATCAAGCATCCCCAAGCTTAATTCCTGCTCGTCCTCGAGTAGGTAAAGGATAAAAATAGAATTATTGATGTGGAATGCTACCTAGCATATTCTCAATGTAATTTTCTTTATTGTGGCATGATTGTTCAGATCTAAATGATTCAAGACAAAAGCTTATAAAACATAAAAAAAATATGCTTCGAAACATACTAACAAATAATCATGTCCTATCAAAATAGCATAGCTAAAGAAAGCTTATCCCTACAAAATCATATAGTTAGGCCATGCTTCATTTTCATTACACAACCTACTCCCATCATGAACAACCCCGCTGACAAGCCGAGCAATTGGTTCGTACTTTTTAATGCATTTCAGCTTTTCAACTCTTATGCAATACATGAGCGCAAGCCATGGACATAGCACTATGGTGGTATATGGTGGTGGTTGTGAGGACAAAAAGGGAGAAGATAGTCTCACATAAACTAGGCGTATCAATTGGCTATGGAGATGCCCATCAATAGATATCAATGTGAGTGAGTAGGGATTGCCATGCAACGGATGCACTAGAGCCATAAATATATGAAAGCTCAAAAAAAGAAACTAAGTGGGTGTGAATCCAACTTGCTTGCTCACGAAGACCTAGGGCATTTTGAGGAAGCCCATCGTTGGAATATACAAGCCAAGTTCTATAATGAAAAATTCCCACTTAGTATATGAAAGTGACAACATAGGAGACTCTCTATCATGAAGATCATGGTGCTACTTTGAAGCACAAGTGTGGTAAAAAGGGTAGTAACATTGTCCCTTCTCTCTTTTTCTCTCCTTTATTTTTTTGTTCTTCTTTTCTTTTTTTCTTTTCTCCTTTTTTTCTTTCGCCTTTCTTTTTTTTCCTTTTTCTTTTTGGCCTTTCTCTTCCCCCCCTTTTTTTCTTTTTGTAAAGTCCGAAGTCTCATCCCGACTTGTGGGGAATCATAGTCTTCATCATCCTTTCCTCACTGGGACAATGCTCTAATAATGAAGATCATCACACTTTTATTGATTTACAACTCAAGAATTACAACTCAAAGCTAGGACAAGATACGACTCTATATGAATGCCTCCGGCGGTGTACCGGGATATGCAATGAATAAAGAGTGACATGTAAGGAAATTATGAAGGTGGCTTTGCCACAAATACGATGTCAACTACATGATCATGCAAAGAGCAATATGACAATGATGAAGCGTGTCATAATAAACGGAACGGTGGAAAGTTGCATGGCAATATATCTCGGAATGGCTATGGAAATTCCATAATAGGTAGGTATGGTGGCTGTTTTGAGGAAGGTAAATAATGTTTGCATGATATCGGCGAAAGTTGCGCGGTATAATAGAGGCTAGCAAAGTGGAAGGGTGAGTGTGCATATATCCATGGACTCACATTAGTCATAAAGAACTCATATACTTATTGCAAAAGTCTACTTAGTCCTCAAAGCAAAGTACTACTACGCATGCCCCTAAAGGGATAGATTGATAGGAAAAGACCATCGCTCGTCCCCGACTGCCACTCATAAGGAAGACAATCAAAAGAGCACCTCATGCAACAAATTTGTCACACAACTTTTACCATACGTGCATGCTACGGGACTTGCCAACTTCAACACAAGTATTTCTCAATTTCATAATTACCCAATACCATGACTCTAACATTACTACCTCTATATCTCAAAACAATTATCAAGCATCAAATTGATCCTAGTGTTTTATGCACTTTCTATGATAGTTTTTATTATACCCAACTTGGATGCTCATCATTCTAGGACCAAATTTATAACCATAGTAAATACCATGCTGTTCTAAGAGACTCTCAAAATAATATAAGTGAAGCATAAGAGATCAACATTTTTTTTCAAAATTAGGACACCGCCGTGCTCTAAAAGATATAAGTGAAGCACTAGAGCAAATACTATCTAGCTCAAAAGATATAAGTGAAGCACATAGAGTATTCTAATAAATTTCAATCAAGTAGGCTTCTCCAAAAAGGTGTGTACAGCAAGGATGATTGTGTAAAACTAAAAAGCAAAGACTAATATCATACAAGACGCTCCAAGCAAAACACATATCATGTGGCGAATAAAAATATAGCTCCAAGTAAAGTTACCAATGAACGAAGACGAAAGAGGGGATGCCTTCCCGGGGCATCCCCAAGATTAGGCTTTTGGCTATTCTTGAATATCTTGGGGTACCATGGGCATCCCCAAGCTTAGGATTTTGCCACTCCTTATTCCATAGTCCATCAAATCTTTACCCAAAACTTGAAAACTTCACAACACAAAACTCAACAGGAAATCTTATAAGCTCCGTTAGCGAAAGAAAACAAAACCACCACATAAGGTACTGTAATAAACTCATTCTTTATTTGGTGTTAAACCTACTGCATTCCAACTTCTCTATGGTTTATAAACTATTTTACTAGCCATAGATGCATCAAAATAAGCAAACAACACACGAAAAACAGAATCTGTCAAAAACAGAACAGTCCGTAGCAATCTGTAACTAACGGAAACTTCGTGAACTCTTAAAATCCTACCAAAATAGGAAGTCTTGGAAAATTTGTCTATTGATCAGCAGCAGAAAGAATCAACGAAAAATCACGTTTCTGTGATTTAACAAAACTAATTTTGTGCGCGCAAAGTTTCTGTTTTTCAGCAGAATCAAATTAGCTATCACCATAGGTTATCCTATAGGTTCTACTTGGCACAAACACTAATTAAAACATAGAAACACATATAAACAGAAAGTAGATGCAAAATTTATTACTAAACATAAACAAAAACAAAAAACACAAATAAAATTGGGTTGCCTCCCAACTAGCGCTATCGTTTAACGCCCCTAACTAGGCATAAAAGCAAAGATAGATCTACGTAGTGCCATCTTTGGCACTCAATTCATAAGTAGCTCGCATGATAGATTCATAAGGTAATTTCACTTTCTTTCTTGGAAAGTGCTCCATGCCTTTCCTTAATGGAAATTGGAATCAAATATTCCCTTCCTTCATATTGATAATCGCGCCAATCGTTTTAAGGAAAGGTCTACCAAGAATAATAGGGCAAGAAAGGTTGCAATCTATATCAAGAACGATAAAATCTATGGGCACCGAATTTCTATTTGCAACAATGAGAACATAATTGATCCTTCTCATTGGTTTTTTAATGGTGCAATCCGCAAGGTGTAAATTTAAAGAGCAATCATCAAGATCATGGAAACCTAGAATATCACATAAAGTTTTCGGAATCGTGGAAACACTAGCACCCAAATCACACAAAGCAAAACACTCATGATCTTTAATTTTAATCTTTATAGTAGGTTCCCACTCATCATTAAGTTTTCTAGGTATAGAAACTTCCAAATTAAGTTTTTCATCATAAGATTGCATCAAGGCATCAATGATATGTTTGGTAAAAGCTTTATTTTGACTATAAGCATGAGGAGAATTCACAATGGATTGCAACAAGGAAATAAAACCTTCTAAAGAACAATTATCACAATCAAATTCCTTGAAATCCGAGATAGTGGGTTTAACACTATTTAAAGTCATGACCTCTCCAATCCCACTTTTACCAAATGTAGCATCAAGATCTAAAAACTCCGAATTATTTGGACGCCTTCTAACTAAAGTTGACTCATCTCCAGTCCCATTATTATTAAGATTCACATTGCAAAACAAAGATCTAATAGGGGAGACATCAATAACTTTAAGATCTTCATCATTATTTTCATTGAAACTAGAAGAACACGCCTTTACAAAGCAATCTTTCTTAGCACGCAATCTAGCGGTTCTTTCCTTGCACTCATCAATGGAAATTCTCATGGCTTCGAGAGACTCATTGATATCATGCTTAGGATGAGTAGATCTAAGTTTAAGAGAATCAACATCAAGCGAAAGTCTATCAACGTTCCTAGCCATATCATCAACTTTGAGCAATTTTTCTTCAAGCAAAGTATTAAAATTCTTTTGAGAAATCATAAATTCTTTCACACTATTCTCAAAATCAGAGGGCATCTTATTAAAATTACCATAAGAATTATTGTAGGAATTTCCATAATTATTAGAGGAATTACTAGGGAACGGTCTAGGATTAAAGTTTCCGCTATAACATTGTTTCCAAAACTATTCCTACCAACAAAATTCACATCCATAGATTCATTGTTACTCTCAGTCAAAGTGGACAAAGGCATATCATTGGGATCAATAGGAGCACTCTTAGTAGAAAATAATTTCATAAGTTCATCCATCTTTCCACTCAAAACATTAATTTGTTCTATAGCATGCACTTTTTTACTAGAAGATCCTTCGGTGTGCCATTGAGAATAATTAGCCATAATATTATCAAGAAGTTTTGTAGCATCTCCTAAAGTGATTTCCATAAACGTGCCTCCCACGGACGAATCTAAAAGATTTCTAGAAGCAAAGTTCAAATCGGCATAAATTTTTTGTATGATCATCCATAAATTCAAACCATGAGTAGGGCAATTGGAATCATCAATTTCATTCTTTCCCAAGATTGGGAAACATGCTCATAATCAAGTTGTTTAAAATTCATAATATCGTTCCTAAGAGTGATAATCTTAGTGGGAGGAAAATACTTAGAGATAAAAGCATCTTTGCACTTGTTCCAAGAATCAATACTATTTTTAGGCGAAGACAAAAACCAAACTTTAGCATGATCTCTAAGTGAAAACGGAAATAACTTCAATTTAACAATATCATTATCCGTATCTTTCTTCTTTTGCATATCACACAAATCAACAAAGTTGTTTAGATGGCTAGCGGCATCTTCACTAGGAAGGCTGGCGAATTGATCTTTCATAACAAGATTCAGCAAAGCAGTATTGATTTCACAAGACTCAACATCATTAAGAGGATCAATCGGAGTACTAAGGAAATCATTATTATTGGTATTGGAGAAATCACACAATTTGGTATTATCTTGCGCCATGGCAACAAGTAATCCAACACACAAGCAAACAGAAAAGGCAAGCAAAAAAGAGAGGAGGAGAAGATTGGGAAAGGGAGGGCGAATAAAACGACAATGGTGAAGTGGGGGAGAGGAAAACGAGAGGCAAATGGCAAATAATGTAAATGTGAGGGAGATGAGTTTGTGATGGGTACTTGGTAAGTCTTGACTTGAGCGAAGACCTCCCCAGCAACGGTGCCAGAAATCCTTCTTGCTACGTCTTGAGCTTGCGTTGGTTTTCCTTGAAGAGGAAAGGGTGATGCAATAATAGTAGCGTAAGTATTTCCCTCAGTTTTTGAGAACCAAGGTATCAATCCAGTAGGAGGCTCCTCAAAAGTCCCACGCACCTACACAAACAAACAAAGAACTCGCAACCAACGCAATAAAGGGGTTGTCAATCCCTTCACGGCCACTTGCGAAAGTGAGATCTGATAGAGATAGTATGATAAGATAAATATATTTTTGGTATTTTATAATATAGATTGGAAAATTAAAGATGCAAATAAAAGTAGATTGAAAGCTTATATGATAAAAGATAGACCCAGGGGCCATAGGTTTCACTAGTGGATTCTCTCAAGATAGCATAAGTATTACGGTGGGTGAACAAATTACTGTCGAGCAATTGATAGAAAAGCGGATAATTATGAGATTATCTAGGCATGCTCATGTATATAGGCATCACGTCCGTGACAAGTAGACCGACTCTTGCCTGCATCTACTACTATTACTCCACACATCGACCGCTTTCCAGCATGCATCTAGAGTATTAAGTTCATAAGAACAGAGTAACGCATTAAGAAAGATGACATGATGTAGAGGGATAAACTCATGCAATATGATATAAACCCCATCTTTTTATCCTCGATGGCAACAATACAATATGTGCCTTGCTGCCCCTGCTGTCACTGGGAAAGGACACCACAAGATTGAACCCAAAGCTAAGAACTTCTCCCATGGCAAGAAAGATCAATCTAGTAGGCCAAACCAAACTGATAATTTGAAGAGACTTGCAAAGATAACTCAATCATACATAAAAGAATTCAGAGGAGATTCAAATATTTCTCATAGATAAACTTGATCATAAACCCACAATTCATCGGATCTCGACAAACACACCACAAAAAGGGTTTACATCGAATAGATCTCCACAAGAGAGGGGGAGAACATGGTATTGAGATCCAAAAAGATAGAAGAAGCCATCTAGCTAATAACTATGGACCCAAAGGTCTGTGGTAAACTACTCACAAATCATCGGAAGGGCTATGGTGTTGATGTAGAAGCCCTCCATGGTCGATTCCCCCTCTGGCGGAGCGCCAGCGAAGGCTCCAAGTTGGGATCTCGCGGATACAGAAGGTTACGGCTGTGGAAATTGTTTTTTGTTGGCTCCTGCTATGTCTTGAGCTTGCGTTGATTTTCCTCGAAGAGGAGAGGGTGATGCAGCAATAGTAGTGTAAGTATTTCCCTTAGTTTTTGAGAACCAAGGTATGAATCCAGTAGGAGGCTCCTCAAAAGTCCCATGCACCTACACAAACAAACTGAGAACTCGCAACCAACGTGATAAAGGGGTTGTCAATCCCTTCACGGCCACTTGCGAAAGTGAGATCTAATAAAGATAGTATGATAAAATAAATATATTTTTGGTATTTTATAATATAGATGCAAAAAGTAAAGATGCAAATAAAAGTAGATTAAAAGCAAATATGATAAGAGATAGACCCCGGGGCCATAGGTTTCACTAGAGGCTTCTCTCAAGATATCATAAGTATTACGATGGGTGAACAAATTACTGTCGAGCAATTGATAGAAAAGCACATAATTATGAGATTATCTAGGCATGATCATGTATATAGGCATCACGTCCATAACAAGTAGACCGACTCCTGCCTGCATCTACTACTATTATGCCACACATCGACTGACTCTTGCCTGCATCTAGAGTATTAAGTTCATAAGAACATAGTAACTCATTAAGCAAGATGACATGATGTAGGGGGATAAACTCAAGCAATATGATATAAACCCCATCTTGTTATGCTCGATGGTAACAATACAATACGTGCCTTGCAACCCTTTCTGTCACTGGGTAAGGACACCGCAAGATTGAACCCAAAGCTAAGCACTTCTCCCATGGCAAGAAAGATCAATCTAGTAGGCCAAACCAAACTGATAATTCGAAGAGACTTGCAAAGATAACTCAATCATACATAAAAGAATCCAGAGAAGATTCAAATATTATTCATAGATAAACTTGATCATAAACCCACAATTCATCGGATCTCGACAAACACACCGCAAAAAGAGTTTACATCGAATAGATCTCCACAAGAGAGGGGGAGAACATTGTATTGAGATCCAAAAAGAGAGAAGAAGCCATCTAGCTAATAACTATGGACCCATAGGTCTATGGTAAACTACTCACAACTCATCGAAGGGGCAAGGGTGTTGATGTAGAAGCCCTCCATGGTCGATTCCCCCTCCGACAGAGTGCCGACGAAGGCTCCAAGATGAGATCTCGCGGATACAGAAGGTTATGGTGGTGGAAATTCTGTTTCGTCCTCCTCCTGGATGTTTTCGGGGTACGTAGGTATATATAGGAGGAAGAAGTACGTCGGTGGCCGCCCGAGGGGCCCACAAGACAGGGGGCATGCCCTATAGGGGGCCCCTCCTATCTCGTGGGAGCCTCGGCAGCTTCTTGGCTTGCACTCCAAGTCCTCTGGATCACGTTCGTTCCAAAAATCACGCTCCCAAAGGTTTCATTCTGTTTGGACTCAGTTTGATATTCCTTTTCTTCGAAAAATACTGAAATAGGCAAAAAACAGCAATATGGGCTGGACCTCCGGTTAGTAGGTTATTCCTAAAAATGATATAAATGTGTAAAATAAAGCCCATAAACATCCAAAAGGGGTAATATAATAGCATGGAACAATAAAAAATTATAGATACGTTGGAGTCGTATCAAGCATCCCCAAGCTTAATTCCTGCTCGTCCTCGAGTAGGTAAATGATAAAAAAGAAATTTTTGATGTGGAATGCTACCTAGCATAATTCTCAATATATTTTTCTTTATTGTGGCATGAATGTTCAGATCCAAATGATTCAAAATAAAAGCTTATAAAACATAAAAATAATAATGCTTCTAAGCATACTAACAAATAATCATGTCCTATCAAAATAACATAGTCAAAGAAAGCTTATCCCTACAAAATCATATAGTTAGGCCATGCTTCATTTTCATTACACAAAATACTCCCATCATGCACAACCCCGATGACGAGCCAAGCAATTGTTTCATACTTTTTAACGCGCTTCAGCCTTTTCAACTCTTACGCAATACATGAGCGCAAGCCATGGACATAGCACTATGGTGGTATATGGTGGTGGTTGTGAAGACAAAAAGGGAGAAGATAGTCTCACATCAACTAGGCGTATTAACGGGCTATATGGATATGCCCATTAATAGATATCAATGTGAGTGAGTAGGGATTGCCATGCAACGGATGCACTAGAGCTATAAATATATGAAAGCTCAACAAAAGAAACTAAGTGGGTGTGCATCCAACTTGCTTGCTCACGAAGACCTAGGGCATTTTTAGGAAGCCCATCATTGGAATATACAAGCCAAGTTCTATAATGAAAAATTCCCACTTAGTATATGAAAGTGACAACATAGGAGACTCTCTACCATGAAGATCATGGTGCTACTTTGAAGCACAAGTGTGGAAAAAGAGATAGTAGCATTGTCCCTTCTCTCTTTTTTTCTCATTTTATTTTTCTATTTTTTCTATTTTTTCCTTTTTTTCTTTCTTCTTTTTTTTCTTTGGCTTTTTTTGGCCTTTTTTTTCTTTTCTCATTTTTTTGTAAAGTCCGAAGTCTCATCCCGACTTGTGGGGGAATCATAGCCTTCATCATCCTTTCCTCACTAGGACAATGCTCTAATAATGAAGATCATCACACTTTTATGGATTTACAACTCAAGAATTACAACTCAAAGCTAGAACAAGATATGACTCTATATGAATGCCTCCGGTGGTGTACCGGGATATGCAATGAATCAAGAGCGACATGTATGAAAATTATGAAGGTGGCCTTGCCACAAATACGATGTCAACTACATGATCATGCAAAGAGCAATATTACAATTATGGAACGTGTCATAATAAACGGAACGGTGGAAAGTTGCATGGCAATATATCTCGGAATGGCTATGGAAATGCCATAATAGGTAGGTATGGTGGCTATTTTGAGGAAGGTAAATAAGGGGTTTATGATACCGGCGAAAGTTGCGCGGTAATAATAAAGGCTAGCAAAAGTGGAAGGATGAGTGTGCATATATCCATGGACTCACATTAGTCAAAAAGAACTCATATACTTATTGCAAAAGTCTACTTAGCCCTCGAAACAAAGTACTACTATGCATGCCCCAAGAGGGATAGATTGGTAGGAAAAGACCATCGCTCGTCCCCGACTGCCACTCATAAGGAAGACAATCAAAAGAGCACCTCATGCAACAAATTTGTCACACAACTTTTACCATACGTGCATGCTACGAGACTTGCCAACTTCAACAAAAGTATTTCTCAATTTCATAATTAGCCACTAGCATGACCCTAACATTACTACCTTTGTATCTCGAAACAATTATCAAGCATCAAGTTGATCATAGCATCCAATTCTTTT
The DNA here is from genome assembly GCF_002162155.2 of Triticum dicoccoides. Taxonomy (NCBI): domain Eukaryota; kingdom Viridiplantae; phylum Streptophyta; class Magnoliopsida; order Poales; family Poaceae; genus Triticum; species Triticum dicoccoides. The sequence continues at coordinate 215,754,485 of NC_041381.1, read as the reverse complement.
TCTATGATAGTTTTTATTATACCCAACTTGGATGCTCATCATTCTAGGACCAACTTTGTAACCATAGCAAATACCATGCTGTTTTAAAAGACTCTCAAAAAGATATAAGTGAGGCATGAGATACTAGACATTTCTTCAAAATTAAGACACCACCGTGCTCTAAAAGATATAAGTGAAGCATTAGAGCAAAAACTATCAAGCTCAAAAGATATAATTGAAGCACATAGAGTATTCTAGCAAATTCTAATCAAATAGGCTTCTCCCAAAATGTGTGTACAGCAAGGATGATTGTGGTAAACTAAAAAGCAAAGACTAATATAATACACGACGCTCCAAGCAAAACACATATCATGTGGCGAATAAAAATATAGCTCCAAGTAAAGTTACCAATGAACGAAGACGAAAGAGGGGATGCCTTCCCGGGGCATCCCCAAGCTTAGGATTTTGGATATTCTTGAATATATTGGGGTGCCATGGGCATCCCCAAGCTTAGGCTCTTGCCACCCTTTATTCCATAGTCCATAAAAGCTTTACCCAAAACTTGAAAACTTCACAACACAAAACTCAATAGGAAATCTTATAAGCTCCGTTAGTGAAAGAAAACAAAGCCACCACATAAGGTACTGTAATGAACTCATTCTTTATTTATTTTGGTATTAAACCTACTGTATCCCAACTTCTCTATGGTTTATAAACTATTTTACTAGGCATAGATGCATCAAAATAAGCAAACAACACACGAAAAACAGAATCTGTCAAAAACAGAACAGTCTGTAGCAATCTGTAACTAACGCAAACTTCTTGAACTCTAAAAATCCTACCAAAATAGGAAGTCCTGGAAAATTTATTTATTAAACAGCAGCAAAAAGAATCAACGCAAAATCACATTCCGGTGATTTAACAAAATTATATTCGTGCGTGCAAAGTTTCTGTTTTTCAGCAGAATCAAATCAACTATCATCGTAGGTTATCCTATAGGTTCTACTTGGCACAAACACTAATTAAAAGATAAAAACACATCTAAACAGAAGGTAGATGCAAGATTTATTAATAAACAGGAGCAAAAACAAAAAACATAAAGAAAATTGGGTTGCCTCCCAACTAGCGCTATCGTTTAATGCCCCTAGCTAGGCATAAAAGTAAAGATAGATCTAACGAGTGCCATCTTTGGCACTAAATTCATAAGTAGCCCGCATGATAGATTCATAAGGTAATTTGACTTTCTTTCTTGGAAAGTTCTCCATGCATTTCTTTAATGGAAATTGGAATCTAATATTCCGTTCCTTCATATCAATAATCGCACCAATCGTTCTAAGGAAAGGTCTACCAAGAATAATAGGGCAAGAAAGATTGCAATCTATATCAAGAACGATAAAATCCATGGGCACCAAATTTCTATTTGCAACAATGAGAACATAATTGATTCTTCCCATTGGCTTTTTAATGGTGGAATCCGCAAGATGCAAATTTAAAGAGCAATCATCAAGATCATGGAAACCTAGAATATCACATAAAGTTTTCGGAGTCGTGGAAACACTAGCACCCAAATCACACAGAGCAAAACACTCATAATCTTTAATTCTAATCTTTATAGTAGGTTCCCACTCATCATTAAGTTTTCTAGGTATAGAAACTTCCAAATTAAGTTTTTCATCATAAGATTGCATCAAGGCATCAACGAAATGTTTGGTAAAAGCTTTATTTTGACTATAAGCATGAGGATAATTAACAACGGATTGCAACAAGGAAATACAACCTTTTAAATGAGCAATTATCATAATAAAATTCCATGAAATCCGAGATAGAAGGTTCAATGTTATTAGAAGTTGAGGACACTCCAATCTCACTTTTACCAAATTTAGCATCAAGATCTAAAGATTCTGAATTCTTGGGACGCCTTCTAGGAAAAGTTGATTCATCATCAATCCCATAATCATCAAAATTCATATTGCAAAACATAGATCTAATAGGAGACGCATCAATAACTTTAAAGTCCTCATCATTATTTTCATGGAAACTAGAAGAACACGCTTTTATAAAGCTATCTTTCTTAGCTCACAATCTAGCGGTTCTTTCCTTACACTCATCAATAGAAATTCTCATTACTTTGAGAGACTCATTGATATCATGCTTAGGAGGAGAAGATCTAAGTTTAAGAGAATCAACATCAGGCAAAAGTCTATCAACGTTCCTAGCCAAATCATCAACTTTGAGCAGTTTTTCTTCAAGCAAAGCATTAAAATTCTTTTGAGAAATCATAAATTCTTTCACACTATTCTCAAAATCAGAGGGCATCTTATTAAAATTACCATAAGCATTATTGTAGGAATTTCCATAATTATTAGAGGAATTACTAGGGAACGGTCTAGCATTAAAGTTTCCTCTATAAGCATTGTTTCCAAAACTATTCCTACCAACAAAATTCACATCCATAGATTCATTATTATTCTCAATCAAAGAAGACAAAGGCATATCATTGGGATAAAGAGGAGTATTTCTGTAGAAAACAATTTCATAAGTTCATCCATCTTTCCACTCAAAACATTGATTTCTTCTATAGCATGCACTTTTTTACTAGAAGATCTTTCGGTGTGCCATTGAGAATAATTAGCCATAATATTATCAAGAAGTTTTGTAGCATCTCCTAACGTGATTTCCATAAATGTGCCTCCCGCGGCCGAATCTAAGAGATTTCTAGAAGCAAAGTTCAAACCGGCATAAAATTTTTGTATGATCATTCATAAATTCAAACCATGAGTAGGGCAATTGTGAAGCATCAATTTCATTCTTACCCAAGATTGGGCAACATGCTCATGATCAAGTTGTTTAAAATTCATAATATCGTTCCTAAGAGTGATGATCTTAGTGGGAGGAAAATACTTAGAGATAAAAGCATCTTTGCACTTGTTCCAAGAATCAATACTATTTTTAGGCAAAGATGAAAACTAAACTTTAGCATGATCTCTAAGTGAAAATGGAAATAGACTTCAATTTGACAATATTGTTATCCATATCTTTCTTCTTTTGCATATCACACAAATCAACAAAGTTGTTTAGATGAGTAGCGGCATCTTCACTAGGAAGGCAGGCGAATTGATCTTTCATAACAAGATTCAGCAAAGCGGTATTGATTTCACAAGACTCAACATCATTAAGAGGAGCAATCGGAGTAATAAGGAAATCATTATTATTGGTATTCGAGAAATCACACAATTTGGTATTATCTTGCGCCATGGCAACAAGTAATCCAACACACAACCAAACAAGAAAAGGCAAGCGAAAGAGAGGAGGAGATTGGGAAAGAGAGGGCGAATAAAACGACAAGGGTGAAGTGGGGGAGAGGAAAACGAGAGGCAAATGGCAAATAATGTAAATGCGAGGGAGATGGGTTTGTGATGGGTACTTGGTATGTCTTTACTTGAGAGAAGACCTCCCCGGAACCGGCGCCAGAAATCCTTCTTGCTATGTCTTGAGCTTGCGTTGGTTTTCCTTGAAGAGGAAATGGTGATGCAGCAATAGTAGCGTAAGTATTTCCCTCAGTTTTTGAGAACCAAGGTATCAATCCAGTAGGAGGCTCCTCAAAAGTCCCACGCACCTACACAAACAAACTGAGAACTCGCAACCAATGCGATAAAGGGGTTGTCAATCCCTTCACGGCCACTTGCGAAAGTGAGATCTAATAAAGATAGTATGATAAGATAAATATATTTTTGGTATTTTATAATATAGATGCAAAAAGTAAAGATGCAAATAAAAGTAGATTGAAAGCAAATATGATAAGAGATAGACCCGGGGGCCATAGGTGTCACTAGAGGCTTCTCTCAAGATATCATAAGTATTACAGTGGGTGAACAAATTACTGTCGAGCAATTGATAGAAAAGCGCATAGTTATGAGATTATCTAGGCATGATCATGTATATAGGCATCACGTCCGTGACAAGTAGACCGACTCCTGCCTGCATCTACTACTATTACTCCACACATCGACAGCTATCCAGCATGCATCGAGAGTATTAAGTTCATAAGAACAGAGTAACGCATTAAAAAAGATGACATGATGTAGAGGGATAAACTCATGTAATACGATATAAACCCCATATTTTTATCCTCGATGGCAACAATACAATACGTGCCTTGCTGCCCCTGCTGTCACTGGGAAAGGACACCGCAAGATTGAACCCAAAGCTAAGCACTTCTCCCATGGCAAGAAAGATCAATCTAGTAGGCCAAACTAAACTGATAATTCGAAGAGACTTGCAAAGATAACTCAATCATACATAAAAGAATTCAGAGAAGATTCAAATATTATTCATAGATAAACTTGATCATAAACCCACAATTCATCGGATCTCGACAAACACACCGCAAAAAGAGTTTACATCGAATAGATCTCCACAAGAGAGGGGGAGAACATTGTATTGAGATCCAAAAAGAGAGAAGAAGCCATCTAGCTAATAACTATGGACCCGTAGGTCTGTGGTAAACTACTCACAACTCATCATAGGGGCAAGGGTGTTGATGTAGAAGCCCTCCATGGTTGATTCCCCCTCCGGCAGAGTGCCGGCGAAGGCTCCAAGATGAGATCTCGCGGATACAGAAGGTTACGGTGGTGGAAATTGTGTTTCATCCTCCTCCTGGATGTTTTCGGGGTATGTAGGTATATATAGGAGGAAGAAGTACATCGGTGGCCGCCCGAGGGGCCCACGAGACAGGGGGCGCGCCCTACAGGGGGGGCCCTCCTATCTCGTGGGAGCCTCGGCAGCTTCTTGGCTTGCACTCCAAGTCCGCTGGATCACGTTCGTTCCAAAAATCACACTCCTGAAGGTTTCATTCCATTTGGACTCCGTTTGATATTCCTTTTCTTCGAAATACTGAAATAGGCAAAAAAACATCAATATGGGCTGGGCCTCCCGTTAGTAGGTTAGTCCCAAAAATGATATAAATGTGTAAAATAAGCCCATAAACATCCAAAAGGGGTAATATAGTAGCATGGAACAATAAAAAATTATAGATATGTTGGAGACGTATCAGCTCCCTGGATGTTTTCGGGGTACGTGGGTATATAAAGGAGGAAGAATTACGTCGATGGGGGCCCACGAGATAGGGGGCGCGCCCAGGGGGGTGGGCGCACCCTCCACCCTTGTGGCTGCCTCGGCTGCTTCTTGGCTTGCACTCCAAGTCCTCTGGATCACGTTTGTTCCAAAAATCACGCTCCCGAAGGTTTCATTCCGTTTGGACTCCGTTTGATATTCCTTTTCTTCGAAACACTGAAATAGGCAAAAAAAAACAACAATACGGGCCGGGCCTCCGGTTAGTAGGTTATTGCCAAAAATGCTATAAATGTGTAAAATAAAGCCCATAAACATCCAAAAGGGGTAATATAATAGCATGTAACAATCAAAAATTATAGATACGTTAGAGACGTATCATCCATCAATGGATCTTGTACCTTGAGTGGCTCAACACTAGAGACAAGTGAGAAGTGAGCACAAAAGTTTGTCAATTGTTTACGAGTGACTCTACCTTCCGATATGTCGGTAAGAATTTTATCAACATCAACACGACCGGCCACTCAGGGCATGATGGAGGTTAGGGTTTCATGAGTTTAACTTCATGTCCATCATACACATCCTCAACATATGGATCATTAATGTGTGGTGGAAGATCTTCTTCTTCATATTGCATTTGTTGAGGTTCATCATCAATGATTGCACTTTCTTGTTCTTGCCCTTGGTGATGATCTTATTCTTGAAGATGATCATGGTGAGGGACTTGTACTTCTTCTTGTACTTGAACAACGGGCATCAGTTGAGAAACAGGAGCTTGTGGTGGTATGGGTGTTGAAATGGTTTGATGATGTGTGAAACTTCCATCTTGTTCTTCATAATCATGAGGTTCTTGTTCCATTGGAAGAATAACACCAACACCCATGGTCAAAATATCTTGAGAAGGATCTTCTTCACCTACATCACTTAGATCAACTTGCTCCCCATGGGAGCCATTAAATTCATCAAACACCACGTCACAAGTTTCTACAACACATCCATTGGATTTTTTGTAGACTATAGGCGTGAGAGTTTGATCCATAACCAACAAATATGCCCTCAATTGTTTTGGATTGAAATTTTCCTAACCGTTCTCTTTTGTTGACAATGAAGCATTTTCACCCAAATACACGAAACTACTTGACATTTGGCTTGTTCCCGGTTAGGAGCTCATATGGAGTCTTCTCCAATATTGTACGAAGGAAGAGCCAGTTTGATGCATGACATGCGATGTTGACAGCCTCGACCCAAAAACTATGTGGTGACTTGTACTCATCCAACATGGACCTTGCCATTTCCACAAGTGTATGGTTCTTCCTTTCGGCTACACCATTTTGTTGAGGAATGTATGGTGCGGAATATTGATGATCAATCCCTTCATCACTAAGAAATTCTTCCAAGGTGTAGTTCTTGAACTCTGAGCCATTATCACTTCTTATTGCCAAGGTTTCTTTGTCAAACTTACATTGTGCTTGCTTGGCAAAATCAATGAAGGTGATCTTCATCTCATCCTTGGACTTGAGGAAAAACACCCATGCATATCTTGAGTAATCATCAACAATGACAAGTCCATACTTCTTCCCACCAAGACTATCCCATGAAGGAGGCCCAAATAGATCCACATGAAGGAGCTCCAAAGGCCTTGAAGTAGATACAATATTCTCGGGTGGATGCTTTGATTGATGTTGCTTCCCGGCTATGCATGCACTACACACACGATCTTTCTCAAAAGAGACATTGGTTAGTCCAAGGATGTGATTACCCTTTAAGAGATCTTGAAGATTTCTCATTCTGACATGGGCTAGCACTAAAAAAAACACTTCCGTGATGATACATGTTTGTCATAGTAGGTCACGTTTTCTGTCATGCATGTACATCCATGACGATTTTATGACAGAATCAAGATAGGCATACCTGTGCTGTCGTAGAAGTGTTCCATGACATTACCAAAATTATCATCATGGAAGTGTCCACTTCCATGACGATAAATCGTGCGTCATAGAAGTGCTTTCGTCAAGGGTGACTGACATGTGGCATCCACCATAACGGGTTGCCGTTAAGCTATCGGGTCCGGTTTTGGATCCGATAACCCGTTAACAGCCCAGACCAATGGGGATTTTCCATGTGTAAAATTCTCATTGGCTGGAGGAAACACGTGTTGGCTCACCGTTGGGATAGATGTCGTCCACTCATTGGACTGGAGGCGCCTATGATACGTCGACACGTGGCACGACCCAACAGAGGCCCATATAGGTTAAAAAGGCTGGCCCAGTCAAAGGCCCATAGTATTTACTCAGGTCCTAGTGGGCCAATCCAGTAGCAACATGTTTAAACATGGCCCATTTACGGCCCGAAGCCAGATCAGGCCCGTTAATTGTTCGCTGAATATTTGGGCCCAATTACGGCCCAGTTACATTTTGGCCTATTAGAGGCCCGATGTAGACATGGGCCCATTTCAGCCCGTTGTGTCTTTCGCTTGGGAATGGTCCGTGCTGCCCATGGGCCATACATGGTCCGACGCGATATCCGGCCCTCTAATGGCCCATGATAAAGGTGGCAATAGTTCAACCCAACGTGACTTTCGGCCTGTTAAAGGACTGTCGTATAATTCGGCCCGTTGATGCTTGTACTAAGCTTTTGGCCTCTTGAAGGCCCATGATATCACTGGGCCAACTAAGGCCCGAGATATGTTTCGGCCTGGTAATGTCTCGTCATATAACTGGGCCAAAAAAGGCCCGGTCTACATTTCAGCCTGCTAAAGGCCCATCGACGACTAGTGAAAATTGAGGCCCAACATGCATTTTGGCCTGCTAAAGACCCATGGTTTCTTCTGGGTCGTATCATGCTAGCAAAATATTCAGCCTGTTAATGGCCCAAAGCTACATGGGCCCAACTAAGTGCTGGGTCCACTAAAGCCCCAACTAGACTTTGGGCCGAATATAGGCCCGTGTAAGTTGTGGGCCTGGCGCAAAGGGTGAAGGCCCCAATGGCTTTTTAGGCAAAGAAAGTTGCAGGCCGGCCCAATTGTGGCCCGCTAAAAAGCAGGCTCGTTAGAGGCGAATGTTTTGGCCCGGTTGTCGGTGTCAAAACCGGCGGATCTCGGGTAGGGGGTCCCGAACTGTGCATCTAAGGCTAATGGTAACAGGAGGCGGGGGACACAATGTTTACCCAGGTTCGGGCCCTCTCTATGGAGGTAATACCGTACTTCCTACTTGATTGATCTTGATAAATATAAGTATTACAAGAGTTGATCTACCACGAGATCATAATGGCTAAACCCTAGAAGTCTAGCCTATGAGATTATGATTGTTGTTGTCTCTACGGACTAAACCCTTCAGTTTATATAGACACCGATGGGGGCTAGGGTTACACAAAGTTGGGTACAGAGAAAGGAACCTACATATCCGAATCGCCAAGCTTGCCTTCCACGCAAAGGAGAGGCCCATCTGGACACGTGAAGAAGTCTTCTATCTTGTATCTTCATAGCCCAATAGTCTGGCTGATGTATATAGTCCGGCTGTCCGAGGACCCCTTAGTCCAGGACTCCCTCAGTAGCCCCTGAACCAAGCTTCAATGACCATGAGTCTGGCGCACAGATTGTCTTCGGCATTGCAAGGCAGGTTCCTTCTCCGAATACTTCAAAGTAGATCTCGAACACAAGAATCGTGCCTGGCTCTGCAAAACAAATTCCACATACCACCATAGAGAGTATAATATTCCACGAGTCCAATCCACTAACAACTTTTTGTAGTGTGACATCACGCCACCGCCGGTCATTATCGAACCGTTTTTAACCTGCCCCTCCGTATTTCAAGGTGCAGTTTTATCGGCACGTCTTGTCAAGCAGAGATCGTGTCCCCTTATCATGGGATTCTCATCAATAGGGGCATGGGTGTCGGTGTCAAAACCGGAGGATCTCGGGTAGGGGGTCCCAAACTGTGTGTCTAAGGCTAATGGTAACAGGAGGCGGGGGACACAATGTTTACCCAGGTTCGGGCCCTCTCGATGGAGGTAATACCCTACTTCCTGCTTGATTGATCTTGATGATATGAGTATTACAAGAGTTGATCTACCACGAGATCATAGAGGCTAAACCCTAGAAGCTAGCCTGTGATTATGATTGTTGTTTTCCTATGGACTAAACCCTCTGGTTTATATAGACACCGGAGGGGGCTAGGGTTACACAGAGTCGGTTACAGAGAAGGAAATCTACATATCCGAATTGCCAAGCTTGCCTTCCACGCAAAGGAGAGTCCCACTTGGACACGGGACGAAGTCTTCAATCTTGTATCTTCGGCATAAGCATATAGTCCGGCTGTCCGAGGACCCCCTAATCCAGGACTCCTTCAGTAGCCCCTGAACCAGGCTTCAATGACGATGAGTCCGGCACGCAGATTGTCTTCAGCATTGCAAGGTGGGTTCTTCCCCAAATCCAGAATACCTGTTGTAACGAGTAGTGTCCGGCTTCCCATTAATGTTGCACTCCTCGGCTTCTGCACTTTAATAATGGCAGTCTCCACATGTCGAGCGAATGCGAGAAGTTAGGGCATTTTTACATTTGCCACTCTGACCATGTTAGTAAATCATCTATTAAAGAGACATGGATCCTCAGATCCAAATCACACCATCTTCCCCAAGCGGGGATTCATTAGAGCGCGCCCGAAAAAACCATCCCATCATGGCCGGCCCCCGCAGATCCTCCTCTCGCTCCCATAGCGCTAAGCCAGGTGATTGGGTGAAGTGCACCATATCCCAGGACTGGTTGGTGGAGTTGCAGACCCAGGGGTTTCTCCCGCCTGCATATCTCGTCCCCGTCCGAGCTGGACTAGCCACTTATGATGGCGAGGAGCAAGCAGAGAGTTTCCCCAACCCATCCAGGGGGAGCGAGTATGCCTTGTCCCTTACTTGTTGAGGGGCCTCGAATTTCTAATCCATCTGTTCCTTCGCGGGCTCCTGGAGTATTACGGCCTCCAGCTGCATAACTTCACTCCTGCCTCCATAGTGCACATCGTAGGTTATGTAGCCCTTTGTGAGCTATTTCTGGGTTGCAAAGCTCATTTCGAGCTATGGAAGAGGCTATTTTGCCTCATCCCCCGCAATCATGAGGGATCAATATATCAAGTGGGCGGAGCCAAAATATGGCGCATCGCCGGGACCGAATACTTGTCTGGCACTCCGAAGAAGACGTCCGAAGACTGGCCTTCGGAGTGGTTTTATTTAGAGGACGTCCCCCTTCCGGACCCTATCCGGATGGGTCTTCCTGAGTTTACCAATGCCCCATTGAGGAAACGCCGCAGCTGGCGCCCCCGGAGCCCCCAGGAGGAAGATAACAAGGAGGTCCTTTATCTGATGGGCAGGATACAAACACTGGCCAAATCTGGATTGACAATAATCGAGGTTATGTCAATATGCATAATGCGAGGGGTGCAGCCACTCCAGTACCGGGGGCGTCCCATGTGGCACTTCAATGGAGAGGACGATGCCACCCGCTGCGGTCGGAAAGGTCCGGACTCCGCCACCGCCCTGGCCAAAATATTGTCCGATTTGTATAAAGGAGAAGAAGAAGAGTTCATCCGCATTAAGCCACGGGATGGATTTTCCATGTACAACCCCACAAGCTGGGTGAGCTGCTATCTTTTACTCAACTCTATTCCTTCCTGCGTTCCTTCATCATGAATATTTACCTTGCTAATTCATAGCGGGAACTGCGAAAAGCAGTGAGGGAGGTCCATAGCCTGCCTCCACAGTCGGAGGACCACAACCGGGCCCTTGATCCCGGACTTGAAGAAGATTCGGACGTATCTGTGGAGCTCGTCGACAGGATGTTTTACCAGGCAAGCTGTGACGGTGCCTTGGTGGCCATCATAGCCGACTATCCTGGCCTACTCCCTGCATCATATGTAAGTAAAACCGAAGTCCTAACTTCCAAGAAGGATCCCTTCTTTACGCCTTACCCACCGCACACGTATTGCGCTTTATAGGGAAGGCCATCGGGGCGCCGTGCTGAACCCTCGACGACTCACCAACAAGGGGCACCCAAGCCAGGTAGGCTTAAAAGGAAGGCGGTTAGGACCGAGACGCTGTTGCAGAGGTATGATTTAAAACCTGCTCCATGATTATCGTCTTGAAAATATAACAATGTCCATTGTCTCCTGGCAGAAAAAGCACCTGCCAGACTGTGTCCAGAAATCCCGCCGGCCACGCCTCCACCAGCCGGACTCAAGGGCAGAGGATAACATGGGGACAACACCGAACGGTCCTCCTACAGAGGATGCGGATAGAATTTCCCTACAAATTCTGAAGTGGAGAGCACTATGAATCACAGGCATCGACAGACCGTACTTCGCAACCCTAATTTCTCCGAAGAGGCATTCAATGCCTTCAACTCGGGAGACACGTACATCCGAGCTGCTCAAGGTGGGCTTGCTAGAGCCACATACCAGTATTTAAAGGATATACGAGTAAGAAAAATCTGATAATTATGTATATCAGTAGCCCCTGAGACTTGAAACAGTTGGCACAACTGATTTAAGGATCATTGTATGCATAGGTTCTTACATAGGAGAATACCCATTTGTCTCAAGAGCTGGAGGAGGGCAAAGCCCAGCTATGGGCCGCAGTTGCCAGAATGGAGGAATCCAAGAGGGCTTCGTCTGGTAATACTTGTCTCAATCAAAAAGAATGTAATTACGTGTACCAGTTAGTATTCGGCATGCTCGCAAATCTAACAATAGATTTTGCAGACAATCCAGGAGTAGATCTGTATATCGTACAAGAGGATGAGCAACATGCTCAACGACAGCTAGAGGCTGGCGAGCACGTGCTTACCTGGGTTAGGCGAGAGAAAAACAATCTCCAGGATGCCAATACCCGGCTGGGCGTTGAATTAGAAGATGTTCGGGCCCAGCTTGCTGACTCCATGAAGGAGAATAAGAGGCTTCGACACGGCATTTTTAGTATGTGCTCGGACGAACCTTTATACAGTTCGGCGAAGAAACTGGCTAACAGAGTTATGTCTGTAGGTATGCTGATAGGTCGTCCCGAAGAGGAGATGCCCGGCTCCGCAGGCGATCTTCTGCAAGAACTTCCACAACTGCATGAACAAGTTCGGTAGGTGATGCAGGGTATTGCCCAGGCCTTGTGGCCATCCGCCTCCCTGCCTGGAGGCATGGGGGAGCTTGTGGAGATGCTCAAGGGAGTGCAGCGACGCTTCCGATTATGGAAAATATCAGCCTGTCAACAAGGTGCGAGGGAAGCCTGGGCCATGGTAAAGACGCGGTACACCAAGGTTGATCCGAATCACATGGCCCAGGTCGGACCTATAGGGTCAGATGGGAAAGAGATTCCCGTTAGTCTAGTATATGACCAGGTAGGATTAGCCACAAAGTATTCCCAACATGATTGTAGGCTAGACAACCTGTTGGATGGTATAAAAGAAGAATTTAGCCAGTCTAAGTGACTGTGTACTTCAATTGACATATTTTGTCCCTAGCCGGATTGTAAAGTGTATCTGAATACCCGCTCAGTTATGTAAACCGAGGTACGCGGGGAAACCAGGTGTAGGGGTCATAAGTGCTTGAAAAGACAAGTACCCAACTAGTTATGTTATATTACATGGATAGTAAGAAACATCTTCCAGGGAGAATAGTTCCGTTAAGGGTTCCCTTCCCTGGGTACGCATGCATTAATGTGCATGTCCGAATTGCGACAGAGACGCAGGATATGAAACATCTAGGGGTTTACATTGTAAATAGGTAAGAAACATCTTTTGTTCACCGACCGAATATTCCCTTAAGAACGCTAGCTTTCGGCTTCACCCAGTCTGAGGTACACGTCCGGCTGACCCGACAATAACAATCGCAGAGGTGCTTCCCTTATGCCCTAGCCGAACTAACGGGAACGTAAGGCATAAACACAGGAGCCAGGCAACCTAGCTTGGCCAAAACTTAAGTCATATCAATGCATATAACGGCGAAAAAAGGTACATATGGAAAAGTGATACATATGTAGTGGGCATAAAGCCCGGAAGATAATTATATTAAGCTTCTATATAATAAGCCCCCAGGTATAATGAGCGCGCATAGCGCGTCAAGATTGTGCAGTCAAGTCACAATTGAAGCTTTTTAGGACCAAAAAGAAATAAAGAAAGAAATATAATTTAAAAAGAGCGGAGGTAAGGAGACAAACACAGAGTTCGGTGCTAGGCGTAGGATCTTCGGAGTCTGGCCGCGTTCCATGGGTTCGGCTCGAGTCGATTGTCTGATGCATCACGCAGGCGGTACGCTCCTCTAGTGAGAACTTTATCAATGATGATGGGACCCTCCCACTTGGGCTTGAGCTTGTCCCTTTTCTTCTCCGGTAGGCGTAGAACGAGTTCGCCAACGTTATAAGTTTTGGCCCGTACTTCTCTGCTTCGATACCTTCGAGTCTGTTGCTGGTAGAATGCGGAACGGGCTTTTGCGACATCGCGCTCCTCCTCTAGGGCATCTAGACTATCCTGCCAATCAAGCTCGGCTTCTCTCTCTTCATACATGCGCACTTGAGGTGAGTCATCGCAGGGCAATACTGCTTCTGCGCCGTACACCATGAAGAATGGTGTGTATCCGGTAGTGCGATTCGGCGTGGTCTGCAGTCCCCATAGTACGGAGTCGAGCTCCTCGACCCAGTGCGTATCTGATTCCTTCAAGGATCGCACTAGTCTGGGTTTGATGCCGCTCATAATAAGATCATTTGCTCGTTTGACTTGACCATTTGTTTGGGGGTCCACTCGAGTGTTCAGTGCGTCGAAGAAGGCGATAGAGAGGTAGTGCCTTTTCTCCTAGTCGGGAGATAAAGCGGCTTAAGGCAGCCACGCATCCAGTTAATTTCTGGATTTTCTTGAGGTTTGTTGGGGTAGCCAACTGTGACAAAGCTCGGATTTTAGCCAGATTTGCTTCAATCCCTCTATTGGAAACGATGAAACCCAGAAGCTTTCCGGCAGGGACGCCGAAAACACATTTTTTCGGATTGAGCTTGATGTCATATGTTCGGAGATTGTCGAACATAAGCCTCAGGTCGTCTATTAAAGACTCGACGTGTCTAGTTTTGATGACCATGTCGTTTACGTATGCCTCAACTGTTTTGCCGATTTGTGTTTCCAGGCATGTCTGAATCATGCGTTGATAGGTTGCACCGGCGTTTTTGAGCCCGAAAGGCATGGTGTTAAAACAGAAGGGGCCGTATGGAGTGATGAATGCCGTTGCGGCTTGATCGGACTCCGCCATCTTGATTTGATGGTATCCGGAGTATGCGTCAAGGAAGCACAATGAGTCGTGTCCTGTGGTAGCGTCGATGATTTGATCGATGCAAGGGAGAGGGAAGGGATCCTTGGGGCAAGCCTTATTGAGGTCCTTGAAATCGACACATAGGCGCCAGGATTTGTCCTTCTTTGGTACCATCACCAGGTTTGCTAGCCAGTCCGGGTGTTTTATTTCTCTGATGAATCTGACTTCGAGTAACTTGGCTAGCTCCTCTCCCATGGCTTGTCGTTTAGGTTCTAAAAAGCGCCAAAGAGTCTGCTTGACCAGCTTGTATCCCTTCAGTATGTTTAGGCTATGCTCGGCCAGCCTGCGTGGGATACCTGGCATATCTGAAGGGTGCCAGGCGAAGATGTCCCAATTCTCGCGCAAGAATGCCCGCAGTGTGGCGTCTATTGTGGGGTTCAGCTGTACCCCGATGGATGCTATTTTTGTAGAGTTCGTTGGGTGGACTTGGAATTTGACTATTTTGTCCGCTGGTTTGAAAGAGGTGGACTTGGATCATTTATCGAGTATCACATCGCCCCTGTCCACCGTGGAGCGCAACGCTATTAGTTCTTCGGCCGCGAGGGCTTCGGATAATGCCTCAAGGGCCAGGGCAACGGTTTTGTTTTCGGCACGGAGTGCTACGGCCGGATCACTGGCTAGAGTGATGATTCCGTTGGGCCCGGGCATCTTGAGCTTCATGTACCCGTAATGGGGTATAGCTTGGAAGCTCGTGAATGCAACCCACCCTAAAAGGGTGTGGTATCCGCTACTGAACGGGGCCACTTGGAATGTGATTTCTTCGGACCTGTAATTCTCCGCTGTGCCGAATACCACATCTAGTGTGATTTTTCCCGCGCATCGTGCCTCCTGGCTAGGGATAATTCCTTTGAAGGTCGTGCTGCTTTGCTCAATGCGGCTCTTGTCTATTTCTAGTTTGTTGAGGGTTTCCTCGTAGATGAGGTTTAATCCACTGCCACCGTCCATGAGCACTTTAGTAAGCCGGAAGCCGTCCACAATTGGGCTAAGGACCAAAGCGGCTGGTGCTCAGACTGTTCGGAATTGAGGTTGGTCACTGGCATTGAAGGTTATGGCCGTGTCATTCCATGGACTTATTGCTGCAACGTGGCAGACTTTGGCGAGGCTGCGGAGTGCTCGCTTGTGCCTGTTATTTGAGGCAAAAGTCTCGAAGACTGTCAATACTGTATTGTTATTTTCTGCGAGATGATGCTCTGCGGTATCGTTGATGAGGAGATCCTCGCTGCTCTTGGCCACCTGCCGGAGTATCCAACATGCTCTAAGGATGTGTGTTGGTATGGTATCCGGTGTGGTGTGAATTTTGCATGGCCCATTGAGCCATCCCTCCAATACGGTTCCACGCCCTGTAGTGGGCTTTGGTGTCTTTGTAATTGGATCGGGTGACTTGCGAGAGTGCACCCTTTTAGTTCGGACAAGGGGTTTAGTGAGGGCCGGAGGATCCCAAAATTTTGCTTGGGTTTTCCAGGCGCTTTCCATCGCACAATACTTCTGTACTATGGTCGCCAAGTTAGCGAAGTGTGTTATGTCACGTCGACTTATGGCGTTGAGGATTCCCTTGTCCGTGCAATTTTTGCAAAAGAATGAGATTGCGTCTTCCTCGCGATAGTCCTTGACCTTGTTCATTACAAGGAGGAATCTGACCCAAAAGTGATGTACTGTCTCTTGGGACTCTTGTCTAATGTGGGAGAGATCACTTGTATCTGGGTGGATGGGTAGATTTAAGTCCGAACCCTGACCCGATCTACGACCCAGGGGCGGAGGAGCTTCCGAACATGGCAGTTCGGGCTCCGGGATGTTGCCAAATTTTTCTGGCCTGCTGTCCGATTCTAAGCTCGGAGTTTGGGTCATGTCCTCCCGCAGACGGGTATCCAGCTCGGAGAGCTCGGGAATCCGGACATAGTTCGTCCTTAGTATAGAGGAAGAATCGCTGCATTGTTCCTCCACCACCGCTATCTGACGAGTGACCGGTGGAGAGTTAATCTCTCTTTGGTCGGGTTTAAGCCCGATCTGATCATAGTCTGTAGCGACTCCCAAGGCGGCGATGCGATCCAAGAGCTCGTTCAAGGACGAGAGCTCCATTGGATCCATCTGCTCGGTGTATTCCGAGATGACGTGGAGGCTGTTTTTGATGACCCGAGAAGTCATCGTCGGCACGACGGCCGAACGGGCGGTCATGACGAAGCCGCCTAGTCGGAGAGTTTGGCCTAAAGCCAGGGCTCCCCCAGAGGTGATGTTGTCCTTGATAATAAGGTGAGCCATCAACCCTTTTTCGACGTCACAGTGGAACTCTCAATGAAAGCACCAATGTCGATGTCAAAACCGGCAGATTCCGGGCAGGAGGTCCCGAACTGTGCGTCTAAGGCTAATGGTAACAGGAGGCGGGGGACACAATGTTTACCCAGGTTCGGGCCCTCTCGATGGAGGTAATACCCTACTTCCTTCTTGATTGATCTTGATGATATGAGTATTACAAGAGTTGATCTACCACGAGATCGTAGAGGCTAAACCCTAGAAGCTAGCCTATGATTATGATTGTTGTTGTCCTACGGACTAAACCCTCTGGTTTATATGGACATCGGAGGGGGCTAGGGTTACACAGAGTCGGTTACAGAGAAGGAAATCTACATATCTGAATTGCCAAGCTTGCCTTCCATGCAAAGGAGAGTCCCACCCGGACACGAGACGAAGTCTTCAATCTTGTATCTTCATAGTCCAACAGTCCGGCATAAGCATATAGTCCGGCTGCCCGAGGACCCCCTAATCCAGGACTCCCTCAATGGGTAACCCAACCGTGTCATCTGCACGGTGCTTGGGGAATAGGAGAATTTTAAGGCGAGTAGGGAGGCACATGACTTTTACTGCCTTTATAAAGGGATAAGGACTCACCCTTTTTCACCCACGCCTTCTCCTTCCTCTGACAATCCATTCTTGAGCTCCAGCGCCCAAGCTCTCGCCTTCCCCGCCCAAAAAAGCACTCCAATCATGTCCGGATCCGAAGCAGGAGGCAAGTGGATGGCCTCCTCCATCAAGGAGGACATCAAGAAGCTCCGACAGGCCAGGTACCTGGCCCCGGAAATCGCTCACCGACTTCCGGCCAAGGGATAGATCGTCCCCACCCGGAGCCCCAGGAGAGGGTAGTGTTTCTCACACACTTCATCCGCGGGCTTGGATTCCCTCTCCACCTGTTCGTCCGCGGACTCATGTTCTACTACGGGCTGGACTTCCATGATGTGACCCCCTATTCCATCCTCAACATATCAGCATTTATTGTCGTGTGTGAGGCCTTCCTCCACATCCCACCTCACTTCGGGTTATGGCTGAAAACCTTCAATGTGAAGCCGAAGGTGGTGAGCGGCCAACAAGCAGAGTGCGGAGGCACCATGGTGGGCAAGATGCCCAACGTCACCTGGCCTGAAGGCTCCTTCGTGGAGACTGTCAAAGGATGGCAGTCGGGGTGGTTCTACATCACTGAGCCGCGCGAAACCAACTGGGTTGCGGCTCCCGCATTTCGGTCCGGAGTCCAGATGCGGCTCACCTCCTGGCAAGAGAAAGGCATGACCTGGTCTTCCTCGGGTGAGCTGACGGCATTCCAGGCGTGTGTTCATAACATGATAAACAAGAGAATCAAGATCGTCAACGTGATCCAGGTGATGCTCGTTCGCCGGATCCTTCCGTGCCAAAGCCGGACTTGCCATTTATGGGAGTTCGATCCGACAAAGCACCATACCCTACTAGAGCTCTTCGGCACGACGCACGAATATATCTGGAAGGTACTCTTCAAGGCTAACAAGGTGCCGCCGCCCACGACCAAGGATCATGGGCATAGAATAACTCGCCTACTAATCCGGTAAGTTCTTTCATGTTTTCAAGGTGTACCCTTTACTTGCATATTCGCCGGAGAAGAAGGATAAGAAGAAGGCCAAGGGGACCAGAGGTGGTTGTCGGTGTCAAAACCGGCGGATCTCGGGTAGGGGGTCCCGAACTGTGCATCTAGGCGGATGGTAACAGGAGACAAGGGGCACGATGTTTTTACCCAGGTTCGGGCCCTCTCGGTGGAGGTAAAACCCTACTCCTGCTTGATTAATATTGATGATATGGGTAGTACAAGAGTAGATCTACCACGAGATCAAGGAGGCTAAACCCTAGAAGCTAGCCTATGGGATGATTGTTGTTCGTCCTACGGACTAAAACCCTCCGGTTTATATAGACACCGGAGAGGGCTAGGGTTACACAGAGTCGGTTACAATGGTAGGAGATCTACATATCCGTATCGCCAAGCTTGCCTTCCACGCCAAGGAAAGTCCCATCTGGACACAGGACGAAGTCTTCAATCTTGTATCTTCATAGTCTTGGAGTCCGGCTAAAGATGATAGTTCGGCTATCCGGACACCCCCTAGTCCAGGACTCCCTCAGTAGCCCCTGAACCAGGCTTCAATGACGATGAGTCCGGCGCGCATATTGTCTTCGGCATTGCAAGGCGGGTTCCTCCTCCGAACAATTCATAGAAGATTTTGAACACCAGGATAGTGTCCGGCTCTGCAAAATAAGTTCCACATACCACCGTAGAGAGAATAATATTTACACAAGTTCGACCTGCTAACGTATTTCGTGGCATGACGTCACACCACGGCCAAGCCTTTATTCGAATTGTTTTTATCGTTCCACCTCAGCGCGTTTAGCGAAGCGGTTTCCTTGGCACGTCTTGTCAAAGCAGAGATCGTGTCCCCTTATTCTGGGATTCTCATTAATACGGGCGTGGGTAACCCAACCGCGCCCATTGGCACGCCCCCTCTATCGAAGGCGAGTCCCAAACGGTCACAGGGAGGGCTCTTGGTATTCAACCTCTTTATAACGAGACCAAGGCCTGCTCCTTTCTTTCAATTTCAATCGAATCCGCCCCTCGCCCCGAGTTCCAACACCCAAGGCTCCAGATTCAGGCGCTTCGGACCTTTGATAATGTCCGGCTCCAACCTGCAAGGCCGGTGGATGCCTTCTTCCATCACGAAAGAAGATGTGCTAAAGCTGAGAGACGCCAGGTATCTAACCGGCGAAATTTTGCATAGGCTGCCTGCCCAAGGGCAAGTTATTCCTACCCCTGAGCCCGGTGAGAGCGTGGTGTTCGTGTCTCACTTCCGTCGGGGTTTAGGCTTCCCGATAGACCCTTTCTTGAGGGGGCTCATGTTTTATTATGGGCTGGAGTTCCACGACTTGGATCCGGAGTCCATCCTCCACATCTCATCGTTCATTGTAGTATGCGAAGCTTTCCTCCGCACTACCCCTCACTTCGCATTGTGGCTCAAGACCTTCAATGTGGAGCCGAGGATGATCGAGGGGCAGCAGGCAGAGTGCGGAGGGGCTGTTATAAGCAAGAGTGCTGACACTCCCTGGCCCGAGGGCTCTTTTCAAGAGGAGCTCGGTTTGTGGCAACATGAGTGGTTCTACGTCACCGTTCCCAAGGGCACCAGATGGGTGGCGCCACCTGCCTTTCGTTCGGGCCCTCCACAATGGCTGTCGTCATGGGTCAACAAAGGGCTTGACTGGGGGCCGTCCAAGGACGTACCTTTGTTGCAGGGCCGTATTCGAGACCTCCAAGAGAGGGAGATCAATCTGGTTGTAGTGGCGCATGTCATGCTGATTCGGCGCCTTATGCCCTGCAAGCGTCGCCCCCTCCACCTGTGGGAATTCAATCCGGAGGGACCGCGAGCTCTCCAACACTTCATGGGTGTGACGCCCGTGGAGATGTATAAATTGTTCTTCAGATCACAAGAGACATGTCCGGACTTGACCGAGGACGCAGGTCTGAGCTGCAATCACCCGGATACTCAAGTAAGTAGTCCTGTGCCCGGACACGCTATCCGTACATTTGTCATAAACTTGCCCTTTAAAGAGCTGTCCCTTGAACAAGAATGGATAGCAAAAGCAAAACTAATAAGGTGTCTGGCCCCCCTCCCTGAGACCGCGCCAGATCCTGTGTTAACCAAGATGCTGGAGGCTGCGCCTTTGGAAGAGGGTGAAGGGGGGAACAGGAAAGCTACTGCCTCTGCTAAGGAGGCTCTCAAGAAAGGGGGGGATCGAGAATCCCTCCCTCCAAGGGGAGAAGAGGACCGCTTCTGAAGATCCGGAGGCCAAGGCCTCAAAGCGGGGGAAGAAATCTTCACTAGAGGGTCCTGTGCCGGGAGAAGCCCTGGCCGCATTATTTCCCTAGGGAAATCAGCCCTCGAGCGAGCCGTAAGTAGAAAGGGGAGTCTTGTAATAAGGGACATCCCTGTTTTTATTTCTGAAGATAAACGAAGTTTTTACCTTGTAGTTCGGATCTCAGCCCTTCTTAGCAGAGCTCATCCTCGGGGGATCTTCGTCCGGAGATGATGGAGAGCGAAACGCCTCCATCTGCCGCACCTTCAGGCGGGGTGGACAACCCTGAGGTGTCGTTGCGGAGGGTTTCCCCAAGTCCGGCGGGTCCGGAAGGTTCAACACCAACTGGTGTACGGTCGGAGGAGCTGAAGGATCTGCTCGGGCGAGCGTCTATCTCAGAAGATCACCGTATGTTAATGGGTACGGTGATTGAAAGGATTTCATCCGCTGAGAGTGGGTTGCATGAGGCCGTCATAAGTTTACTGGCGGGGTTTGAGGTACGCAAAAATGATATACCTTGTGACAGTTTTGCATATAGAATGCGCCCTGTATAAATAGTAGCCCCTGAGACTCGGTACATTGTCAAAAGCGATAGCGTGCCGAGGATCATAATCTTAGTTGTAAGATGTCACCCTTCCTATACAGGTGGCAGAGCGTTCGGTGGCCAGCCGGACTGATAGATTTTCCAAACTGAAGCAGCAACTTGACATTGCGGATGCGGACATCGTGCTAGTCAATAAGCGACTTGACGAGTCACAAGGTATGTGGCTTCACCGCGGACACCTAGTAAGGGAGCTTGACGCCCGTGTCTTACAACATGTATGCTTAATGCAGATGGTGCCGCTGCTATGGAGGACCTTCGGGCAGAGCTCGCTCGAGCCAAGGAGCAAGCCAGAAAAAGTAATGCGGCTGCCTTGAAGGCGGCCGAAGAGCTGAAAGCTGAACAGGTTGCTCACTGCCGAAGCAGGGGGGAAATGGCCTAGATGGCCGTGAAGCTGAAGAATGCTACCGACCGCTGCGAGTTTCTTGAAAAAGAACGCCGAACGGAGCAAGAGGACCTGAAGAAGGCCACCACCGAAGCCAAGGATGCCTGCTCCGTGATGAGAGCTATAAAGGAGGATCTACGTCAAGCCGGGGATATCGCGGCTGGAAAGCCCTTTCTGCTGCAGAGGAAGTTCACGGATCTGAAGTATGCTCAGTTGGGCCAGCTGTGGGGTGCGGAGGATGCTTATCTGGATTTGGCGGTGAGTGCCGCGGACGCGGTCGCACACTTCTGAGGCCAAAAGGATCACGGAATGGAGGAGCTTTTTTGGTCGCAATTTCATAGTCCAGAGCGTCCACTTCCATTAACCGATCGGTTAGCCGAATGGGCTGAGCTGAATAGGTTGTCCGGATTTGCCATGAACGATGTCGTGACTCATTTGTGGCCGAGAAGGCCCGAGCCGAAGAGTTATTTTGGCTTGGTGCAGTAGTTCCTTGATGCGGTGCCGCATATCGATGCGATTAAACGGTCGTCATGCATAGAGGGTGCATGGATGGCTCTTGCCCGTGTCAAAACATACTGGGCAGAGATGAAGGCCACCGACGTTGCATCCCAGGATTCGGACAAAAGCCGAGTAGCTGCCGAGCACTATTTTGAGGAAGTCCTGCAGGGCGCTCGTTTAATAGAGACGCAGTGATCGAAAAATGTTATGTTCAAATGACATGTATGATTTGTGAAACCATGTTTCAAATATAATATAAGGGCTTTTTATACTTGTGCGTTCAAGTATTGAAATACCTCCTGTGCAGCCATTAATGTATATGTGTATATAACCTGAAAGATGGCAGTCTTCGGCTTCGGCCCCCATGCACATAGTGCGGGGGTGTTTGCAAAAAAGCGCATTTTCACACTTAATCCAACGTCTTGGTCCTGTGAAGGAGGTGATAGCGTAGAAAACTAGGCAACCGGACTATAATGCTTTATCACTTTCACTTAGCCATAGGAGTTCGATGGTGGGGCTACTATATAGCCCCTAGGGGCACCGCACTCTCCAAATTCGGGGCGCATATGTGCCTGACCGGGAAATGGTCCTTCGTCCAAGCGGAGGAATTCTAAACATTCCGGTGGTCGATCCAGTGGTTGACCAGTCTCTCGCTATATCATGACAGTCAGTTTTCGGCTTTCTCTACTTAGGTGCTCACCTGGACGAACCAGGGCACAATCGCAGTAGTTCTCCTGGTGCCGCGTTAGCCGATAGAGCGGAACGTAAGGCAGCAAAACATAGGAGCCGGGCAAACCCAACATTTGACCAAAGACATGATTCAGAGCTGATGCATATAAGGCCTAACTCGAGACGCCGAACACTCCCTAAGGTATTCGGTCTTTATGAAAACGGGCAAAACAATGCCCTAAGCCCCTAGTGTCCAGGTACGCGCAAAAATTTCTGACGCGGCCGATGCCAAAACGCCAGCCTCCTCCTCGGTTATAGTAAGAAACTGGGGGATGTGTATCAACAAGAGATAGTAAGAAACGTTTATGCAGGGTCTTAATCTGAAAAGAATCCTTGCAACGGGTCCCTACTGCACGTCTGCGCCTGTGTCTCCGTTGTGCCGTATCCTGGACGGGTGTAGCACGGTGTTCATCTGTAAAAGAGAAGAACTTAGTTGTAAAAAGGGATCGTGCGAAAAATGTGTAAACAGAGTATAATTCAAAAGATGAATGAAACTGAGCTTTATTGTCTCTTATTGTACATGCGTGCAGCCCCTTGTAAGGGGGTATGCGGCTAGTAAGCCCCTTGTTTATTTATGCTGGACTCGCTTAACCGTGTCCGGGATCTGAATGACCTGTTTAGGTGCGTTGATCAGCAAAGCCGAATTAGTGTGTGGCTGTCAAGGCAGCCTCACTTTCTTCCGTATTCAAGGAACACTCAAAGTTTCCCTTTAATGGGATGATGTCGCGTGGACTGGGCATTTTAAGTGTAAGAGATGCGTAATGCGGTATTGCGTTAAAGCGGGCGAAAGCTTCGCGTCCCAATAGTGCTTGATAGCTACTTTTAAATGGGGCGATGTGGAAGACTAACTTTTCACGAGGAAGTTGTCGGATGAGCCGAACACAACTTCTAGTGGTAGAGAGCCCGTACAATGGGCATATGGGCCTGGCATCACTCCTTTAAAGGAAGTGTTGCTATGGCGCATTTTTGTTAGGTCTATTGCCATTCTATGGATTGTGTCCTGATATAGCAGGTTTATATCACTGCCGCCGTCCATTAGGACTTGTGTAAATTGTAGTCCATCGATTATAGGATCTAATATCAAAGCAGTCCATCCTGCATTCCGGATACTTCCCGAGTAATCCTGATGGTCGAAAGTGATTGGTCTTGACATCCAGTGTCGGGACTCCGCTGGGGTGGACCCTGCGGCGCGTACTTTAATGGGCGCCGCTCTATTTTTTCCTGTTATCACTTGAAGTGAGTTTACTGTTTTGACCTCTTGTGGGAAATTCCTTTGTTTTCCGATGCTCTGCTTGTGGGGTTCGTGATCGTCCTCACTTGGTGTGTCGAGCCCCTTGTGTTCGGCGTTAAGTCGGCTGGACTACTTTGAAGACCCAACAATCTCTATGGGTGTGGTTTGCAGGCTTCCCGGAGGTACTGTGGATTTGGCATATCTTGTCCAAGATTTTGTTTAGGTTGGATAGCTCGTCGCTGTTGTCCTTGAGAGGCAGTTTTTTGTTGGTCTACCGGGAGCTTTTGAATCCGGCGTTGACTGCCGTGCTCTTTGGACCATTTCCCTTAGTCCGGCGCTGGTCCTTGTTGCGTCGTGGTTTCCCATTTCCATCCCTGACCTCGGATGTACTTGGGTCGCTGGTTCTGCATTTTGCCAGCCAGCTATCCTCTCCCGCGCAAAAGCGGGTCATGAGGCTTGTTAGTGCGGCCATTGTTCTTGGCTTTTCCTGGCTGAGGTGTCTGGCGAGCCATTTGTCTCGGACGTTATGTTTGAAGGCTGCTAAGGCTTCGGCGTCTGGACAGTCGACTATTTGGTTCTTTTTAGTGAGGAACCTGTTCCAGAATTTGCGGGCTGACTCTCCAGACTGTTGAGTTATGTGACTTAAATCGTCTGCATCCAGAGGGCGGACATAAGTCCCCTGAAAATTTGCCCGAAACGCATCCTCGAGCTCTTCCCAACTTCCAATGGTATTTTCTGGGAGGCTTTTGAGCCAATGCCGTGCTGGCCCTTTGAGCTTGAGGGGTAAGTATTTTATGGCGTGGAGGTCATCTCCTCTAGCCATATGTATGTGCAGGATGTAATCCTCAATCTAGACTCCAGGGTATGTTGTTCCGTCGTATGCCTCTATGTTTGCGGGCTTGAATCCCGCTGGAAATTCATGATCCAGCACCTCACCGGTGAAACATAGGGGGTGTGCGGCACCCCTGTATTTGGGTGTGCCGTGATGTTCGAATACTCGACGTGTTGTATTGCTTTCTAGAGCTTTCTTTCTTGGCCCATAGATGGACCTGACCGGGCCATCCTTTTTGTGAGGATCCTTATGTGGATCGCGTGCCGGCTTGTGTGCGGTGCCGCTTGCCGCTCTTTGCTTGTCATGTGGTCATCTATCTGACCGGACGGCCTCTTTGTTCTTTGATTGTGGGGGCTTTATGGCCTCCTCGTCAAATTCGGGCAGTAGTTTGCGCTTCGGGTAGCTCTTTGTTTGGCGACTATCGCCGTATCTGTCTGCGGTCTTGAGTACTTTGCTCCATCTCATTTGAGTACGTCTTCCACTGTTTTGAGCTTCTGCTTCTGCTTCTTTAGACTTCGTGCAGTGATGACGAGCCTTTTGTGGAGGTTCTTCTGCTCCAACGATGTGTCTGGCGTGAGATCGTCGGGACTGTTGTTTTCGCCGGGGACGGATTGTTTATCCAATTTATCTTGTTCGGATGGTTGCTCGGGGGCATGTTCATCGTCCGCCGGTTCATCCTCCTCTATGGCTAGGTCTGTATGGGTGCTGTCGTTGTCGAGGCGGGACTTTGAGCGGCGCTTACGTCGCTGTTTTAACTGTTTTTCGAGGGAATTATTCTTCGCAGCGTCTCGTTTTTCCTCGTTATCGCTTCCTTTAGGTGTATCCACCATATATACATCATGAGTTGAGGTGGCCTTCCAGTGCCCTGTGGGTGCTGGTTCTTCGTCATCTCTGGCATCGTCGTTCATACCGTTGATGTCTTCGGAGTCGAAGTCTAGCATGTCGGTTAAGTCGTCGACGGTGGCTACGAAGTGGGTGGTGGGTGGGTTTTGAATTTCTTCGTCGTCCGCATCCCAACCGTCCTGAACATAATCCGGCCAGGGATCTCCTGATAAAGAGAGATACTTTAGTGAATTCAGGATGTCGCCAAGAGGTGAGTGCTGAAAGATGTCCGCAGCGGTGAACTCCATGATCGGCGCCCAATCGGGTTCGATTGGCAGGGGCGCGGAAGGTTCGGGGTCCGGAGAGGAGTCCGGCACCTTGGAGTCACGAGCTTCACAAGGGACAGGGTTGGTATTCGGCTCTATCGCCGTTGAGGTAGCAGCCCCGAGGCGGTGTCCATCCACCCATCCTCGATCGGCGCAGTAGGTTCTGAGCTAAGGGTAGGTGCGGACTCTTGTGCGGCCTCCAGGGCACTATCTGGTAGCAGAGCTAAATCATGCCCATCGTGGCAGTGCGGCGCACTCGGCTGTGACTCGAATCCGTCGAAGATCAAGTCTCCGCGGATGTCAGCCATATAGTTCAAACTTTCAAATCTGACCTGATGGCCAGGGGCGTAGCTTTCAATCTGCTCCAGATGGCCAAGTGAATTGGCCCGCAGTGCAAAGCCGCCGAATACGAAGATCTGTTCAGGGAGAAAAGTCTCACCCTGGACCGCGTCGTTGTTGATGATCGAAGGACCATCGGGCCTATAGGTGATGACATAGAGGAACTCTCAAAGAAAGCACCAATGTCGGTGTCAAAACCAGCGGATCTCGGGTAGGGGGTCCCAAACTGTGCGTCTAGGCGGATGGTAACAGGAGACAAGGGACACGATGTTTTTACCCAGGTCCGGGCCCTCTCGGTGGAGGTAAAACCCTACTCCTTCTTGATTAATATTGATGATATGGGTAGTACAAGAGTAGATCTACCACGAGATCAAGGAGGCTAAACCCTAGAAGCTAGCCTATGGTATGATTGTTGTTCGTCCTATGGACTAAAACCCTCCGGTTTATATAGACACCGGAGAGGGCTAGGGTTACACAGAGTCGGTTACAATGGTAGGAGATCTACATATCCGTATCGCCAAGCTTTCCTTCCACGCCAAGGAAAGTCCCATCCGGACACGGGACAAAGTCTTCAATCTTGTATCTTCATAGTCTTGGAGTCCGGCCAAAGATGATAGTTCGGCTATCCGGACACCCCCTAGTCCAGGACTCCCTCAGTGGTCTCCGCCGCAAGGATACTTCGGATGCGACGTCCGATGACGCCGAGTCTCACTCCTCCGCGGAAGACGATGAGGAAGAGGAGGAGGAGGAGGAAGAAGAAATCTATTCCCCCCTGCAGGGGGAGAAATAAGAGGATGGCCTCCACGCATCTGGAAGCTGAGGCGTCCAAGAAGGGGAAAGCTTCCCTTCCGACAGCTCCGCAGTGGCCACTGACAACAGCTGGGAGTGGGAGCCCAAGGAGAAGCCCTTGGCCAAATTGTAAGTATCCGGACACGTTCGTGTATTCGGCCTCTTTACTTTATTGTTTTAATGTGCTGATTTATGTATTTGCAGTCCGACTCGGTCCAACCTCGAGCGGTCCTTATCTTCGGAGGACTCGTTGGATCCGGCCGCGATGGACAGCGGGACCCTTCCCTCGGCCTCCTCTCCCAAGGACACAGATGGCGCTGAGGCATCGTCCCGAAGGATCCTAGGTCTGGGAGAGAATCCGGAGGCCGTCAGGGAGGCGCCGGAGGGAGAAGCCTCGGCTGCCAGACACATGGGGGAGCAAACCCCCATGGATACTAACGAATACGACCCTCATTTGAATATAATTCTGGAGACCCATACGGCTCCGGAATCAGGCGAGCAACCCTCTTCAAAGGAAGGGGCGTGCCTATCCCTCCGGTGACCTCTGTCCATCCAGAGGCGCTAGACACTTTGTTGGAGGCGCTTCGAGGCGCTTCCATTGTCAAAGAACACCGTACCCTTATGGGTACGGTGATTGAGAGGATCCAGTCCGCAAAAAGTGGACTGACCGAAGCCTGCACTAGCCTTCTAACAGGCTTTGAGGTAAGCAACGCAACTATAAAAAGAATGTCACAGTATAGACAGTAGCCCCTGATACTCTGTCGAGTGTTCGGAAAGAAAAGCTGAACAGAGGATCAAATAATTTTCGCAGGAGTCTAATCTAATATGTCTATGTGAATAAGCAGGCGTCGCTGCTGGCTACGACCGCTCACACTGCAGAAGTCTCCGGACTGAAGCAGAATCTAGAGCGGGCCGAGGAAGAGCCCGACCGTGTGAAGAAGCAATTGGAGGACAGTCAAGGTATGCAGTGACCTTGTATATATTTAGGAAGGATGAATGATTCGTGCTGACTAAAGTGCCATGAAATTTATTAGGGGCAATGTCGGTGTACAAAAGTAGGGGCTCTGCTTTTGACCCCTTTGCTTGTGCGCGGGCAGTCAGAGCCTCCCGCCGTGGCCACACGTAACAGGGAAGGAAAGGGAAGCTGGAGGAAAGCCGTAGCCACAAGGACAATCGAAGCAACAACAAGGACCAAGGCCACAAAGATCAGATAGGCGTAGCAGGTTCCCCCGGCAAGGACCCTTGTCGGGGCAGCCTCAGCAGCCCGGGCAATACCCTTGCCGGGGCAGCCCGCCCACGCCAGCCGAAGTGAGCCACCCTTGAGCCCACCAACGCTAGGCGAATGCGTTGGGACAGGGCTCGGGAGGCACCTCCGTGGTGGCATGCAAATCTTTGTGAAGACATAAAATGCCCATGATCAAAAGAGGTTAGGAAGGCAACTATCCTCACCGAAGGAACCCACAAGACCCCCGGCAAGATCCTTCCTGGGGGAGCCAGCATGCCACGGCAAGACCCTTGTCGGGCCACCCGGCAAGACCCTCGCCAAGCGCACCGGCAGGGCAACTGCCAGGCCCGAGCCAGCCAAGTCTTCACCGCCGTTCGCATGCAGCTGCTGACCCAGCCAGCTTGTAACACCCACGATGCGGCTATATCTCCCACGTGTCGAAGCACGACTTAGAGGCATAACCGCATTGTGGTTTTGTCGCAAGAAGGGTCATCTTCACACAATCCCATGTAATGAACAAGAATGGGATAAAGAGTTGGCTTACAATCGCCACTTCACACAGTGAACATATAATAAATCATACATCATTCAGAGTACACACATAGTCCGACTACGGACGAAGCCAAAAGAAAAGAAGATAACCCAACTGCTAGATCCCCGATTGTCCCAACTAGGCTCCACTACTGATCAACATGAAACGAAACATAGCAACAACTAAGATCTTCGTTGAGCTCCCATCTGAGCTCGGTTGCATCACTTGTACTGGTATCATCGGCACCTGCAACTGTTGTGATAGTATCTGGTGAGTCACGAGGACTTAGCAATATCAAACCCGCGAGTTCAAGACTATTTAAGCTTATGGGTAGGAAGTGCTAATGAGGTGGAGTAGCAGCAAGCACTAAGCATATATGGTGGCTAACATACGCAAATAAGAGCGAGAAGAGAGCAAATGGAACGATCGTGAACTAGCAATGATCAAGAAGTGATCCTGAACTCCTACTTACGTCAAACATAACCCAAAACCGTGTTCACTTCCCGGACTCCGCCGAAAAGAGACCATCACGGCTACACACGCGGTTGATGCGTTTTAATTCGTATCTGGTGTCAAGTTATCTACAACCGGACATTAACAAATTCCCATCTGCCTATAACCACAGGCACGACTTTCGAAAGTTTATACCCTGCAGGGGTGTCCCAACTTAGCCCATCACAAGCTCTCACAGTCAACGAAGGATATACCTTCTCCCGGGAAGACCCGATCAGCCTCGGAATCCTGGTTCGCAAGACATTTCGACAATGGTAAAACAAGACCAGCAAAGCCTCCCGATGTGCCGACAAATCCTGATAGGAGCTGCACATATCTTGTTCTCAGGGCACACCGGATTGTCCAAACTTCCGGTAGGCCAGCCCAGAGTTGCCCCTGGTGGCCACCGGCGGCTGACAGGTTGGACCAACACTCAC
>NC_041381.1:215711311-215724458 GCF_002162155.2 Triticum dicoccoides | reverse complement strand
TAAAGATGACCCTTGAGTCTGCAGAACCCAAGGGAAAAGGCTTAGGTAGGCAAATGGTAAAACCAAGGTTGGGCCTTGCTGGAGGAGTTTTATTGAAAGCGAACTGTCAAGGGGGTCCCATAAATCACCCAACCGCGTGAGGAACGCAAAATCCGGGAACATAACACCGGTATGACGGAAACTAGGGTGGCAAGAGTGGAACAAAACACCAGGCAAAAGGCCGAGTCTTCCACCCTTTACCAAGTATATAGATGCATTAATTAAATAAGAGATATTGTGATATCCCAAAATAATCCTGTCCATCATGGAGCAATCTTCAACTTCACCTGCAACTAACAACGCTATAAGAGGAGCTGAGCAAAGCGGTAACATAGCCAAACAACGGTTTGCTAGGAAGGGTGAAAAGGTTAGAGGCTGACATGGCAATATGGGTATGTCGTCATGTCATGTTCGTCATGTCGTATCTCCGTATCTGTAGCCCTGTTTCATGCGTGTAATATGTCAAATTGTTCGCCTAAACGAGTACATCATTTCATTCCATTGCATCATGTTCATTTGAGGTCATCTTGATGCCTGAAACATCGTTGTAAGACTGCTTCATGATGTTTTCTGCTGTCTGTTAACAGAATGAGCTCTTTTGTCATTTTTGCCATGATTGATGTGTGTATCCTATGAGGTTGATGTCTACATGTGTTTTGATCTATGCCATGTCTTCTTTACAGAGGTGCTTACCATGTATTTTTTTGATCAATGTGGTGACTAGCACAAGCATGCAAACTAGGCATCGTGATGTTGCTGATTTTAGTCCCTGTTCTGCTGTTATTTCGATGCCATGTAAACTTGATGCTACAGAGAGATCCATGCATATTTTGAGATACTTAAGTAAGGATGTTTTGAACATGTGGTTATTGTCTATCCATTCATGCCTCTGCTTGAAATTATGGAGTAGTCTAGCATGTCATTTTCGTGCTCTACGTTTGCTTCAAAATGTTTCCTGGCAGATTGTTTACATGTTATTCAATTTGGCCAAGCTTGTTGTAGTTGATCCTTGCATGCTATGGACTTGTTCTTTCCATGCTTAGCTTAATAAATATGTCTTCTTACTGTTGGTTTCCTTGCCATGCTATATATTGCTCTGTGGTGAGTGGCACAAGCTCATTTACATGCCTTCACAATTCTGTTCCTGCCATGTTTGAATCTATAATATAAGTTGCTATGTTTACGTGGGTGCCATCATATTTTCTGATCCTTTTTGGCTTATGGTCACTAAGGGACTTTTGATCTATGCAATTAGTAGATTCATGCCATGCCTTTGTTTGCCATTATAAGTTCCTATAATATGTTGTTTGATAACTCTAAACATTGCACCGTGATGTTATTTTCTGCAAAGTCTGAAATTGTTATAACTTGCAATCTTACCACGTGTGTTTGAGCATGTTCTAGTGATTTCTGGACATAGCTCAGTGTTCATGTTTTGTAATGCATTACCTGTAAATCATGCCCATGCCTTTTTTTCTTATTGTGGTGCTGTAGCATGTTGTTTTGATGCTTGTAAGATGCCTAGTTGCTGTTTTGGACAGATTGTTGCTATAACTTGTATAGTGTGTGTGTGTTGAACCGTTGCTCCGTTTTGAGTGTGCTCTATATGAAACTTGCTTCATTTTGCATGTAGTTTCATATTATCATGTTGCATCCATGTTTTGAGGTGTTTGCTTGATGTTTGTATGCATTTTGCATCAATGCCATGTTTAACTTGTGTTGCTCATATCTTCTAGGCCGTAGCTCGGAACTAAATTAACTTTATATGTAACTTGACTAGAATCTCGTGTAGATCATCTTGGTGCATTTAAACTTACTGTTTAACTACTTGAACATAAAGTTTATTCAGATCTGGACCAATTTCGAAATATGCATATGAGGACTTACCGGAATTGTTATATGTTGTTCCCGGCCTCATTTAAACTTGCTTTGATGTGTTGCTCTTGTTTGCATCATCTCTTGACATGAGTAGCTTCATGTAGCCTTGTCATGCATCATGCTTGTTGTGCATCATGTCTTGTTCATGTGTGGTGTGTTTACCATGTTGTGTGCTTCTTCTCGATAGTTCCCGTTTCGTTGCGATCGTGAGGATTCGTTCGTCTACGCTTGGTTCGGCTTCATCCGTTCGTCTTCTTCATGGACCCGTTCTTCTTCCTTGCGGGATTTCAGGCAAGATGACCGCTACCCTGGATCTCACTACTATCATTGCTATGCTAATTGTTTCGTTCTATCGCTTTGCTACGCTACCTATCTTTTGCTCGTCAAGCCTCCCATATTGCCATGAACCTCTACCCTTTGACACCTTTCCTATGCAAACCGTTGTTTGGCTATGTTACCGCTTTTGCTCAGCCCCTCTTATAGCGTTGCTAGTTGCAGGTGAAGTTGAAGATTGCCCCATGGTGGACAGGATTTTGGTTGGGATATCACAATATCTCTTATATTATTAATGCATCTATATACTTGGTAAAGGGTGGAAGACTTGGCCTTTTACCTGGTGTTTTGTTCCACTCTTGCCGCCCTAGTTTCCGTCATACCAATGTTATGTTCCGGATTTTGCATTCCTTATGCGGTCGGGTGATTTATGGGACCCCCTTGACAGTTCGCTTTGAATAAAACTCGTCCAGCAAGGCCCAACCTTGGTTTTACCATTTGCCTCACCACCACCTACCCTTTCCCTTGGGTCGGCCAACCCGAGGGTCATCCTTATTTTAGCCCCCCCGAACCAGTGCTTGTCTAAGTGTTGGTCCGAACTGAGCAGCCTGCGGGGCCACCTCGAGGCAACTCGAGGGCTGGTTTTACTCGTAGCTTGACTTATCCGGTGTTGCCCTGAGAACGAGATATGTGCAGCTCCTATCGGGATTGTCGGCGCATCGGACGGCTTTGCTGGTCTTGTTTTACCATTGTCGAAATGTCTTGTAAACCGGGATTCTGAGTCTGATCGGGTCTTCCTGGGAGAAGGTTTATCCTTCGTTGATCGCGAGAGCTTATCATTGGCTAAGTTGGGACACCCCTGCAGGGTATAATCTTTCGAAAGCCGTGCCTGCGGTTATAGGCAGATGGGAATTTGTTAATGTCCGGTTGTAGATAACTTGACACCAGATCCGAATTAAAACGCATCAACCGCGTGTGTAGCCGTGATGGTCTCTTCTCGGTGGAGTCCGAGAAGTGAACACGGTCTTTGGGTTATGTTTGACGTAAGTAGGAGTTCAGGATCACTTCTTGATCATTGCTAGTTTCACGACCGTTCCGCTTGCTCTCTTCTCGCTCTTATTTGCATATGTTAGCCACCATATCATGCTTAGTCGCTGCTGCAGCCTCACCACTTTACCCCTTCCTTTCCCTTTAAGCTTTGCTAGTCTTGATACCCATGGTAATGGGATTGCTGAGTCCTCGTGGCTCACAGATTACTACAACAACAGTTGAAGGTACAGGTTGTACGATGATCATGACGCGAGAGCAATGTTTGCTTGTCTTGGAGTTCTTCTTCTGCTTCTTCTTCGATCAGGGGATAGGTTCCAGGTCGGCAGCCTGGGCTAGCAGGGTGGATGTCGTTTGAGTTTCTGTTTGTCTTTTCATCCGTAGTCGGATGTGGCTCTTGTGTATGATGATGTTGTATTCGTGTGGCATTGTATGCCTTATGTATGTATCCCCATCTAATTATGTAATGTTGATGTAATGATATCCACCTTGCAAAAGCGTTTCAATATGCGGGTCTATCCTTGGTGGGACCTTCGAGTTCCTTTTGGATAGGGTCGCATATTGGGCGTGACAAGTTGGTATCAGAGCCTCGACCGACCCTAGGAGCCCCCTTGTTTGATCGTGTAGTTTGGCCGTTGTTGAGTCTAGAAGAAAACTGTTTTCGGAGTCTAGTTATATCGGAGAGTAGGAATTCTTTTTACTCCTCATCCCCTTCGTCGCTCTGGTAAGGAATCTTGACGTAGGTGTTTTGAATTACTCCTCTTCCCTTTTCAAACTTTCTTTAGGTTCACGCAGTTGGTTTTCCAGTAGTTGTTCCTCAGCTCTTTTCATCCGGTGCATTTCTCGTCAAGTCGACTTGAGCCTCTTCATCTTTGAGTTCAATCCTCAGTTGTTTTCTTTTCCCACCCGCCCTCCCTTTTTTCTTCTCGGAGCCAGAGTCCATTATCGAGTATCCATCCTACTCGTGCGAAGTCTTTGCTTTCTTCCCTCAATGATTTCAACCGGTGTTTTTCTCTTTAAGATATTCGTCGGTTTCCCTTCCAAGTTGTCTTTGTTTTCCCGCCCTCCCCCCTTTTTTCTTTCCGGAGCCTGAGTATCTCTCGACCATCTATCTCATTTGTGCGGAGCCTCTTCAGTTTTCGTCAATTGTTTCAACCGGTGAATTCTCGTCTTGTTCGTCATGCTTCATCCCTTTCTTTTCCCGGAGGATTCAATTCAAGTTTTTCGGGTGATCACATTCTTTCCCTCGGCTCGAGTGTTTTACCTGCTCGTTCGCCTCTCGCCAGTTTATCCTTCCGGAGTGCTCAAGACATCTCAGGAGATTTGTCTGTGTTCCAATTAATTCGAGGTTGTCACCTCATTCAAATTTTTCAATCATTCCGGTGCATCATCTATCTGTTCATCATCCTTTTCAACGGTGTTTTCTTTTCAGTGGGCCCTAACCCACAGGTCTTTTCCCAGGATCTTACCTGACTCTTCTAATTCCCCCGGAGTTATTCACAAATTCTTTTCAAGTGTGACGTAAGAATGGTTTCCATCATTCACATGCCTTTCCAAGATCGATTTCAAATCATTTTCATTGTTGGCTCAACCCCTCTTCGCTTTTCGTTTTCCTGGAGTATCTTAGTAATTTCGGTGGTGTTTCTCGTCGTCAGTTCAAGATTGAAGAAGAGTTTTTCCCCTCAATCTTGCCTGTTCTCCCGGAGATTCGTGGTTCCAGCTTCATATTATCCGCTCGAATTGTTTCATTTGTCAGATATCCTTTTCTTACCCATCCGGAGTATGTCAGAAGTTGTTTCCCCGTTTATTTTCACCGGAGGCCATCATTGCAGCTACCGTTATCCAATTATCCCGGTGCTTCGTTCAAGTGCTCTTTAATCAGCTCATGATCTCTTTATTCTTTTGTATCTAAATCCCCTCGAGCATATTTGTTCTTCTAATTATTCCCGGTGATTCAGTCCCTTTCATCAGTCATTTTCAATTCTTACGGTGGTTCGTTCAAGATTCTTTTATTTGATTGTCATTTCAATCCATTCGTTCTTTCAATCCTACCGGTGGTTCATGAAGACCTTCTCAAGTTTTGTGCTATCCCTTCTCTATCCTTTTTCAAGAAGAATAAGTAGTATGCCAAATCCATTGCTTGTCATCAATTTAATTTGATGAAGGATAAGCATACAATAAATCTTATTCTTATTTCATGCAAGTGATTAATCCCTTCCTTCAGAGTTTGTTCGTAAGGAATAAATTCTAGTTCCAAGTGGTTTCATCTTTTCTTCTCCCGGAGTTCAATTTCCTCAGCCATTTTGTCGGAACCTCCATCTAAATCATCGCAAGCTTTATTCTTATTCTTTCATCCTTCATTCTATCTCATCATCCTTTTGTTACCAGAGTTCTTCATGGTGGTTCTTCATGATTTAATTCATTCTTCAAGTTTTTCATCAAGTTTTGGTGGTGGAGTTCAAGTATCTTTTCTTCTTGCATCTCGAAGTGCAATTAAATCTCCGTATTCTTTTGAAGTGGAGTTTTGCATTTCTTTGTTTTTCTAAGTTATCCAATCATTTCCGTTTGTGGTCGGCTATCAGCTCATAAATTTTGAGATATTTTCCATAAGTCCACAACAAGCTTATTCTTTCGTTGTTGATTTTCTCAACAACTCCGTTCAACCCTTCCTTCTAAGTTCTTTTCATTCAATTCTTTCAATTCTTCCGGAGGCATTGTCTTGTTCATCTCGTTAAGTATCATTCCATCATCTCAAGTTCGTGTTCTTTTCCTTCCATTTTCAGCCGGAGTGCTGCTTAAATTCTTTCAGTCTTATTCGTTTCTTATCTCGTTCTAACCGGAGTGCTTTCAGAGTCTAGCGTGTTTCCATGAGAATTTGATTCTCGTCATTCTCGTCGTTCCTCTCTTATTCTCGAGTGCTCTCGATTCTTTGCTTCTTCTCTTCAGTTCTTGTTTCACCTCATCCCTCTTCTCTTTCGTCTCGGTCCTAAGATCTCGGGACGAGATCTCTTGTTAGTGGAGGAGTGTTGTAACGCCCTGGATTCGATGCGCCAGGTGTCTGCCAGTCATTCACCGTCATTGCCATGTAATTTGCTTGCGTGTTGTATTTTATCATGTCATCATGTGCATTTCATTTTGCATATGTGTTCGTCTCATGCATCCGAGCATTTTCCCCGTTGTCCGTTTTGCAATCCGGTGCTCCTATGCCCCCCGGCGTCCCCTTCTTGCCTCTCTTTGTGAGTGGGTGTTAAACGTTCTCGGAATGGACCGAGTCTTGCCAAGCGGCCTTGGTATAGCACCGGTAGATCGCCTGTCAAGTTTCATGCCATTCGGAGGTCGTTTGGTACTCCAACGGTTAACCGGGTAACCGCAAAAGACCCCTTCTCTTTGCAGCCCAACACCCCTTCCAAAGTGGCCCAAAGTCCATCTAACTCCCCTCAATGCTCTCGGTCGTTCGATCACGATCGTGTGGGCGAAAACCGCTCCTCATTTGGACACTCCTAGCTCCCTCTACCTATAAATATGTGGCCTCCCCCGAAATTCCCGCAGTCCAAACCCTAGCCAAACTCCTCCGCGCCGCCGGACATGTCCATCCGCGCCGGACATGTCCGCCGGACACGTCGTTTCGCCCAATCAGGATCCGCCACGTCAACGCCGCCGCCTCCCTCCTCCACTCACGCGCCGCCATGTCGCCCCCCTGCGCCCTCTCTCTCTCCTCCCCGCCGCCGGGGCCCGTGAGGCCTGGATCGGGCCCGCCCCGGGCAGCAACTAGGCCCCGCGAGCCAGCGTGCGCTGCCCGCCTTCCCCGCCGCCGGCGAGCATCGCCGCCGCCTCGCCCTCGCCGGACTTCGCCCCGCTGGCCGCCGCCTCCTCGCCGGTGCGCCCCGCGCCCGCGCCGCGTCCTCCGGACTCCGCCGCCCCTCGCCGCCCTTCGCGGGCGCCGCCGCGCCTCGCCCTTCGCCGGCCGCGCCTTCCGGCCCGCGGGAGCCGCCGCCTCCCGCCGGACCCGCGTCGCCGTGCCGCCTCGTCCGGCCTCCCGCGCCGCCCGGCGCCCCGCGCTCCGGCTAGCCGCCCCGCCGCCGTCCTCCGCGGCTGGCGCCGCCCCTCCCCGTCCTCCCCGACCTCTCCCGTTGTCCCGCCGAGCTCGCCGGCGTGCAGCTCCAGCGAACCTCGCCGTCCGTGCCCCGGATCTGGATCCAAAAACCTAAGGTTGACTTTTTCCCCTTCCCCGAAAATTGCTAAGTCCCAGTTTTTGTAATTATCATGCCATGTTCGTCATGTCGTATCTCCGCATCTGCAGCTCCGTTTCGTGCGTGTAATATGTCAAAATGTTCGCCTGAACGAGTACATCATTTCATTCCATTGCATCATATTCATTTGACGTCATCTTGATGCCTGAATCATCGTTGTAAGTGTGCTTCATGATATTTTTTGCTGTCTGTTAACAAAACGAGCTCTTTTGTCATTTTTGCCATGATTGATGTGTGCATCCTATGAGGTTGATGTCTACATGTGTTTTGATCTATGACATGTATTATTTACAGAGGTGCTTACCATATATTTTTGTGATCAATGTGGTGACTAGCACAAGCATGCAAAGTAGGCATCGTGATGTTGCTGATTTTAGTCCCTGTTCTGCTGTTATTTTGATGCCATGTAAACTTGATGCTACAGAGAGATCCATGCATATTTTGAGATACTTAAGTAAGGATGTTTTGAACATGTGGTTATTGTCTATCCATTCATGCCTCTGCTTGAAATTATGGAGTAGTCTAGCATGTCATTTTCGTGCTCTACGTTTGCTTCAAAATGTTTCCTGGCAGATTGTTTACATGTTATTCAATTTGGCCAAGCTTGTTGTAGTTGATCCTTGCATGCTATGGACTTGTTCTTGCCATGCTTAGCTTCATAAATATGTCTTCTTACTATTGGTTGCCTTGCCATGCTATATATTGCTCTGTGGTGAGTTGCACAAGCTCATTTACATGCCTTCATAATTCTGTTCCTGCCATGTTTGAATCTGTAATATAAGTTGCCATGTATACGTGGGTGCCATCATATTTTCTGATCCTTTTTGGCTTATGGTCACTAAGGGACTTTTGATCTATGCAATTAGTAGATTCATGCCATGCCTTTGTTTGCCATTATAAGTTCCTGTAACATGTTGTTTGATAGATCTAAACATTGCATCGTGATGTTATTTTCTGCAAAGTCTGAAATTGTTATAACTTGCAATCTTACCACGTGTGTTTGAGCATGTTCTAGTGATTTCTGGAGATAGCTCAGTGTTCATGTTTTGTAATGCTTTACCTGTAAATCATGCCCATGCCTTTTGTTTTCTTATTGTGGTGTTGTAGCATGTTGTTTTGATGCTTGCAAGATGCCTAGTTGCTGTTTTGGACAGATTGTTGCTATAACTTGTATAGTGTGTGTGTTGAACCGTTGCTCCGTTTTGAGTGTGCTCTATATGAAACTTGCTTGATTTTGCATGTAGTTTCATATTATCATGTTGCATCCATGTTTTGAGGTGTTTGCTTGATGTTTGTATGCATTTTGCATCAATGCCATGTTTAACTTGTGTTGCTCATATCTTCTAGGCCGTAGCTCGGAACTAAATGAACTTTATATGTAACTTGACTAGAATCTCGTGTAGATCATCTTGGTGCATTTAAACTTACTGTTTAACTACTTTAACATAAAGTTTATTCAGATCTGGACCAATTTCGAAATATGCATATGAGGACTTACCGGAATTGTTATATGTTGTTCCCGGCCTCATTTAAACTTGCTTTGATGTGTTGCTCTTGTTTGCATCATCTCTTGCCATGAGTAGCTTCATGTAGCCTTGTCATGCATCATGCTTGTTGTGCATCATGTCTTGTTCATGTGTGGTGTGTTTACCATGTTGTGTGCTTCTTCTCGATAGTTCCCGTTTCGTTGCGATCGTGAGGATTCGTTCGTCTACGCTTGGTTCGGCTTCATCCGTTCGTATTCTTCATGGACTCGTTCTTCTTCCTTGCGGGATATCAGGCAAGATGACCGCTACCCTGGATCTCACTACTATCATTGCTATGCTAGTTGTTTCGTTCTATCGCTTTGCTGCGCTACCTATCTTTTGCTCGTCAAGCCTCCCATATTGCCATGAACCTCTAACCTTTGACACCTTTCCTATGCAAACCGTTGTTTGGCTATGTTACCGCTTTTGCTCAGCCCCTCTTATAGCGTTGCTAGTTGCAGGTGAAGTTGAAGATTGCCCCACGGTGGACAGGATTTTGGTTGGGATATCACAATATCTCTTATATTATTAATGCATCTATATACTTGGTAAAGGGTGGAAGACTCGGCCTTTAACCTGGTGTTTTGTTCCAGTCTTGCCGCCCTAGTTTCTGTCATACCGGTGTTATGTTCCCGGATTTTGCGTTCCTTACGCGGTCGGGTGATTTATGGGACCCCCTTGACAGTTTGCTTTGAATAAAACTCCTCCAGCAAGGCCCAACCTTGGTTTTACCATTTGCGTCACCACCACCTACCCTTTCCCTTGGGTCGGCCAACCCGAGGGTCATCCTTATTTTAGCCCCCCCGGGCCAGTGCTTGTCTAAGTGTTGGTCTGAACTGAGCAGCCTGCGGGGCCACCTCGGGGCAACTCGAGGGCTGGTTTTACTCATAGCTTGACTTATCCGGTGTTGCCCTGAGAACGAGATATGTGCAGCTCCTATCGGGATTGTTGGCGCATCGGGCGGCTTTGCTGGTCTTGTTTTACCATTGTCGAAATGTCTTGTAAACCGGGATTCCGAGTCTGATCGGGTCTTCCTGGGAGAAGGTTTATCCTTCATTGATCGCGAGAGCTTATCATGGGCTAAGTTGGGACACCCCTGCAGGGTATAATCTTTCGAAAGCCGTGCCTGCGGTTATAGGCAGATGGGAATTTGTTAATGTCCGGTTGTAGATAACTTGACACCAGATCCGAATTAAAACGCATCAACCGCGTGTGTAGCCGTGATGGTCTCTTCTCGGTGGAGTCCGGGAAGTGAACACGGTCTTTGGGTTATGTTTGACGTAAGTAGGAGTTCAGGATCACTTCTTGATCATTGCTAGTTTCACGACCGTTCCGCTTGCTCTCTTCTCGCTCTTATTTGCGTATGTTAGCCACCATAT
The DNA here is from genome assembly GCF_002162155.2 of Triticum dicoccoides. Taxonomy (NCBI): domain Eukaryota; kingdom Viridiplantae; phylum Streptophyta; class Magnoliopsida; order Poales; family Poaceae; genus Triticum; species Triticum dicoccoides. Next base: position 215,714,066 of record NC_041381.1, on the reverse strand, counting down.
CATGCTTAGTCGCTGCTGCAGCCTCACCACTTTACCCCTTCCTTTCCCTTTAAGCTTTGCTAGTCTTGATACCCATGGTAATGGGATTGCTAAGTCCTCATGGCTCACAGATTACTACAACAACAGTTGCAGGTACAGGTTGTACGATGATCATGACGCGAGAGCGATGTTTGCTTGTCTTGGAGTTCTTCTTCTGCTTCTTCTTCGATCAGGGGATAGGTTCCAGGTCGGCAGCCTGGTCTAGCAGGGTGGATGTCATTTGAGTTTCTGTTTGTCTTTTCATCCGTAGTCGGATGTGGGTCTTGTGTATGATGATGTTGTATTCGTGTGGCATTGTATGCCTTATGTATGTATCCCCATCTAATTATGTAATGTTGATGTAATGATATCCACCTTGCAAAAGCGTTTCAATATGCGGGTCTATCCTTGGTGGGACCTTCGAGTTCCTTTTGGATAGGGTCGCATATTGGGCGTGACATACGAGCGATAAGTTCGCAACGCTGTAGCACTTTCCACCTCCTGTGTGCCACGGTGGCAGCCCCTTTCGTCTATGAAAGGAGGCCCATGGCACACAGAGAAAGGATTCGTCTCTTTTGAACCTCGCAGCACCTAGAGCTAGTTCGAGAGCTCAAGAACACTAATACATCCACCAAAGTAGGACCGTAGGGTTTTACGCACCTTTGCGGTCGGAACCTGGGTAAATCCCCCTTGTGTTGTCTACTAGTCCTGCTCTCCTCACGATCTCCGCATCCCGCAACCGTAGAAGGGAGTGTAGTGATCCCATAGGTGTCGTTTCCCACCGACATCTTTGGCGCACCAGGTAGGGGGCGGTAATCATGAGGACCTGGCCTAGCAGTCGACCTAGCTGTTCTCCATCGCCATGGCTCCTAAGAATTACCGGCGCGGACCGGCAGCAGGCCAGTCACGGAGAGAACCCGTGGCGTGGCCCGCGAACATCTACATCACGCTGATGGTCCTGGCCTGGCGAGCGGTGTCGTTCGACGCCAGGTGACGAACCACCGGTCGCGGGCTCCGGAGGTGGAGTCGGGCCCGACGCAGGCGGCCCGGGGCCCTCCAGTGGTGCCGCCGTCCCGCCAGGCGGCGGCACGGCGACCTCCAAGACACCGGCACCGGCGCCCATGGCATGGTCTTCCTAGGTTGTGCATGATGAGCAGCGTCACCCTGCCAGTGGCCCTGCGCGCCGCCCAGGGAAGAGTCCCGTGCGTCCATCACATGAAGAAGAGGGCCAGCATGCGCGCCGAGGTGCTGATGGAGGTGGCAAACGGCTACGGAGCCATGACGCAGCTCCTTCTAACGCGGTTAGAAGTCGAGGCGCATCGCGGTCCACCCAGCTCTCGCCACCACCCACGCCAGCGGAAGCCATAGCGCGCGCAGCTGCTCCTCGATTTTCCTCCCGCCGCGGAGAAGCTCGACGAGTGGAGGGCCACCATGCAGAGCCTCGTCGGCATCGCCAACAACGATGAGTTGCGGCCGGCGGGACCCGTAGGCCGTCGCTCCATCGGGCCACCGCGTGCTGCTACGTCTTGAGCTTGCGTTGGTTTTCCTCGAAGAGGAGAGGGTGATGCAACAATAGTAGCGTAAGTATTTCCCTCAGTTTTTGAGAACCAAGGTATCAATCCAGTAGGAGGCTCCTCAAAAGTCCCACGCACCTACACAACCAAACTGAGAACTCGCAACCAACGCAATAAAGGGGTTGTCAATCCCTTCACGGCCACTTGCGAAAGTGAGATCTAATAAAGATAGTATGATAAGATAAATATATTTTTGGTATTTTATAATATAGATGCAAAAAGTAAAGATGCAAATAAAAGTAGATTGAAGGCAAATATGATAATAGATAGACCCAGGGGCCATAGGTTTCACTAGAGGCTTCTCTCAAGATAGCATAAGTATTACGGTGGGTGAACAAATTACTGTCGAGCAATTGATAGAAAAGCGCATAGTTATGAGATTATCTAGGCATGATCATGTATATAAGCATCACGTCCATAACAAGTAGACCGACTCCTGCCTGCATCTACTATTATTACTCCACACATCGACCGACTCCTGCCTACATCTAGAGTATTAAGTTCATAAGAACAGAGTAACGCATTAAGTAAGATGACATGATGTAGATGGATAAACTCAAGCAATATGATATAAACCCCATCTTGTTATCATCGATGGCAACAATACAATACGTGCCTTGCAACCCTTTTTGTCACTAGGTAAGGACACCGCAAGATTGAACCCAAAGCTAAGCACTTCTCCCATGGCAAGAAAGATCAATCTAGTAGGCCAAACCAAACTGATAATTCGAAGAGACTTGCAAAGATAACTCAATCATACATAAAAGAATTCAGAGAAGATTCAAATATTATTCATAGATAAACTTGATCATAAACCCACAATTCATCGGATCTCAACAAACACACCGCAAAAAGAGTTTACATCAAATAGATCTCCACAAGAGAGGGGAAGAACATTGTATTGAGATCCAAAAAGAGAGAAGAAGCCATCTAGCTAATAACTATGGACCCGTAGGTCTGTGGTAAACTACTCACAACTCATGGGAGGGGTAAGGGTGTTGATGTAGAAGCCCTCCATGGTCGATTCCCCCTCAGGAAGAGTGCCGGCGAAGGCTCCAAGATGAGATCTCGCGGATACAGAAGGTTACGGTGGTGGAAATTGTGTTTCGTCCTCCTCCTGGATGTTTTTGGGGTACGTAGGTATATATAGGAGGAAGAAGTAC
>NC_041381.1:215641836-215710972 GCF_002162155.2 Triticum dicoccoides | reverse complement strand
TCTTGTGGGAGCCTCGGCAGCTTCTTGGCTTGCACTCCAAGTCCTTTGGATCACGTTCGTTCCAAAAATCACGCTCCCGAAGGTTTCATTCCGTTTGGACTCCGTTTGATATTCCTTTTCTTCGAAATACTGAAATAGGCAAAAAAAAGCAATATGGGTTGGGCCTCCGGTTAGTAGGTTAGTCCCAAAAATGATATAAATGTGTAAAATAAAGCCCATAAACATCCAAAAGGGGTAATATAATAGCATGGAACAATCAAAAATTATAGATACATTGGAGACGTATCAAGCATCCCTAAGCTTAATTCCTGCTCGTCCTTGAGTAGGTAAATGATAAAAAAGAAATTTTTGATGTGGAATGCTACCTAGCATAATTCTCAATGTAATTTTCTTTATTGTGGCATGAATGTTTAGATCCAAATGATTCAAAATAAAAGCTTATAAAACTATAAAAATAATAATGCTTCAAAGCATACTAACAAATAATGATGTCCTATCAAAATAGCATAGCCAAAGAAAGCTTATCCCTACAAAATCATATAGATAGGCCATGCTTCATTTTCATTACACAAAATACTCCCATCATGCACAACCCCGATGACGAGCCGAGCAATTGTTTCATACTTTTTAACGCGCTTCAGCTTTTTCAACTCTTACGCAATACATGAGCGCAAGCCATGGACATAGCACTACGGTGGTATATGGTGGTGGTTGTGAGGAAAAAAAGGTAGAAGATAGTCTCACATCCACTAGGCATATTAACGGGCTATATGGAGATGCCCATTAATAGATATCAATGTGAGTGAGTAGGGATTGCCTTGCAACGGATGCACTAGAGCTATAAATATATAAAAGCTCAACAAAAGAAACTAAGTGGGTGTGCATCCAACTTGCTTGCTCACGAAGACCTAGGGCATTTTTAGGAAGCCCATCATTGGAATATACAAGCCAAGTTCTATAATGAAAAATTCCCACTTAGTATATGAAAGTGACAACATAGGAGACTCTCTATCATGAAGATCATGGTGCTACTTTGAAGCACAAGTGTGGAAAAAGAGATAGTAGCATTGTCCCTTCTCTCTTTTTCTCTCATTTTATTTTTCTCCTTTTTTATTTTTCCCTTTTTTTCTTTCTTATTTTTTTCTTTGGCTTTTTTTGGCCTTTCTTTTTTTTTCTTTTCTCATTTTTTTCTTTTTATAAAGTCCGAAGTCTCATCCCGGCTTGTGGGGGAATCATAGCCTTCATCATCCTTTCTCACTAGGACAATGCTCTAATAATGAAGATCATCACACTTTTATGGATTTACAACTCAAGAATTACAACTCAAAGCTAGAACAAGATACGACTCTATATGAATGCCTCTGGCGGTGTACCGGGATATGCAATGAATCAAGAGCGACATGTATGAAAATTATGAAGGTGGCCTTGCCACAAATACGATGTCAACTACATGATCATGCAAAGAGCAATATGACAATGATGGAACGTGTCATAATAAACGGAACAGTGGAAAGTTGCTTGGCAATATATCTCGGAATGGCTATGGAAATGCCATAAAAGGTAGGTATGGTGGCTGTTTTGAGGAAGGTAAATAAGGGGTTTATGATACCGGCGAAAGTTGCGCGGTAATAATAAAGGCTAGCAAAGTGGAAGGATGAGTGTGCATATATCCATGGACTCACATTAGTCAAAAAGAACTCATATACTTATTGCAAAAGTCTACTTAGCCCTCGAAGCAAAGTACTACTACGCATGCCCCAAGAGGGATAGATTGGTAGGAAAAGACCATCGCTCGTCCCCGACTGCCACTCATAAGGAAGACAATCAAAAGAGCACCTCATGCAACAAATTTGTCACACAACTTTTACCATACGTGCATGCTACGAGACTTGCCAACTTCAACAAAAGTATTTCTCAATTTCATAATTACCCACTAGCATGACCCTAACATTACTACCTTTATATCTCAAAACAATTATCAAGCATCAAGTTGATCATAGCATCCAATTATTTTACTATGATAGTTTTTATTATACCCAACTTGGATGCTCATCATTCTAGGACCAACTTTGTAACCATAGAAAATACCATGCAGTTCTAAAAGACTCTCAAAAAGATATAATTGAGGCATGAGAGACTAGAAATTTCTTCAAAATTGAGACACCACCATGCTCTAAAAGAGATAAGTGAAGCATTAGAGCAAAAACTATCAAGCTCAAAAGATATAAGTGAAGCACATAGAGTATTCTAGCAAATTCTAATCAAATAGGCTTCTCCCAAAAGGTGTGTATAGCAAGGATGATTGTGGTAAACTAAAAAGCAAATACTAATATAATACACGACGCTCCAAGCAAAACACATATCATGTGGCGAATAAAAATATAGCTCCAAGTAAAGTTACCAATGAACGAAGACGAAAGAGGGGATGCCTTCCCGGGGCATCCCCAAGCTTAGGCTTTTGGCTATTCTTGAATATCTTGGGGTGCCATGGGCATCCCCAAGCTTAGGCTCTTGCCACTCCTTATTCCATAGTCCATAAAAGCTTTACCCAAAACTTGAAAACTTCACAACACAAAACTCAACAGGAAATCTTATAAGCTCTGTTAGTGAAAGAAAACAAAACCACCACATAAGGTATTGTAATGAACTCATTCTTTATTTATTTTGGTGTTAAACCTACTGTATTCCAACTTCTCTATGGTTTATAAACTATTTTACTAGCCATAGATGCATCAAAATAAGCAAACAACACACGAAAAACAGAATCTGTCAAAAACAGAACAGTCTGTAGCAATCTGTACCTAACGCAAACTTCTGGAACTCTAAAAATCCTACCAAAATAGGAAGTCCTGTACAATTTGTTTATTGAACAGCAGCAAAAAGAATCAACACAAAAGCACATTCCTGTGTTTTAACAAGATTATATTCGTGCGCGCAAAGTTTTTGTTTTTCAGCAGAATCAAATCAACTATCATCGTAGGTTATCCTATAGGTTCTACTTGGCACAAACACTCATTAAAAGATAAAAACACATCTAAACAGAAGGTAGATGCAAGATTTATTACTAAACAGGAGCAAAAACAAAAAACATAAACAAAATTGGGTTGTCTCCCAACTAGCGCTATCGTTTAACGCCCCTAGCTAGGCATAAAAGCAAAGGTAGATCTAATGAGTGCCATCTTTGGCACTAAATTCATAAGTAGCCCGCATGATAGATTCATAAGGTAATTTGACTTTCTTTCTTGTAAAGTGCTCCATGCCTTTCTTTAATGGAAATTGGAATCTAATATTCCCTTCCTTCATATCAATAATCGCACCAATCGTTCCAAGGAAAGGTCTACCAAGAATAATAGGGCAAGAAAGATTGCAATCTATATCAAGAACGATAAAATCCACGGGCACCAAATTCCTATTTGCAACAATGAGAACATCATTGATTCTTCCCATTGGCTTTTTAATGGTGGAATCCGCAAGATGCAAATTTAAAGAGCAATCATCAAGATCATGGAAACCTAGAATATCACATAAATTTTCAGAATCATGGAAACACTAGCACCCAGATCACACAAAGCAAAACACTCATAATATTAAATTCTAATCTTTATAGTAGGTTCCCACTTATCATTAAGTTTTCTAGGTATAAAAACTTCCAAATTAAGTTTTTCATCATAAGATTGCATCAAGGCATCAACAATATGTTTGGTAAAAGCTTTATTTTGACTATAAGCATGAGGAGAATTAACAACGGATTGCAACAAGGAAATACAACCTTTTAAAGAGCAATTATCATAATCAAATTCCTTGAAATCTGAGATAGTAGGTTCAATGTTATTAGAAGTTGAGGACTCTCCAATCTCACTTTTACCAAATTTAGCATCAAGATCTAAAGATTCCGAATACTTGGGACGCCTTCTAGGCAAAGTTGATTCATCATCAGTCCCATAATCATCAAAATTCATATTGCAAAACATAGATCTAATAGGAGACGCATCAATAACTTTAAGATCCTCATCATTATTTTCATGGAAACTAGAAGAACACACTTTTATAAAGCTATCTTTCTTAGCTCACAATCTAGCGGTTCTTTCCTTACACTCATCAATGGAAATTCTCAATACTTTGGGAGACTCATTGATATCATGCTTAGGAGGAGACGATCTAAGTTTAAGAGAATCAACATCAGGCGAAAGTATATCAACGTTCCTAGCCAAATCATTAACTTTGAGCAATTTTTCTTCAAGCAAAACATTAAAATTCTTTTGAGAAATCATAAATTCTTTCACACTATTCTCAAAATCAGAGGACATCTTATTAAAATTACCATAAGCATTATTGTAGGAATTTCCATAATTATTAGATGAATTACTAGGGAACGGTCTAGCATTAAAGTTTCCTCTATAAGCATTGTTTCCAAAGCTATTCCTACCAACAAAATTCACATCCATAGATTCATTATTATTCTCAATAAAAGAAGACAAAGGCATATCACTGGGATCAAGAGGAGTATTTTTAGTAGCAAACAATTTCATAAGTTCATCCATCTTTCCAATCAAAACATTAATTTCTTCTATATCATGCACTTTTTTACTAGAAGATCTTTCGGTGTGCCATTGAGAATAATTAGCCATAATATTATCAAGTAGTTTTGTAGCATCTCCTAACATGATTTCCGTAAACGTGCCTCCCGCGGCCGAATCTAAGAGATTTCTAGAAGCAAAGTTCAAACCGGCATAAAAATTTTGTATGATCATCCATAAATTCAAACCATGAGTAGGTCAATTGCGAAGCATCAATTTCATTCTTTCCCAAGATTGGGCAACATGCTCATGATCAAGCTGTTAAAAATTCATAATATCGTTCCCAAGAGTGATGATCTTAGCGGGAGGAAAATACTTAGATATACAAGCATCTTTGCACTTGTTCCAAGAATCAATACTATTTTTAGGCAAAGACGAAAACCAAACTTTAGCATGATCTCTAAGTGAAAACGGAAATAACTTCAATTTGACAATATTGTTATCCGTATCTTTCTTCTTTTGCATATCACACAAATCAACAAAGTTGTTCAGATGAGTAGCGGCCTCTTCACTAGGAAGGCCGGCGAATTGATCTTTCATAACAAGATTCAGCAAAGCGGTATTGATTTCACAAGACTCAACATCATTAAGAGGAGCAATCGGAGTACTAAGGAAATCATTATTATTGGTATTCAAGAAATCACACAATTTGGTATTATCTTGCGCCATGGCAACAAGTAATCCAACACACAACCAAATAGGAAAAGGCAAGCGAAAAGAGAGGAGGAGATTGGGAAAGAGAGGGCGAATAAAACGGCAAGGTTGAAGTGGGGGAGAGGAAAACAAGAGGCAAATGGCAAATAATGTAAATGCGAGGGAGATGGGTTTGTGATGGGTACTTGGTATGTCTTGACTTGAGAGAAGACCTCCCCAGCAACGGCGCCAGAAATCCTTCTTGCTACATCTTGAGCTTGCGTTGGTTTTCCTCGAAGAGGAGAGGGTGATGCAGCAATAGTAGCGTAAGTATTTCCCTCAGTTTTTGAGAACCAAGGTATCAATCCAGTAGGAGGCTCCTCAAAAGTCCCACGCACCTACACAAACAAACTGAGAACTCGCAACCAATGCGATAAAGGGGTTGTCAATCCCTTTATGACCACTTGCGAAAGTGAGATCTAATAAAGATAGTATGATAAGATAAATATATTTTTGGTATTTTATAATATAGATGCAAAAAGTAAAGATGCAAATAAAAGTAGATTGAAAGCAAATATTATAAGAGATAGACCCGGGGGCCATAGGTGTCACTAGAGGCTTCTCTCAAGATAGCATAAGTATTACGGTGGGTGAACAAATTACCGTCGAGCAATTGATAGAAAAGCGCATAGTTATGAGATTATCTAGGCATGATCATGTATATAGGTCCATAACAAGTAGACCGACTCCTGCCTGCATCTACTACTATTACTCCACACATCGACCGACTCCTGCCTGCATCTAGGTATTAAGTTCATAAGAACAGAGTAACGCATTAAGCAAGATGACATGATGTAGAGGGATAAACTCAAGCAATATGATATAAACCCCATCTTGTTATCCTCGATGGCAACAATACAATACGTGCCTTGCAACCCTGTCTGTCACTGGGTAAGGACACTGCATGATTGAACCCAAAGCTAAGCACTTCTCCCATGGCAAGAAAGATCAATCTAGTAGGCCAAACCAAACTGATAATTCGAAGAGACTTGCAAAGATAACTCAATCATACATAAAAGAATTCAGAGAAGATTCAAATATTATTCATCGATAAACTTGATCATAAACCCACAATTCATCGGATCTCGACAAACACACCGCAAAAAGAGTTTACGTCGAATAGATGTCCACAAGAGAGGGGGAGAACATTGTATTGAGATCCAAAAAGAGAGAAGAAGCCATCTAGCTAATAACTATAGACCCGTAGGTCTGTGGTAAACTACTCACAACTCATCAGAGGGGCAAGGGTGTTGATGTAGAAGCCCTCCGTGGTCGATTCCCCCTCCGGCAGAGTGCCGGCGAAGGCTCCAAGATGAGATTCCGCATCTACACCATCGCGATGCAAGCTGCTGGAGCCCGTGACGATAAGGTGCTTGCCAACTACTTCCCGTTGTCACTCAAGCCTAATGTTATGTCATGGTTGATGCACTTGCCGGTGGATTCCATCTCTTCTTGGGAGGATTTGTGCCATGAGTTTGTTGGCGCCTTTACTGGATGAAAGATCGAGGATGTCGCCTAGAGGGGGGGGGGTGAAAATAGGCGCTTTAAAATAATTATGGTTTAGGCTTGAACAAATGCGGAATAAACCTAGCGGTTAATTTGTCAAGCACAAAACCTAAACAACTAGGCTCACCTATGTGCACCAACAACTTATGCTAAGCAAGATAAGCAACTATGTGAAAGCAAGATATATGACAAAGAACAATATGGCTATCACAAAGTAAAGTGCATAAGTAAAGGGCTCAGGTAAGAGATAACCGAGGCATGCGGAGACGATGATGTATCCCGAAGTTCACACCCTTGCGGATGCTAATCTCCGTTTGGAGCGGTGTGGAGGCACAATGCTCCCCAAGAAGCCACTAGGGCCACCGTAATCTCCTCACGCCCTTGCACAATGCAAGATGCCGTGATTCCACTAAGGGACCCTTGAGGGCGGTCACTGAACCCGTACAAATGGCGACCCTTGGGGGCGGTCACCAAACCCGTACACTTTGCAACCCTTGGGGGCGGTCACCAGTACCCGCCAAATTGCTCGGGGCGATCTCCACAACCTAATTGGAGACCCCGACGCTTGCCCGGAGCTTTACACCACAATGATTGAGCTCCGAACAACACCAACCGTCTAGGGCGCCAAGGCACCCAAGAGGAACAAGCTCTAGGGTGTCCAAAACACCCAAGAGTAACAAGCTCAAGGGTACCAAGCACCCAAGAGTAATAAGCTTCTCAACTTGTAACTTCCACGTATCACGCGGAGAACTCAAACCGATGCACCAAATGCAATGGCAAGGGCACACGGAGTGCCCAAATACTTCTCTCTCAAATCCCACCGAAGCAACTAATGCTAGGGAGGAAGATGAGAGGAAGAACAAGAGGGAGAGCGCCAAGAACTCCAAGATCTAGATCCAAGGGGTTCCCCTCACATAAAGGAGAAAGTGATTGGTGGAAATGTGGATCTAGATCTCCTCTCTCTTTTCCCTCAAAAACTAGCAAGAATCCATGGAGGATTGAGAGTTAGAAAGCTCAAATAAGGTCAACAATGGAGGAAGAACACGAGCTCAAAGGATAAGGTTCAATGGGGAAGAAGACCCCATTTTATAAGTGGGGGAAAATCCAACCGTTATGCTCATAGCCCGCACAGAGCGGTACTACAGCCCAAGGAGCGGTATTACCGCTAGGGCGGTAGTACCCCTTTCAAACACAACAGCGAGGAGGCAAAAAGGCCAGAAGAACTGTCGGAGCGGTAGTACCGCTTGACCTCACGGTACTACCGCTAGGGGTAGCGGTACTACTGCTTGCGAGTGGTACTAAAAGATTACATCCGGGCCTACCACCACAGGACTTGGGACGAGTTTTTGGTCCGGAGCGGTACTACCGTTGTAGGAGTTGCGGTAGTAAAAAACTAAATCCCCTCCAATTCGCGGTAGTACCGCTGCAGCCTTTTCAGAACACCAAAACTGCCACAACTTTTGCAAACGGACTCCGAATTCGATGAAACCAACACTCACATGACCAATCTTTGGATAATTCCTTAATAGCACCTTGGTCAACTCATAAACTCCTTGAAACCAACACATGGACTCAAGAAAAGCCTATGGACAAAACCTTCAAATATAACTCAAGGCAACCATAGTCCATAGAGATTGTCATCAATTACCAAAACCAAACATGGGGGCACCACATGTTCTTTCAATCTCCCCCATTTTGGTAATTGATGACAATCACTTTCAAGAGAGTTTATACAAGGAGTTATGCATCACCATGCAATGCAACAACCAATGATGCATGAGAATGGGATGCAAATGCTTAGGAACCAAAACCAAAGCAAGGAGAAAACTCTGAAGACTTCTCCACAAAACTCTCTGAAACTCCTCCCCCATTGGCATCGATTGCCAAAACGGGTGAAAAGCTTAGAAGGCCAATATAAAGAGTGTTCCTCCATAAATTGTATATCTCTCAAAAAGAGAGTGGAATGCAATACACATATCCAATGGTAAATACTTGGAGGAAGACAAACTATATTGAGGCCCAAAGATTGCCAAAGAATGATATGCCACAAAGACATAACAAAGAGAGAAACAAGAAATCGAGCAATCAAAAGATACCAATTGAAGCAAGCAATCAAAGGATATCAAATGAACCAACTAGACCAAAGATCCTATGAGCCACATGAATGAAGGATATTATGATATGAGCAAAGGAGTATTCTAAATAAGCTAGAGAAGCTCCCCATGATTTGTGCACACATAATAAATTTTGTATTTGGATACAAAGTGCAATAAAATAGGATCATAGCTCCCCCAAAATCAATAGAAACAAACAACAAGTGCAACTAAGCATAAAGGAAACTATGCCTAGCAGTTGCAACAAACACATGGTTGAGCAACATGTAAAAGAGGCAACTTAAGAATAGGCTCAACCAAAATGATGTGTGTGAGTCATGGCAAAGCACATAGAGAAGACTAATTTACGGATGAGCAGAAGCATCAACATAGTCTGGAATGAATGAGATACATGGTGCAAAGCCTTTCATTCTCACACACAACTAAGCAAATGGGTTCACAAGAACACTAAATATGCAAAATGAATAACCAACACTTGTGACAACTGAAGGTGAAGATAGAAAGCATAAGCATCATCAAGATAGGGGATACCAATTAATATGGCAAAAGCCTCGTCAAGACAAGCATGAGGAAAATAATATTCACCACACAAGAGTGCATCAAGATGCAACGAGATAAGACACGCACTCATGGCAAAAGCTTTCATAGAGCCACCAAAGAAATAACATAGGAAAGACAAGGTGGACGTGAAAGAAAGGATATCATCTAGAGATGTAATTTCTCTCAAGTGTATAAGGGTCTAGGTAGACGAAATCATGACGATATATATCTACAAAGAAGGATGTACACCCGAAATAATTACAACACGAAGGAACAAGATATCCAAAAGATGAGAGGAAGAACAAGAAGGAGAACACCAAGAACTCCAAGATCTAGATAGAGGAGAAAGTTATTGGTGGAAATGTGGATTTAGATCTCCTCTCTATTTTCCCTCAAAAACTAGCAAGAATCCATGGAGGGATTGAGAGTTAGCAAGCTCAAATAAGGTCAACAATGGATGAAGAACACGAGCTCAAAGGATAAGGTTCACTGGGGAAGAAGACCCCCTTTTATAGGTGGGGGAAAATCCAACCGTTATGCTCACAGCCCGCACAGAGCGCTACTACCGCTCCAAGGAGCGGTACTACCGCTAGGGCGGTAGTACCCCTTTGAAACACAAAAAAGAGGAGGCAAAAATGCTAGAAGAACCGTCAGAGCGGTAGTACCGCTTGACCTCACGGTACTACCGCTAGGGGTAGCGGTACTACTGCTTGCGAGTGGTACTAAAAAATTACATCCGGGCCTATCACCGCAGGACTTGGGACGAGTTTTTGGTCCGAAGCGGTACTACTGCTGTAGGAGCCGCGGTAGTACCGCTCTAGAGCGGTAGTAAAAAATTACATCCGCTCCAATTCGCGGTAGTACCGCTGCAGCCTTTTCAGAACACCAAAACTGCCACAACTTTTGCAAATGGACTCCGAATTCGATGAAACCAAGTTTATCGGAAAGCTAGTGACAAGGGCTAACACAATCTTGAAAGAAATATCAATAAGAAGCAAATTAGAAAAGGCCCATAAGAAAAAGGTGAGAACCCTTCCTCGGATAAGACCGGTAAAACCTCCAACACCGAAAACATCATAGAAGACGCATGCCAACTCCGTTTTCGATGAACTCAAGCTTGTCATCAAGATGACCATAAGCTCTAAGACTCACCAAGAGAACGAAACAAGAACCAATAAACAAGATGCAAGGATGCAATGGTTTGAGCTCTCTACCAACGACATGATCAAGCTACCAACTTGAGAGCCCCCCTTGATAGTACGACAAACGATCCTATAACCCGGTCCCCAACTACCACCATGAGACCGGTAAAATAGAAAACCTATCAAGGGAAAACCTTTGCCTTGCACATGGTCCACTTGAGCTAGATGATGAGGATCTTGACTCCCTCAAGTTGGACCACCTTTCTTGATTGTGATGGCTCGATAAAGACTAGATGATTGCTCCCCCATAGTCCACTATGGGTGAGCCACTCTTCGGCTCATCTTCACAAGTCCATTGTCACCACAATTGGTGGAAAGCTTCAAGCACTTGATCTCTTCGTGATGCATCACTTAAACTTGCACACCGCATCCTAACCCCACAAAGAACTCTCACGAAGACCATGGGTTAGTACATAGAGCGTAATTGACAATGCTTACCATACCATGGGATCACTTGATCCCTCTCGGTACATCTTCTACGCTTTGTGAGTTGATCAACTTGATTCACTCTTGACTTAGTCTTGATGAACCTTGAATCTTTCCAACTCTCTTCATTTGGATGATGTCTTGAAGGTAAACATGAATGATCACACAATCTTCCTCTTCAAAACATGCTTGCAATAAGCTCAACACTCACATGACCAATCTTTGGATAATTCCTTAATAGCACCTTGGTCAACTCATAAACTCCTTGAAACCAACACATGGACTCAAGAAAAGCCTATGGACAAAACCTTCAAATATAACTCAAGGCAACCATTAGTCCATAGAGATTATCATCAATTACCAAAACCAGACATGGGGGCACCGCATGTTCTTTCACCGGAGGTCACCAAGCTCATGGCCAGGCAAGTGATTTACACATCATCTCCCAGAAGGAAGGAGAAAACCTGTGCAAGTACATCCAAAGGTTCAGCCGAGTGCAGTACAACATCCCCGACGTTCATCCTGCCGCCGTGATCAGTGCATTCCATCAGAACATGCGCAACCGTAAGATGCGCAAAGAGATGGCGATGAACAAGGTCAGAGATGTGGCTGAACTTTATGTTCTGTCCGATTGGTGCGCTTAGGCTGAAGAGGGGAGGAAGTACCCCGGCGAAGACGCGGTGCGGAAACTGACTCCAGGGATGACACCGCCACCCCTGCGAAGAAGGGCCGGTGCCGTAATAGGAAGCACAGAAGCAAGACGTGCTTGCCGTCAAGGGATCCGACGATACCGGCGCCACCAAGAAACCCAAGGCAAGTGACCTCGGCAAGGAGGTTGCTGGGTGTACCGCACCATTGCAAGATCCACCGCACCAAGGGCCATGATCTCCAAAATTGCGGCAAGTGGAGCTGCTCGCCGAGAAGCAGAAAGCCGAGTATGAACGGAGGGACAAGGAGAAAGGCCCAGATGGTGCCGAGGCACCCAAACGGATCAAGGACGTGCGCTGGCTCACTGGTTGCGTTGTCGCCATGAGCCGGTTCATCTCCAAATCCGTGGAGCGTGCCCTTCCTTTTTTTAAGATCTTGAAGAAGGCCGGGCCAGTGGAGTGGACCCCAAAGGCCGAGGCAGCATTGCAAGACTTGAAGAAATACCTCTCCTCAACCCAGTGCTGGTTGTGCCCAAACCACAAGAACTGTTGCTGCTTTACCTAGCGGCAAAAAAACAGTTGGTTAGCGCCGCACTAGTGGCGCAGAGGGAGGTTGATGAGGAGGCAGCAGCAGCGGCAGAGTCAACGGTTGGCAGGCCGGAACCCTCCCCAGCAGGGCTCAGTCCCGGCAAGACTGAGTCCCCGGCAAGGTTCGGTCCCGGCAAGACTAGCGCCAGTACGATAGGACCCATGCGGTCGGGTGAAGAGGCACAGAAGAAGAAAATGGTATAAAACCCAGTTTACTTTGTCAGCTCCCTCTTGTAGGGGTGTAGGTCGAAGTACTCAGGTGTGCAAAAGCTGCTCTTCGGCCTTCTTATGGCGTCGAGGAAGCTGCACCATTACTTCCAAGCGCACAAGATCACGGTGGTCACCCGCCTCCCGTTGCAACGGATACTGCATAACCCAGATGCAACGGGGAGAATAGGCCCTGGAGCTGTCAAGTTTCAGTTTGAAGTTTGAAAGTACCTCGACGATTTAGAGCAGAGTCTTGGCGGAGTTTTTTGCGAATGGACCTCGAAGCCTGACGAAGAGGTACATGAGACCGCTCTCCCCGGTGAGGAAATGAGCCGCAACTGGATCATATACTTTGATGGTGCCTTCTTGCTGCAAGGCGCAGGTGCTGTTGTACTGCTTGTCGCACCCACCGGAGAATACCTCAAGTATGTCATCCAGATGCACTTCCCCGGGAGATGTCGACCAACAACACCGCCGAGTACGAGGGTTTGCTTGCCGGTCTCAGGATCGCGGCAGACCTTGGAGTAAAGAAGCTCATCGTCAGGGGAGACTCACAGCTCGTCGTCAGGCAGATCAACAAAGATTATCAAAGCCTGTTGATGGAAGCTTACGTAGATGAGGTGACAAAACTGGAGGAGCACTTTGACAGTATACGGGCGGAGCATGTCCCTCGAGCGGAGAACGGCATCGCCGACTACGTGTCAAAGCGCGCTGCCCTCAAGCTACCTGTGTAACTAGGTACTTTTGTGCTTCAGTTAACCCAACCATCCGTTGAGCCGTCGACCGGGCAAGGCAACCGGAGGAAGCTAGGCCCCAACAAGTACTTCCCCATCGATTTCCCTGGGGCCGCCGGCGAAGATGTTGCCGTGGATGCCGATCCTGCCACGGGGCAACCGACTCCGGCAGGACCTATGGTCATGGCCGTGGAGGCGGCCACTCCCATGGCAGAAGAGATGCCTTTAGTCCTTGCCGTCGAGCCACAGGCTCCGGCATGGGCACAACACACCGTCCGATTCCTTCAAAAAGGAGAGCTTCCTGAGGAGCAGGAAGAGGCAGAAAGAGTAGCCCGCCGGTCTGCTCTGTACCAATTCGTTGATAATGTGTTGTACAGAAGAAGACCGAATGGGGTGAAATTGATGTGCATCTCCTGGGAGGAAGGACTAAAGTTGTTGGAAGAGATACATGGAGGCATATGTGGCTCCCACATAGGGTCGAGGGCCCTTGCCAGCAAGGCCTTCCGACAAGGTTTCTTCTAGCCCACCGCCTTCCAGGATGCGACGACACAAGTCACCAAGTGTGAAGTGTGCCAGTTCCATTCGAAGAAGCTCCATCAACCAGCTCAAGCCCTTCAAACTATTCTCCTCTCCTGGCCCTTCTCGGTCTGGGGGCTCGACATATTGGGCCCTTTCCCCCATGCTGTCGGGGGCTTTGAGTACTTGTAAGTCGTAGTTGACAAGTTCACAAAGTGGCCAGAGGTGGAGACAGTGAGGAAGGTGACAGCGCAGTCAGCCATCAAGTTCTTCAAGGGACTAGTGTGCCGTTTTGGGGTACCCAACAGGATCATCACCAATAAAGGCACACAGTTCACAAGCCATGCCTTCATGCAATACATCGAGGATCTCGGTAGCAGGGTCTGTTTTGCTTCCGTGGCACATCCACGGAGCAACGGCCAAGCGGAGAGAGCAAATGCTGAAGTCCTGCGAGGCTTAAGGTCGAAGACTTTTGACAGGCTGTGCAAGAGTGGAAGGCGCTGGATTGATGAGTTGCCGGTGGTTCTTTGGTCGATCAGAACGACGCCAAATCGAGCCACTGCCAGACACCCTTTGCCCTGGTTTACGGGGCAGAAGCAGTTCTCCCCATGGAACTCATATACGGGTCACCTCGAGTGCTCACTTATGATGAGCTTGAGCAAGAGCAATTGCGGCAAGATGACGCGACGCTCCTTGAGGAAGATCATCTCCGGGCGGCTGTGAGAGCAGCACGCTACCAGCAAGCCTTGCGCCGCTACCATAGCCGCAAGGTTCATGCCCGGAGCTTTGAGGAAGGCGACCTTGTTCTTCGGCACGTTCAGTCGGCCAAGAATTGCAACAAGTTGACACTGAAGTGGGAAGGCCCTTATCGGGTGACACGAGTCACTAGGCCTGACACAGTCCGGCTGGAGACCAAAGATGCCATTCCAGTGAACAACTCCTGGAACATCAAGCATCTTTGCAAGTTTTACCCATAAGGCGCGGCTGTCGGGCCTCTCGGCAAGCCACCCTTTTGTACAAGCCTTGCCAGCAAGGCATGTAACCCTTTGTACAAAGCCAGGCGCAGACCCTGAGCATAAATAAACAAAGCGCTGGCACCCTAAGTTATAGCATGCATGCTAGGTTGAGTCTCTTCCTTGGTTAGGGTTGATAGAGCTTAGCGGCGGCTAACCCCTAGCTTAGAGGTCGAGGTGCGCGTCTCTCTGTTCTTCTCTATCTTCTTTGGTTCGCAGGGCATGTAAGTTTTCCTGCCAAGCCGTTTGGGAAGAAAGGAAACGGACCAGCGTCCGGACCCCAGCAAGCCAGAGTTGCCGGGGGCTGCAAAGACAAAGATCCATCCGCGGCAAGCCAAGGTTGCCGGGGGCTGCAGATCAAGATAAGTTCTCTATGCTCTATCATGCATTACGTTATGGACTGGGATAAGTGAAACCCTATTCCACCTCTAAGATATCGTGCTCCCCCTTTTCGGCACCCAAGGATTATACCCTGGGTCTGGATTTGGTCGTAGCCGCAGCAGCAAAGAAGAGGAACGAGGGGCCTAAGCCCACCTCATCCCTGCCTCCGCCAAAGGCGTGAGAAAGGTCGAGCGAAGTGGGGGAACGGCAAGGCTTGTTGCCGGGTGAGAAAACGTTTGTCTTAAAGATAATAAGGATTCACTCCTTGCCGTGGGTTCCTCCCACGAATGAAAATCCCGGCAAACATCCCTTTTTCATTAAAAAACATCCCCTACAGGTACAGTCCATACGAAATGAAAAACATGAAAAAGGGGGATTACAAGTTCTAAAGCAAGTAAAGGCCCGAAGGCTTACAAGACTAAAAAGATATAAGGTGCCCGTAATCCCTTTCTTGTCCCTCTCATCAGGAAATGGAACAAGAAAGCAGAAGGGCAAAAGGGGCGCCTAGGCGAGCTACGAGTGGCAGAATACACCGAGAGAACATCTCGGTGGCCGTCCAAGGGCTGGATGGTGATGGCGGTGCCGGAGGCAAAGCTCGAAGATGAGGCGGCAGGACGTCAACACGCGACGAAGGCGTCGGTGCCCGCGTACTCTGACTTGACGGCCTTGCCACCCGCCCTCTTCCTCTTCCACGGCCTCCCTACGCCAGCCGCCCAAGGAGACGACCCAGAGAAGTTCAAGGAGCCCGCGACACGGATGATAGGGTCGCCGGTGCCTCCCGGAGCGGCGCTCGACACCTAGTAGGACCCGTCATCCTGCCACCCGCTGCCCTCGTCGTTGCTGCCATTGTCTTCCTCGCCACTCTTGCTTGAGGAGGAATCTTCATCATCGGAGTAGCTCTCCATGCAACACCTCACACGGGTCCCGAAGTGCCTGAAGATCTTGACGGAGAGGAGGCCACCCTCCATTAATTTGAAATGTAGAGCAAGCCCATCCATCAAGCTGTGGAGGCAAGCGAAGGTCTTCCACCCTCGGTGAAGATATATGATGTGAGGGGCGGGGGACTCGACGTCGACCTAGGTGCCACTGTTCCCACAACCCCTCATGTGCAGCCGCAGCACCCGCGGCGCATCCATCTCCATCTCCCTCGCAAATGGAGTCGGGAGGCCAAGGCGACAGAGCGGTGGATGGCACAGCCTGATGAAGAATTCGCAGGGGTTGTCCCTAGCGTGGCCCTCCATTGGAGGAGGGGCTGCTGGAGGAGGCGAGGCTGACCTGCAGCCCCGTCCTCCTCTCCCTCGGGCACCACGACGACCTCAACCTCGCCCCCTCCCCCTTCCTCTAGCAGCTGGCTCCGACGCTACGAGCTCTTGGGGAGGAGCGATGCGCTGCCTAGCCGAAACCATCGCCACCACCGATGAAGCGTCGCCGCGCCCCCTCGCCATGGCAGAAGAAGAAAGAAAGCAGGAATGGGGAGAGGCAGATGGCGAGAGGATGAGGGGCACCGTTCCGCTCGCTCTCCTCTTTATAAAGGGGCGGGGGCGAGGCTCGGCCGTCCCCTCTTGTCCAATCCGGCTTCTCGAAGTGACAGCAAGCGGGGCCATCGACCGCCCTCCCTGCTCCATTGAAGGCGCGTGGGAATCGACCCGCACGCACGCGACTACCCATGTCCCGTGCGCCCGTCATTCGCTCTGTGTTATGCATGCAGCGATCATGGCGCAAGGGGCAGGCGCAGTGGGACGCGTGGAACGACGGTTCCCGAGCAAGGGCAGTAAATGGGAGGCGGCCCTGCGGTCTCGAAGAGACACGCAAGCCGCCTCTTTACTGTCCGCCACAAGGTGACGCCAGCATGCCCACGTCATGCGCGTGCACGACCCCCACGTCGCGCGTTCAACGCGAGTCATGGGGAAGCGCAACAGACGGAATAGTGGCCGCGGTAAAAATCCGCCCCAACTGCCCGCGCATCGTTCTGGGCCTGGCCCAAGAACGTGCTGCGCTTATGTGTGGCCTAGGCCCGGGGGCTCCTGTCGGTGTACAAAAGTAGGGGCTCTGCTTTTGACCCCTTTACTTGTGCACGGGCAATCAGAGCCTCCCGCCACGGCCACACATAACAGGGCAGGAAATGGAAGCCGGAGGAAAGCTGAAGCCACAAGGACAATCAAAGCAACAACAAGTACCAAGGCCACAAAGATCAGATAGGCGTAGCAAGTTCCCCCGGCAAGGACCCTTGCCGGGGCAGCCTCAGCAGCCCCGGAAAGACCCTTGCCGGGGCAGCCCGCCCACGCCAGCCGAAGTGAGCCACCCTTGAGCCCACCAACGCTAGCGAATGCATTGGGACAGGGCTCGGGAGGCACCTCCATGGTGGCATGCAGATCTTTGTGAAGACATAAAATGCCCAAGATCAAAAGAGGATAGGAAGGCAACTATCCTCACCGAAGGAACCCACAAGACCCTCGACAAGATCCTTGCCGGGGGAGCCAGCGCACCACGGCAAGACCCTTGCCGGGTCACCCGGCAAGACCCTCGCCAAGCGCACCGGCAGGGCCACTGCCAGGCCCGAGCCAACCAAGTCTTTGCCGCCGTTCGCATGCAACTGCCGACCCAGCCAGCTGGGCAGGCACCTGCGTGGCAACATGCAGCTCTTCGTGGAGGCTCCACCACCACACCACCTCAGCTGCCTGCCTGCCTACATGGCACCACATGCATCGCTGGGCAGGGTGCGTGTCGAAGCGAAGAGGAGCGGCGACGGACGGGACGGGCCTCGCCCCCGTCCCCGATAAAGCGAAGGGACACCTAAGCCTCGCATTAAATGCGTCTTGTCCTGTAATACGAGCGATAAGTTTGCAACACTGTAGCACTTTCCACCTCCTGTGTGCCACTGTGGCAGCCCCTTTCATCTATAAAAGGAGGCCCATGGCACACGGAGAAAGGATTCGGCTATGTCGAACCTCGCAACACCTAGAGCTAGTTCGAGAGCTCAAGAACACTAATACATCCACCAAAGCAGGATCATAGGGTTTTACGCACCTTTGCGGCCCGAACCTGGGTAAATCCCCCTTGTGTTGTCTACTAGTCCCGCTCTCCTCACGATCTCCGCGTCCCGCAACCGTAGAAGGGATTCTAGTGATCCCATAGGTGTCGTTTCCCACCGACAGGCAACAACCGATGTAGAGACCCTCAAGAAGGTGTTGGCCGAGGCCGAGGACAAGGCGGCCAAGGAGCGGGCCGCACGCGAAAAGCATGATGCCTGGGTCAATGAGGTCCAGCAAGAGCTCCAGGACGCCGTCAAGAAGTGTGAGTCCTTGGAGCGCGACTTTAAGGAGCAAGAGTCCGAACTTGCGAAGGCCCGCCAGAGTGCACAAGATGCCTGGGCCAAAGCCCTGGGCGCCCTCCAGGAAATCCAGGCGGCCAAGAAGATCACGGCGGGTAAGGCTTTCATTATGCAGAGCAGATATGTGAAGGAAAGATTCCTTTTACTTACGCGGATTTGGAGATCTCCAGGGGTGTTTGTGGATTTGCCGCGCTGCGTGTCAGATGCTGCGGAATTCTATCAAGCCGAAGAGGGGAGCTCTACAGAGAAGCTGTTCTGGTCGCAATACCTTGGACCAGAACATCCAGTGCCCTTTAGCGATCAGCTGAAACAGCTGGTCAAGCTGCATAGGGCGGCCGAACTATCCATGAAGGATTTGATAATCCGGCTATGGCCTGACAAAGCCATTCCCAGCAGCTACTTCGGACTCGTGAAGCGGCTTGTCAGCGCCTGCCCTCGGCTTGAAGCCATCAAGCGGTCGGTCTATACCGAAGGCGCACGGATGGCTTTTGCCCGCGCTAAGATGCATTACGCCACGAAGCTGATGACTGAGGGGCTGCCTGAGGGCAAGGAGCACCGTTGACACCAACTGTATTTTGACAGTGTCCTGGAGGGATGCCGCCTTGTGGCGGAGCAATGTGCTAAGGATATCATATTCCCATGAATACACTCATGTTATCATGTCCTGTACTATGAAAACAGATCCGTTATGTAATATAATGTCTGTTATTTAAAATTTTTCCTCCTGTGCGGCTGTTTTGTTAAATCTGAGAGTTGGCCAGTCATCGGCTTCTGCCCCCACGTAGGTAGTACGGGGGTGTTCGGGATAAATCTAAACAATCTTTATCCAAGGTTTTGGTCCTTTAAGGAGGTGTTTAGCGCAACGAACCAGGCAATCAGACTATGCAGCTTTACTACTCTCACTTAGCCATAGGAGTTTGACAAGAAAAATTTGGGCGCAGCCCTTGGTGTTTGGAAGTCCGAACTTGGGGCTCTATACACGCCTGATCGGATAGAAACCGATTCATCGCATAATGCAGAAAAAATCGCTAAAGATTTGCAACCTCTCAAACAGCTGACCGGCTCTCGCCGCATCATGACAGTCAGTTTTCGGCTTTCTCTACTGAGGTGCTCATTCGGAAGAACTGGGACACAATCGCATTAGTTCTCCCTTTACTACCCTAGCCGATATAGCGGAACGTAAGGTAGTAAGCACAGGAACCGGGCAACCCAACTATTGACCAAAGACATGATTCGGAGCCGATGCATATAATGCTATAAGTTCGGGGTGCCGAACTGTACTGTAAAAGTGTTCAGACTTTATTGCCGTATTGTGGGTTATGATGAAGCCCCTGGCGAATTAAGTCATACCAAAGTGTACGGGCGCAATTGATAAGAATATATAAAGAAAAGGAAAGAATCAAGTAATAAGCTGACGCTGCAAATATAGAGCCGCAAATTATTTTCCATAGTAATTTGATTAATACGTCAAGTCGTACTTGTACAAGTAATGCGATGAGCAAATAAGGCTATTTGACATGCCATGACCAAGGGCGAGCTGCGTGCGGGTTTTTAAAACAGGTATAGCAATCATTAGCAGAGACCACCTGGGGGTTCCCTTGTACGTCAAAGCTTCTTGCCTTCTTGGTGTATCCGTCCGTTGATAGGTCTGATTATCAGGTTATCAGAAAAAGCCTCGGAAAGAGAAAAACCTGAAAGAAGAAGAAAAAGTGAAGGTATGCGGGTCCAGGAGCGATTGAGCCGCATTATGGACCACTGTCTAGCTGTGCCTCCGTCCATGCCCATGGTATTTTAAGTGCGTAGTTATGTACGTGCGACATGAGCCTTGTTGGGACTAGAACGGAGGCCAAATTGCTAGTCAAGCTCTGGACGAGCTGTCCTGTCTTGCTTGAGAGTAGTCCGGACTCGCTTGACGGTGTCCGAGAGCTTGGTTGTTGAATTGCAGTTATGCGTGAAAAGTCCGCTCTGTACTTCTGCTGCAAGGGCCGTGGTGTGCTCCTCGGCACGGAGGGAGCGTTCCGTGTTTCCATTGACTGTTATAGCACCACGTGGTCCGGGCATCTTGAGCTTGAGGTAAGCGTAGTGCGGCACCGCATTGAAGCGAGCAAATGCGGTCCGTCCAAGTAGTGCGTGATAGCCACTGTGGAAGGGGACGATATCGAAGATCAATTATTCGCTTTGGAAATTATCCGGGGATCCGAAGACCACTTCCAGTGTAATTCAGCCCATACAGCAGGCCTCTACACCTGGTATGACACCTTTAAAGGTGGTTTTTGTGGGCTTGATCCTTGAGGGATCGATACCCATTTTGTGCATTGTATCCTGATAGAGCAGGTTCAGGCTACTGCCGCCGTCCATGAGGACTCGCGTAAGGTGGAATCCATCGATGATTGGGTCAAGGACCAGTGCGGCTAAATCGCCATGACGGATACTGGTCGGATGGTCCCTGCGATCGAAGGTGATCGGACAGGACGACCATTGGTTGTAGTTTGGGGCGACTGGCTCCATCGCGTAGACGTCCCTGAGTGTGCGCTTGCATTCCCTAGCGTATATCATGTTCACCATTTTGACTTGGGAAGGAAACTTCTTCTGTCCCCTGTGTTCGGTGGCCAGGTTCCTCGTCATTGTCCTTGCTTTGTGACCCCTTCTCCTTGTTCTTGGTGTTTAACTTGCTGGCCTGTTTAAAAACCCAACACTCTCTATTGGTATGATTGGCTGGATTATCAGGAATGCCGTGGATTTGACATGGACGATCGAGTATGCGGTCCAAACTGGATGGGTCCGGATTGTTTCTTTTAAATGGCTTCTTCTGCTGACCGGACTTAGAGCCATTGAATCCGGCATTGACAGTCGTGTCTTCAGCGTTGTCGCCATTGTTTTGATGCTTGTGTCTGTTGCGTCGGGGCTTGCCATTGGTGTTTATGGCTTCAGAAGTGTCAGGTTCGCCTGTGTTGTTATTGCTACGGGCTAGCCAACTATCTTCGCCCGCACAAAAGCGGGTCATGAGTGCCGTGAGGGCCACCATGGACTTCAGCTTTTCCTGGCAGAGGTGTCGGGCGAGCCATTCGTCTCGGATGCTATGTTTAAAGGCCGCTAAGGCTTCAACATCGAGACAGTCGATGATCTGGTTCTTTTTAGTTAAGAACCTAGTCCAGAATTTCCTGGCTGACTCTCCGGGCTGTTGAACTATGTGACTTAAGTCGTCGACATCCGGAGGTCGGACGTATGTGCCTTGAAAATTGTTGAGGAAGGCATCCTCCAAGTCCTCCCAGCCGCCGATGGAGTTTTCGGGCAGACTTTTCAACCAGTACCTGGCCGGTCCCTTGAGTTTGAGTGGGGGGTATTTGATGGTGTGAAGATCATCGCCGCGGGCCATGTGAATATGGAGAAAAACATCCTCAATCCATAACGCGGGGCCTGTTGAGCCATCATATGATTCGATGTTCATGGGTTTAAACCCTTCTGGGAATTCATGTCCCATTACTTCGTCAGTGAAGCAAAGGGGGTGTGCGGCGCCTCTATATCGGGCCAAGTCATGACGTAGCTCGGATGGAGTTCGTCTACAGTTTTCAGCCCGGATGTGGTTATGTTTGTCTCGTTCAGTCGGATGGCCATCGTCGTACATTGGGGCACGCCCCCGCGATCCATAGATTGATCTTGTCTAACCTGCTCTATTTTCTAAGTCACGCCGTAGGTCATGTGTGTATCCCCGAGCTATTGTGTTTCCGTTTCTACGGCGAGGTAGTGCGGGCTGGTGTTCGGCTTGAGGTGTCGCCTTGTCTCGGCCACGTGGTGGCCGGTCAGCCGCATTATGCCTTGGTAGGACGGGCTCTGTCGCCTCATCATCAAACTGTGGTAACAGTTTGCGCTTCGGGTAACTTTTGGTTGGGCGCTCGAGGCCATATTCCTCGGTTGCCAGGACATCAGTCCATCTTTCATTGGGCAGATCTTGATTAGCTTGAAGTTGCTGCTGCTTCTGTTTAAGGCTCCTTGCAGTGGCTATTAGCCAGCGCTTAAAGCGCTCCTGCTCGACGGCCTCTTCAAGCACGATAAAGTCTTCATCGCTGAGGCTCACCTCATCCTCAGAGAGCGGAAGGTAATTACTGTCCTCCGCGTCTTCATTCATGGACTGTTCGTCAGGGCTGACTCGCCCATCCTCCCGTTCCTCCTGTTCGGAGGTTGGCTCGATGGGGTCTTCATTGTCTCCGGCATCATCCGGAGTGTTCTTTTCTCCTGTGACGGTGTTGCTGTTTTTACTACTGCGTGGCTTAGAGCGGCGCCGCTGATGTCGGCGCTTTGGCTGTATCTCAGGAGGTTTATCCTCGACTGGATTTTCAGTGTCGTTGTTGTTTTCTTTGGGCGTATCCACCATGTATATGTCGTATGAGGAGGTGGCTGTCCAGCGCCCTGTAGGCAGTGGTTCTTGCTCCTCTCCGGCATCGTCATCCATACCGTCGATGTCTTCGGAGTCGTAGTCAAGCATGTTGGTTAAGTCGTCGATAGTGGCTATAAAGTGGGTGGTGAGTGGGGAACAAAATTCTTCGTCGTCCGCTCCCCATTTGAGCCGGAGATAGTTCGGCCGAGAGTCCCCTGACAAGGAGAGGGATTTCAATGAGTTTAACACATCACCTAGAGGTGAGTGCTGAAAGATGTCCGTGGAGCTGAAATCCAAGATCGGCGCCCAGGTTCGATGGACGTGGATGCACGCGGTCCAGAACCTTTGGCCGGTGACGAGTCTGAGGTTCCGGTGACACAGGCCCAACTCGATGTTGGGTCTGTGTGCGTCTCAAACGCCACTGAGTCCGCGGCTTCTGTGGCGGGGTTAAGCTTCCCGTCTTTGGGCGACGCGGTCTGCTCTGGATCTAGGGCCAGAGTGGTTACATGCGCTATTTCCTGAGCGCGGGCAGATGACATATTTAGGTCATGTTCATCTTGGTGGCAGGGGACAGCCGTCATGGGCTCGAATCTGTCGAAGATCAAGTCTCCACGGATATCGGCCACAAAATTTAGGCTTCCAAATCTGACCTGATGGCCAGGAGCATGTCTATCGATCTGCTCTAGATGGCCAAGCGAGTTGGCCCGAAGTGTGAAGCCGCCGAATACGAAGATCCGTCCGGGGATGAAGATCTCCCCCTGGACTGCGTTGTTGTAGATGATTGATGGAGCCATCAAGCCTTCTAGTGACGACGCAGCAGAACTCTCAATGAAAGCACCAATGTCGGTGTCAAAACCGGCGGATCTCGGGTAGGGGGTCCCAAACTGTGCGTCTAAGCCTAATGGTAACGGGAGGCAGGGGACACAATATTTACCCAGGTTCGGGCCCTCTCTATGGAGGTAATACCCTACTTCCTGCTTGATTGATCTTGATGAATATGAGTATTACAAGAGTTGATCTACCACGAGATCGTAATGGCTAAACCCTAGAAGTCTAACCTATGAGATTATGATTGTTGTTGTCTCTACGGACTAAACCCTCCAGTTTATATACACACCAGGGGGGGCTAGGGTTACACAAAGTCGATTACAGAGAAAGGAATCTACATATCCGAATCGCCAAGCTTGCCTTCCACGCAAAGGAGAGTCCCATCCGGACATGGGAAGAAGTCTTCTATCTTGTATCTTCATAGCCCAACAGTCCAGCTCATGTATATAGTCTGGCTGTCCGAGGACCTCTTAGTCAAGGACTCCCTCACCGGTCGACTACATCTGAATTTTTTCAGATAGCGAATGATGACACTAACTAGTAGGAATTAAGAATGAACCTACTCTATACAATAAAGAAATTACGGCATAGTAACTTCGAATAAACCTACACTATACAATAAAGGATTTATGGTATATTACATCCACTGGGCATCAAAGTTTGCCACCAGTGATCATAAAGCGCAACGAAGAAGCAGATTACAAAAACTAGGCACCATTGCAGCATAACAAAATAATACTGAACCAAGACGCCTTTGCACGGGAACTGCTACGCAAGCTGCTGAGAAGGCTGTGAGACCGGCCTAGCATGCCGGTCATAGCTTCCACGTGTAGCTGTTTAGCAATGAGGTTCTCATTGGTGTTCTCCGCAATCTTTCTTAGAGATAGGACTTCAAGTCGAAGTTGAGTTGCAGAATGCCTTTCTGCTAGAACTTGGGAGTGAAGAAGTCGAACTGATTTAGACAATGAATTCTGTGAGCTTGTCTGACTACTAGTCTCAAGTAACTTGAACACTGCATCAAGACAAGACTTTGGGGTTGTCTCGCTATCTTCAAGATGTTTTGCCTTCTTTGCTGCAATATATGTTGGGTTTGTCTCATAGCCTTCAGCAGACTTGTGCATGCTATCAGGCATATCACCCTGAAACAAGCAGACAGATGATAGGTTTTGCACGTGTATAAACAAAGATGATAACTGTGCTATCAATTCGATCCAATTTCAAACTAGAAAATAAAGTGTAAGTTCAAAATGTCAATAGCCTAATTTGGCATTGTTCATAATGCGGGGAGCTTCACCACACTAATGGATTACCATGTCAACATAACAAGCATAGATGAAGGGCAAAGACAATCATTGTATCTATTTTGGTTAATCTGCATGGCATGTTGTTCATATCATCAGCCACATCAGTAAGATAAAACAGGAGATGACAAGGTGCAAACATGGGCTGCTTCACCACACACTGGATTATAGATCCACAAAACAAGCATACATATATGGAGTATTGAGTAATGTGCATGGTATGAATAAGGAATTTAGTTTTACAAGTAAAACTTGGAACTTATGGTTGTTGCGAACATGCATTTTGATAGAAACAACAAACTAAACAACAGTTAACGATAGGGAGTGTGAGCAAATTAAACAGCAGTTGAGGATAAAGGCTTTAGAAGGACTGACTTACATTAACAGTTAACACCGACTTTATAATTCCCTTATCCATGTCAAGGGAAGGATAACTCAAGAATTTCAGCACAGAATCTTCTTCATAAGCATTTCCTGTACTCTACATTTTGTAGAGAGTAATTATAGATATGATAATACTGGAAGGGATAGAGGATAATGAAGATAAGATGCAGATTGATGCTATATAACCAACTACCAATCCCTGGAAGTACAAGTGTTACAGGACAAAATGTGCTGACAAGAGTTTTGATATTTTTTTAGTAGATGGTGGGCGAGGGAGATAAGATGCAGAATGCTACACAATGAACCAATCCCTCTTCCCATAATATAAGAGTGTTTTGAACACTGGTGTACTATACAAAATGTTCTTATATTATGGGATGGAGGGAGTAGCTGTTAATGTAAGTACAGTGATAGACAACGTTCAGTCCTTACAAGAGTACTGCAGAGCTAAACCTCTTCAAAAGCATTGGGTTGATTCTAAATTTATGTAAGAGTCCATATGGATCTTATAATGTCCACCAAATGGACGATAACGAGGCTAACATGTGCTGTGATGCTACATAATCAACCAACTTTGAAAGTAAGTATGCTCATACAGGACAAGAGGTACTCACAAGAGCAACGCAGTGTGCAGTATAGTTGCGAGATTCTGTGGTCCCTTGAGAATGAATGTTCTTCCACAAACAGTTTTCGTACAAGTGAGACGTTAAGGCACATGCAGAAATGTAGTTCAAATTGTGATGTGATATCATAGACAGTACCTTACGCTGCAGACGAGACCAATGTTTAACAAGATTATTCCAGTCACTGTCTGATAAATGTAGCACCAGAGACTTTACAGAAATTTTGTTTAGAGGCTTGCCATCGAAGTGCGCTTGCCTCAGATAGGAATGATACTTCATCAACAAGTGCTTGAAAAGTGCAACCAACCCTTTCTCGTCTTGACAATCCAGTTTGGCCCTCGCCTATTTAAAAGAATGAAATCTTGTGTCTTCTGTCAATAGAAACATATGCAGTTATTACCATGAAAAACATTAGTACATTACTTATGCGTAAGTTGCCGAGGAAGACTGGAAATTGTTCTGTGTCTGCGGTATGATCTTTCCATGAAGGAAAGATGCACTCAAAGTTCCTGACAACAATATAAGCTTTGTCTTCTAAACTGGGAAGAAATGGAATAGGGGTCCTATTTGCTGCAGTTGGGGCTCTCTCTTGTTCGAAAAGAGATTTGGCAACTGGTTTTGGTGTACTCTTTGCTGGAATGGGGTTTTTGCGTCGTAGAGCTGGTGGTATGTCAACTGGCATCATCATATTATTTGCTGCAGCTGGGGTCTGCTGAGTTGGGGCATCAGAGATGACCAGTTTAGTAGGGCTAGAGTCTTCTAGAGTCGGGGCCATGTTTTGTGGGTCAGGTGATATTGCAACTACACCTAATGGGCTATTTGATTTATCAGGTGTCACTACCTTTTCCAAATAATTTGCTCGTGCTCCTCCATGATCTGCAATCGCCCTCTTCCTTTTGAACGTCTGATACACAAGAACAACATTTGAATGGATAAATATGGTATGATGACAGATGGAATATGTACTAAAAATGGATAGGCAGGGCGTATTCACATACACGATGTGTAAACTAAGATAATGGTAGTGCAATAAAGTAGAAGAAATGCAAAGCAGTTGCAACATATGTGCGACCAATATAACCTTGGAAAGTTAGAGCAAGCACCTTGATGGGTGAATAAGATAGGGCATCTGCCTCTGACTCCTCACTAGGGAGCTACATTGACTTAGGTCTCCCTCTAGCTCAGAATCACTGTTAGGATCATATTCTGAGCATGAATCTATAGGTGGAGAGTGTTTGCATTGCATTGCATCCAGACTTGATTTCAGTCCCTTAATGCCAAGTTTGACAGCCATGGCATTGTTTTGCTTTATTCTTTTCATGCGCGCAAGCTCATAATCATTATGATGATGTTCAGTATATGAGATTCATAAAAACATAAAAAGTAGTCAGATTATCTATGGAATGCATTACGAGTTCAACTAGAAGAGTGTCTCCCTATAAACCCCTACATATGCAAAGTGCACTCCCGACAGTGCTGACCAGACCACACACAGAAATACAAACCTCTTATGTCTCTATAACAGGCACACACATTTCAAAACTGAAGTAGGAACATTAAAATCACATCAAATTCGTATTTGAATAAATAAACTAAGGAATTATGAGTGGCATAACGTTTAGCTTCAAGGGTGGAGTGCTGCTAGTGCGACATAAAGCAAGTAGGCAGATTGTATTCCCTGTAAAAGATCATAGTCTATGTAAAAGGTGGAAATGACACTTTCTTTCTATACAATGCAGTGTTCGTTGCCCACACATGATGGAAGAGATCACACAGAGAAATACTATTCACTCATGTTTGCGGTTCTAGTATTTCGAAACAGGGTGGTCCACCCTAAAAGAATATTGACAACAAATATGACAAGGCAAGCATAGATGTAGTGAATCAATCACTACTTGTGAGCTTACTAGGACAAGTATGCAAAATTGTAACTGCAGTAAGAGACCATCCAAAATCTGAATCAAGAAGTTGGTTTAGCACTTATTGTTTGCAACTAATCGACGTGAATAATTGGATATCATATCGAATGAGTAAGAAAGAAAAGTAAAATTGTCAACAAACCTGGCCTGCAGTAGTAATCTGGGTCAATGTCACTACGACCAACAATCCAAAATGACTAGTGTCTGTTCCTAGGGCCAGAATTTTGGAACCCTGTGAACTTTACAGGTACTAAAGATTACTGAAATACATCTGAACCATTAAGTGTAGGTAACACTCAGTACACAACAAACCCTAATGACAGTCCTACCTAATGAGTATGAATCAATTAGAAAATGGGTGATGAGGAGTGGCTGCTGAGTGTTGAGGACGTACCTGATACGTCTCCAACGTATCTATAATTTTTTACTGTTCCATGCTGTTATATTATCATTCTTGGATGTTTTACAATAATTTGATAGTCAATTTATATCATTTTTGGTACTAACCTATTGACTTAGTGCCCAGTGCCAGTTGCTGTTTTCTGCATGTTTTTTATATCATAGGAAATAAATATCAAATGGAGTCCAAACGGAACGAAACTCCTGGAAGATTTTTTGGGCCAGAAGAAAGCCAATAGGCCAAGGAAGCACCTGGGGAGCTGCTCGAGGGGAGCAGCACCTGGCAGGGCGCACCAGGAGGCCCAGGCGCGCCTAGGTGGGTGCTGTCTACCTCAGGTGCCCTCCGAACCGCCTCTTTGCTCTCACAATATTCCAGAAACCCTAGGGGGGGGGGGCGACGAAATATTGATCCAGCCGTCGCAGAGTCCAAAACCACCAGATCCAATCTAGACACCGTCATGGAGGGGTTCACCACTTCCATTGGTGCCTCTCCTATGATGTGTGAGTAGTTCTTTGTAGACCTACGGGTCGGTAGTTATTATCTAGATGGCTTCCTCTCTCTTTCTCTCTTGATTATCAACAGAATGGTCTCTTGGAGATCCATATGATGTAAGTCTTTTGGCGGTGTGTTTGTTGGGATCTGATGAACTTTGAGTTTATGATCAAATCTATGTTTTTATCCATGATAGTTATTTGAGTCTTCTTTGATCTCTTATACACATGATTGCTTAATATTTGGGTTTTGTTTGGCCAACTTGATCTATTTATCTTGCAATGGGAAGAGGTGCTTTGTAGTGGGTTCGATCTTATGGTGCTTGATCCCAGTGATAGAAGGGGAACTGTCACGTATGTATCGTTGCTACAAAGAATAAAAAGATGAGATCTATATCTCCGCAATAGATAAAGGGATCTCGTCTACATCATGTCATCGTTCTTATTGCATTACTCCGTTTTCCCATGAACTTAATACACTAGATGCATGTTGGATAACGGTCGATGTGTGGAGTAATAGTACTAGATGCAGGCAGGAGTCGTTCTACTAATCTTGGACGTGATGCCTATATAATGATCATTGCCTGGATATCGTCATGATTATTGGAAGTTCTATCAATTGCCCAATAGTAATTGTTTTCCCACCGTTTGCTATTTTTCTCGAGAGAAGCCACTAGTGAAACCTAGGGCCCCCGGGTCTCTTTTCATCATATTTGCCTTTGCGATCTATTTTCTCTTGCATTTATTTTTGGATCTATTAAACCGAAAATACAAAAATACCTTGCTGCAATTTATTTGTTCTGCTATCTATTTATCCTATCTACCACTTTTACCTCACATTATTTGCCTATCTTGAGGCGCCGTACCCGAAAGGGATTGATAACCCCTTTAACACATCAGGTTGCGAGTATTTGTTATTTGTGTGCAGGTGCTGTTTACATGGTGTGAGGAGGTTCTCCTACTGGTTCGATAACCTTGATCTCATCAATGAGGGAAATACCTATTGTCTCTATACTGCATTATCCCTTCCTCTTTAGGGAAATACCGACGTAGTTCTAGCAGACATCAAAAGTAATTTCTAGCGCCGTTGCCGGGGAGGATCTTCAATATCAACCAGGTTCCTAATCACAAATCTCATCTCCTCGCAATTTACATTATTTTCCATTTGCCTCTCGTTTTCCTCAACCCCACTTCACAAAAATTTGTCGTTTTATTCGCCCTCTTTTTCGTTCGCCGTTTTGTCATCAGATTTGTTTCTCGTGTGCAAACTTGCTTATCACCTTTTGTTGTTATGGATTTTTCTTCTTCTATTGCATGCACCCCTGGGAACGAGGTTCTCAACTTTAAACAAAGGGGAGGAGAAAGTTTAAAAGATGCCTGGTATAGGATTTGCAATGCTCATAATAGATCTATCCGCAAGCAATCTACCATTGTTCTTCTTTGTTGCTTTTATGTGGGCATTACCACTTGGTGTAGAGTCGTCCTTGATACGATTACCGGTGGGATTTTTTTGATGTGTCCTATTATTGATGCTTTTAATACTTTGGGAAATTTAGTGGGTTCACCACCACTCGGGATCAATGAAACAATATTGACTCTCGAGCATGTTATGGAAAGAATAGATGATATTGAAAAGAAAATGCTTATCGTAGAACATATTGAAAATTTGGATTGAAAAATGCAAAGTTATGCTACTAAAGTTGGGTCAAAAGCGGGAGACGTTTTTAAGTTGCTAAAAGAAAAAGGAACTATAATTCATGAAAGAATTGAAGAAAGTCCGTCTAGGATTGATAAATTAGAAGAATGTTTTTCTAATCTAGGTACGGCTTTTGCTTCCGCTGGAACCCCCATGAAAATTAGCAAGACTACTCAAGTCACTAAAAACAAAGGATCAACTTCTAGCAATGATAAAGGAGATCTTAAGATGATTAGTATCCATCCCAAGTTTATTGAAGTCATAAGAGTTCCTTTTTGCGAAAATAAGTTTTTTAATCTCATGCCCCGAAATATTTCTTCTGATAATTCATATGCAAAATCCTTGAAAAATCCTAAGTGCTCGATCGAAGAATTGGACAAGAGTGACAAAACATAGATCCTACGCGTTATGCCTAGCTAGGGGCGTAAAATGATAGCGCTTGTTGGGAGGCAACCCAATGAATAAAATTTATTTTTGCTTTTTGCTCTCTGTTCTTGAGTGTTAGCACAATTATGCTACTCTTATGATTGTGTTTTTGTGTCTTAATTAGTGTTTGTGCCAAGCAAGACCCTTGCGAAGACTTGGGTGAAAGTTTCTTTGATCATGCTGAAAAACAGAAACTTTTGCGCTCACAAGATTCGTTGTTATTTTTCACGGAAGAGTGCTTTTAAGTTGATTCTTTTTGCATAGGGTTAATAGACAAATTCCTCACGTCCACCAATTTATTTCATAATTTTTGGAGTTACATGTTCGGAATTTTCCGATTGCGACAGACTGTTCTGTTTTTGACACATTCTGTTTTCTTTGCATTGTGTGCTTGTTTTAATGATTCTATGGTTTTTTTGATGAGTTTTTGCCATAGAAAAGTTAGAATACAGTAGATATAATGCAAAAACAAAATAACAATAGGTTTTGTACAATACTTATAGTAGTGGTTTGGTTTCTTATACTAACAGATCTTACGAAGGTTTTGTTTGAGTTTTGCGTGATTGAAGTTTTCAAGTTTTGGGTTATCTTACGATGGATGAAGGAATAAGGATAAACAAAAGGCTAAGGTTGGGGATGCCAGAGGCACCCCAAAATAATATTCAAAGAAGTATCAAGCAACTAAGCTTGGGGATAACCCTGAGTGGCATCCCCGCTTTCTTCTAACGACCATCGGTATTTTACTTGAAACTATATTTTTATTCGTCACATGATATGAGTTTTGCTTGGAGCGTCTTGTATGATATGATTCCTTGCTTGTTTTGCTTTGTGTTTTAAGTGTTCAATCCTTGCTGGACACACCCTTTTGAGAGAGCCAAAAATTATGCTATGCTTGCTCCTATGCTTCACTTAAATTTTTTAGAGCCATGGATTTGCTCTAGTACTTCACTTATATTTTTTTAGCACGATGTCCTTTGTTAATTTTGAAGAAATGCTCTCATGCTTCACTTAGATTTATTTGGGAGTTAGTAAATTTTGAAGAAATTCTCTCTTGCTTCACTTAGATTATTTTGAGAGAAAGAAAAAAAATTATGCTCATGACCTTCACTTATATTTGTTTGAGCTTATCAAAAGCAACACATGAAAATAGTCCCAAAGTGATAGATATCCAAGGAGGATATAATAAAAACTTTCATGAAGATCATTGGACAGAATAAACTTGAGTCTTATTAATGGTTTTGAGATATGACGATATGATATGTGAGTCATGTTGATGAGTAATTGTGCTTTGGTAAGAATATTGATGTTAAGGTTTGTGATTCCCTATGCAAGCACGAAAGTCAATAGTTATGCAATGAAATTTATATCCTACTTATGGTGCATTATTCGGTGTTACTTATGCTTAATGCTTGGGTATGAGATTTTTTGCTTTTTGGTTGGTCGCTTCTCATTTTTTTGCTAGCCTTCATTTTGCACTAAGTATGATCACTACTTGTGCATCCAAAACCCTTTAAACCAGTTTTCCCTTATGAGTCCACTATACCTACCTATATGCAGTATTGCCATGCCGTTCTAAGCAAATTTTCATGTTCCATCTCTAACGTTTAAAATAAATTTCTCTTTTGTGTGCTCTACTAATTGCGAAGTGGTAAAGGGTTGCCAATATTTTCCATGCAAGATGTGTTATTCTCACGACGAGTGTTTATTCACTTGTCATTGCACGGGAGTACGACAAAGGTACTAGGGATGCCCAGTCCTGAAATGAATAATGAATTTACTTTATGTTGTCAAATAATAAATTCCTTGGAAAGTGTTGGTATGGAGGGCACCCGTGGATACAGCTAGCCATGGAAAGTGAAAGTTATGGTGGAAAAAGGAATAAACTTTATTTTCTGTTTGGGAACCGCCTTTGATGTATCTAGCATGGAAAGTGTTGGGATGCTCCAAGTCGTTTTTGTTGGTGGGAAAAGTATGCTTCTCAAAAATATTTTTATCTCTCAATTTAAGCTTTGAGCTCTCGCACCTCTACAAATCCCTACTTCCCTCCGTGAAGGGCCTTTCTTTTACTTATGCAATTTTTATTTTGAATTTGAGTCTCCACCTTCTCCTATAAAGCACCGACTAAGGGGCACTATGATCGTATTTGAGCATTGGGTGTAGCTAATATTTGAGTGTGTTTCATGAATGGATCAATGATTGAGCATGATGGGCTAGCGATAACTTGCTTTAGTGTTGATATTTCTAAAGACATGGTTGCTTGTTGGTATGCTTGAGTATTAAAGTCTTCATGTCAATACTAGACTATTGCTTTGAATCATATAAAAGTCCATATGTCCATGCTATAAAGAAAAGAATATGATGAACATGTTAGGCAACATTCCACATCAAAAATTCTGTTTTTATCATTTACCTACTCGAGGACGAGCATGAATTAAGCTTGGGGATGCTGATATGTCTCCAATGTATCTATAATTTTTTATTGTTCCATGCTGTTATATTATCATTCTTGGATGTTTTACAATCATTTTATAGTCATTTTATATCATTTTTTGGTACTAACCTATTGACATAGTGCCCAATGCCAGTTGTTGTTTTCTGCATATTTTTTACACCACAGGAAATCAATATCAAACAGAGTCCAAACACAACGAAACTCCTGGAGGATTTTTTTTGGGCCAGAAGAAGGCCAGTGGGCCAAGGAAGCACCTAGGGGACTGCTCGAGGGGAGCTACACCCACCAGGGCGCGCTAGGTGGCCCGGGCGCGCCGTCGTGGGATGTGCCCACCTTGGGTGCCCCCCGAACTGCCTCTTTGCTCTATAAATACCCAAATATTCCAGAAACCCTAGGGAAGTCGACGAAAATCAATTCCACCCGCTTCAGAGTCCAGAACCACCAGATCCAATCTAGACACCGTCATGGAGGGATTCACCACTTCCATTGGTGCCTCTCATATGATGCGTGAGTAATTCTTTGTAGACCTACGGGTCTGTAGTTAGTAGCTAGATGGCTTCCTCTCTCTTGATTATCAATACAATGGTATCTTGGAGATCCAGATGATGTAAGTCTTTCGGCGGTGTGTTTGTTGGGATCCGATGAACTTTGAGTTTATGATTAGATCTATGTTTTTATCCATGAAAGTTATTTGAGTCTTCTTTGATCTCTTATATGCATGGTTGCTTAATATTTGGGTTTTGTTTGGCCAACTTGATCTATTTATCTTGCAATGGGAAGAGGTGCTTTGTAGTGGGTTCGATCTTACGGTGCTTGATCCCAGTTATAGAAGGGGAACCAACACGTATGTATCATTGCTACTAAGGATAAAAAGATGAGACCTATATCTCCATAATAGATAAACGGATCTCGTCTACATCATGTCATCGTTCTTATTGCATTACTCGATTTTCCCATGAACTTAATACACTAGATGCATGCTGGATAGCGGTCGATGTGTGGAGTAATAGTAGTAGATGCCGGCAGGAGTCGGTCTACTAATCTTGGACGTGATGCCTATATAATGATCATTACCTGGATATCATCATGATTATTTGAAGTTCTATCAATTGGACAACAGTAATTGTTTTCCCACCATTTGCTATTTTTCTTGTGAGAAGCCACTAGTGAAACCTATGGCCCCTGTCGGCATTCTGGGAATGGGGGTCCCCAGACTTGCTTGCCTGCGGCCTGCGGCGTGGCTCAAGTGGTGGCCCAGTACGGCCCATCTTCATCAACGCAAGACTCAAGACCCTCACGAGGGGCCAAGCCTCGCGGGGCGGGCGATGCTAGGCTTCCTTAGGAACAGCCTCGCCAGGCATGCTCGCGAGGAGGCGGAGAGATAAAGGTGGGGTACCTCGCGAGGTGCTCGGGACGCAAGCCATGACGATCGAGATCAGGCGGGCGCCGGCCTGCGCAGTGTCCTTGTTTCCTCTTTCGTGCAAAGGGGGTAAGCACAGGCATGGAGTACCGAGGCATCAGGCAAAGGTTGCCATTTCAGTGCAACGAGACCAAGACCAGCAGAGCGGCAGGATGGAGGTCACTGTGGAGCCCAGGACGGCGTCATCGCCAGTGCTTTTGGCAGCCGAAGACCAACTTTAGTCAGGATAACTTGTACCAGATGTTCCCCTTCAAAATGGCCATTGTTGGCGCCCTTCCCGCTCAATATTTGGGGAGAGGACCAGGGCCTCTATAAATAGGACTAGCCACCACAGTAGAGGGATCCAGTTTTGAGGACAGATAAAGTGCTCGTTAGAGAGAGAGAGGCGAGCGAACTCACCCAAGTAGTTCATCGCACCAGGTCAAGAACACCTCTCGCGAGACTGTTCGTCCCCTGTACTATTCATCATCACCCCCAGAGGCAATCCACCACACCACACACTGGAGTAGGGTATTACACCACAACGGTGGCCCGAACCAGTATAAATCTTGTGTCCCCCGTGTTGTTCATCATTTCCAGCTTAGATCTCACGTGGCGATTGGACGTAGATCGGCAGGGGAGAGATCTTCGTGCGCACCCCAGTGTTTGAACCTTAAGGGTCTGCCGGAACCCAACATCCGACAATTGGCGTGCCAGGTAGGGGTGCACCGAAATCTTCTTTCCTCCGTCTTACGTTCCGCCGCGTCACCGCCTCCATGTCCGGCGACCCGACGGCCAACTACGACCGCTGGGTGGCATGGCTTGCCCATGCCGTGCCGCCTGCCCAAGGTGACCTCAACCCTGCACCTCAGGAAGCCCGCGCCCTGCAGAACGTTGCGGGACGCGGGCGACGCGGTCAGGCGTCCCCTGCCCTCACTCCATGGCAAGTACGATCGGGTGCAAGGGCCTCAAGTCACGCTGCAGCCACGGCGCTGCAGTTACGATCTATTTTCTGGTTGAGATCAAAAAGTTGAGGAGATATGAAGTACCACCTCTCTTGCGGCGCCGTGTAGGCATTGGGGGTGCGATGGCTATCGGTGGTGTTGAAGCAGATCGGCGATGGTAGAAGGGTGCATCGGGTGATAAGTCCTGTTCCGGTGGACGAGAAGGTCGTGTGAGCGGCCCCGGCAAAGAGGACGATGACGCTGATGAAGTGAGAGGACGTGGTGCAACGCTCCTAGTCCGTCGCCGTGGATGAGAAATGTCCATCTCTAGTAGTGGACGACACGGTCTTGGTAGGTGCTCTGGCATGGTGGAGGACGATGGCGATGGATGTGGTGGAGGACGGTGGTGATGGATGGGGTTGCGGATGGAGGAGGCTGGTGTGGGGATGGTGTTCAAGCGATGAATGGGAAAATGTAGGGAGAGGGGGAACCATGTTTTTGGGATGCGCCTGTCTGAAATATGGGAAAGTTACAAACTTAGCCCCCATTTAAAATTTGGACGTCTCAGCGGTTGGGGATAGGACGGTAATATCGCATCTCGCCAATATTTGCCCAGAGCGATTTCGGACGAGGAGAGGATCTTTTGGCGCCCACGGTTGGCACCCATGGTGTATGAACGGGGTTGACAGGTAGGGCGGTTGTGTCATGTCTGAGTGAAGTTACAAACCTGCCCCTATTGAAAATATTTGCCTACATCAATTTCGGCTGAGTCGAGTTTGTTTTGCCGCCCACCATGTATAAATGGGGAAATGGAGGGAGAGACAGAGGTCTTTCGGACGAGCTTGAGTCAAATGTAGTTTGGCGCCCATGTTGGGCGCCCATCGTGTCGGGATGGGCTTAGAGGCGGTCGTGTCACATCTAATTGAAGTTACTAACCAACCCCTATTGAGAGCAGTGGAAACCAGGCCGATGGATTGTCTGTGTAAGGGGTAGGCAGTAATTTCCATATCCCAAACACTAGCTTCGGGCAGTCGACGTGGGAGTGGACATTTTGCCGCTTCTTTCAAATTCTGGGACAATAAGCATCCATGTTTACCCTGGTAACTAAATTCGAATCCATTTTGTATTCCTATACAAATGTTTATAAATCATTCTATGTGTTTTTATATATCTTAAAAAGCACGACAAAGATGTATTCCACTGTCATATATGAATATGATTTACAAATGCCGATACTCAAATTCAGAAGCTAGATTCCAATTTACGG
The DNA here is from genome assembly GCF_002162155.2 of Triticum dicoccoides. Lineage (NCBI taxonomy): Eukaryota > Viridiplantae > Streptophyta > Magnoliopsida > Poales > Poaceae > Triticum > Triticum dicoccoides. Next base: position 215,673,992 of record NC_041381.1, on the reverse strand, counting down.
TGAATTCGAATATTTGAAACCACTTTATGTCCAACTCAAGTGTCACACACAACATAATGTGTACTCCCATTTAGATATGTACACAAGCGATGTATCAAGATTCATATACCGAGTCAATCAACCAATAATGTACAAAACTGTCGGCATTCTAGGAACGGGGGTCCCCAGACTTGACTGCCTGCGGCCTGCGACGTGGCTCATCAGTGGCCTAGTACGGCCCACACTCAAGATCCTCGCGAGGGGCCAAGCCTCATGGGGCGGACGACGCAAGGCCTCCTCAGGGGCGGCCTCACCAGGCAGGCTTGTGAGGAGGCGGAGAGATCAAGGCAAGGGGTACCTCGCGAGGTGCTCATGACGCAAGCAATGACGATCAAGACCAGGCGGGCGCCAGTCTAGGTAGTGTCCCCGTTTCCTCTTTGCTGCAAAGGGGGCGAGCGCAGGCGTGGAGTACCGAGGCATCAAGCAAAGGTTTCCATATCGATGCAACGAGACCAAGACCAGCAGGACGGCAGGATGGAGGTCACCGTGGAGCCCAAGACGGCGTCATCACCAGTGCCTTTGGCTGTTGAAGACCACCTTTAGTCAGGATAGCTTGTACTAGATGTCCCCTTTCAAAATGGTCGTTGTTGGCTCCCTTCCCGCTCAATATTTGGGAAGAGGACCAGGGCCTATATATATAGGGCTAGCCACCACAGTAGGAGGGCATCTCATCTAGATCTCACCCAGAGCCAGCAGAGACGGAGCAATTCCTCTACAAGCGCACCACCACAAGAACACCCCTCGCGAGGCTGTTCTTCCTCTGTACTGTTCATCATCAGCCCAAGAGGCAATCCACCACACCACACACAGGAGTAGGGTATTACACCACAACGGTGGCCCGAACCTGTATAAACCTTGCGTCCCTTGTGTTGTTCATCGTGTTAGCTTAGATTTGCGGCGAGGTCGTGGGCGTGGTTCGCTAGGGAGAAGATCTTCGTGCGCACCCTAGAGTTCGAACCTTCACGGTCTTACCGGAACCCGATATCCGACATTTGGCGCGCCAGGTAGGGGTGCACAGGAATATTTTCTCCGCTAATCCGCATCCCGTCGCTTCGTCGCATCCATGGCAGACGCTCGCTAAGCTCGCGCCGAGCGCCGGGCTGCTCTCGCCGCCCGCATCGACCAGACGGCTCCCGTCGGTGGGCCTCCTCATCGTTCCCCATCGCCTGCCACCAACGCCGCCATCGGCCCGGCAGGGAACGAGCAGCAAGCATGTTTGCTGGACCCCTCGGTGCGGCGGGAAGGCCGCACCGACACTCTGTCGCTGACCCCAGCTGGTTCGTCGTCTCACGCTCGTCGCGCTCCCACGGACGCGCAGGCCGCATTGCTCCTGGCACGCGAGCTCCTGCACTACCGCCCCGTCAACAACCTCTACGAGGAGTGGCTCACTCGGATCACCGAGCTCGTCAGCACCGCTAGGGGCTCTCCTGCGTCGTCTCTCTCGCTGCCTCGCCCTCCATCATGCATGGGCGACGCGGCTCAGGGGGTGCCTCCGCCACCTCCTCCCCAAGAAGGCGCCCTGACTCCAAGGTGCGTGGCCCCTGGACGAGACCCACCGCATCCAGCGCCCGCGCGACAAGAAAGAAGCTGCCAAGAAATCCCTCGGCCTCAAGAAGGCGCTCACGTGCTCCCTGCTCCAGCACGGCAAGATAGCATCCCTGCACCAGCACGCCAAGACCCCATGCTGCCCCTCGCAGCGGCACGTGGAAACCATCAAGAGCAGGCCCCGCGACTGCAAAGGGCTCCGGTGGCCACAGCAGGCTGCTGCGCCTTCACCACCGAGCTACGCGGCGTCGCCTGGCCAGGCAAGTTCAAGTCGGATCTGCCTCCTCGCTATGACGGCACTGTCGGTGTCAAAACCGACGGATCTCGGGTAGGGGGTCCCAATCTATGCGTTTTAGGCTGATGGTAACAGGAAGCAAGGGACACAATGTTTACCCAGGTTCGGGCCCTCTCGATGGAGGTAAAACCCTACTTCCTGCTTGATTGATATTGATGATATGAGTAGTACAAGAGTATATCTGCCACGAGATCATAGAGGCTAAACCCTAGGAGCTAGCCTATGATGATTATGATTGTGATCATGATCGGCCTTCTAAGGACCAACCTCTTCAGTTTATATAGACACCGGAGAGGGCTAGGGTTTACATGGAGTCGGTTACAAGGAAGGAAATATAATATCCGGATCACCAAGCTTGTCTTCCACGCAAAGGAGAGTCCCATCCGGACACGGGACGGAGTCTTGAGTCTTGTAACTTCATGCTCCCACAGTCCGGACAAAGTGTATAGTCCGGCTGTCCGGATACCCCCTAATCCAGGACTCCCTCAGTAGCCCCTGGACCAGGCTTCAATGACGATGAGTCCGGCGCGCAGTCTTGTCTTCGACATTGCAAGGCGGGTTCCATCTCCGAATACTCCAAAGTAATTATCGAACATGTAGACCATGTTCGGATCTGCAAAATGATCTTCACATACCACCGTAGAGAGAATGATATTTCTGCTGATAACTTTTTTTTAGACAACGTGACATGTTATTACGGTCGAGTCATTATTCGAACCATTTTCCCACAACCAGCCATAGCGCATATTGCGAGGCGGTTTCCTTGACATGTCCTGTCAAAGCAGAGATCGTGTCCCCTTATCTCGGGATTCTCATCAATACGGGTATGGGTAATCCCACCATGCCATCAATCGTGGTGCTTGGGAAGTAAGCGATTCTCAACGGGCAAGTGGGGAGGCGCACCGCTTTCGTCGCCTCTATAAAGGGATACGGGTTCCCCATTTTCACCCACGCCTTCTTCCTTCCTTGGTCATCCTTGCCTCCTCGAGCTCTAGCGCCCTAGTCCAAGCCTTCTCCGCATAGCTAAACATGTCCGGAGCAGGAGGCAAGTGGGTGGCTTCCACCGTGAAGGAGAGGCATATCAAAAATCTTCGGGCGGCCGGATACTTGGCCGCAGACATCACGCACCGGCTACCGGATGAAGGGCAGGTCATTCCAACCCCGGAACCACATGAGAGGGTTGTGTTCCTCGCCCACTTCATCCGTGGACTGGGATTTCCACTTCATCCCTTCGTCTGCGGGCTCATGTTTTATTACGGGCTATATTCACATGATCTAGCTCCAAACTTCATCCTCAACATCTTGGTGTTTATCGTCGTATGCGAGGCCTTCCTCCGCATCAAGCCTCACTTCGGCTTGTGGCTACAAATCTTCTGCGTGAAGCCGAAGATCGTGAGCGGCCAGCAAGCGGAGTGCGGAGGGGCCATGGTGGGAAAGATGCCTAACGTCACCTGGCTTGACGGCTCCTTCGCGGAGACCGTGAAAGGGTGGCAATCAGGGTAGTTCTACATCACCGAGCCGCACGACGCCAACTGGGCGGCGGCCCCGAATTCCGATCCGGAACCCCTATGTGGCTCACCTCCTGGGAAAGGAAGGGCCTGGCCTGGGGCGAACCTACAGAGGTGACCGGACTCCAAAACTGCATCAAGAATATGAAGGACAAGAACATCAAGCTTGTCAACGTGATCCAGGTCATGCTCGTTTGCCGGATTCTTCTGTGCCAAAGGCGGGTATTTAATCTGTGGGAGTTCGTCCCGGCCGAACACTAGACGCTTCGGAGGCTCTACAGCATGATGCATAAAGACGCATGGAAGGTGCTGTTCAAGGCCTCCGAAATACCTCCTCCCACATCCGAGGACCGTGTACTTCATGCCGCGCGGCCACCTCGTCCGGTGAGTTTTCTGACTACCACCGGATTCAGTTCTTCCCAATATATTCGTAGGGGAGTCTTAAGCAGTTCTGCATATTTGATCAGGATTATGTGGAGACAACGGAGCGGATTGACTGTCCGGCTCCGCTGCCAGAAGGCCCAGCTGATGCTCTCCTAACGGAGATGCTAGTCCCGGCGCCCTACAAGGCACTGGAGAAGAAGGTTGAAAATAAGGCCCCGAGGACCAGGAAGGGTCTCCAGCGTAAGGTCGTACTGAACGCCTCGTCCGAAGACGACGAGGCACACTCCTCCCCCGAAGGGGAGGAAGAAGAGGAAGGGGCTGCCCCATCCGGAGAGGATGGGGGGCCTGAGCAGGCAGACCAGGGGGCCGGGAAAGGCTCCCGGGGCAAGGCCGTCATACCCTTGTCGTCCGACGACGATGAGGCAGATTCCTCACGCGGAGGCGGGGGGAAACAAGAAAAAACTCTGCCTTCCCACACTGGGGGGAGAAAAAGAGGAAAGCCGCCCCGGAGGGGGAGGCTGGGACTTCCAAGAAGGGAAAGGCGTCCCTTCCGGACTACTCCACCATGGCCGCCGATAGCGAGGAGGGGTGGCTGCCCAGGGGGAAGCCCCTAGCACGATCGTAAGTGTCCGCACTCTATTGTGATTTTGCTTCATAGTCTTGTCATAATTCCGAACATGTATATAGTCTGGCCAGGGTCCATCCCGAGGTATCGTCTTCGGATGGGTCCTTGAGTTATTTAGCGATGAACTCGCTCCCGACGGCCACTACTCCTCAGCCTGCGGATGACATGGAGGTGTTGTCCCAAAGGCTCCTAGAGCGGGGGAGATGACTCTGGAGGCGCCCCAAGGCAGAATTCCAGACGTCGGACACGCGGGGTTCAAGATCCCCGCGGATCGTGTCGATGAGAGCTGCAGTAAGCCGGGCTCTCAGCCGAACACTGTTCCGGAACCTACAATGGTTCCAGACTCAGGCGGGCAGCCCCTTGTTAGGGAGGGCGAGCCGTCCGTGCCGAGGACTTCCGTTACGCCCGAGGCGTCAGATTGTCTGCTGGAAGCACTTCGCGACGCTTCCATGGATGAAGAGCACCATACTCATATGAGTGCGGTGATTCAGAAGGTTTTGTCCGCCAAGAGCGGACTAACCTAAGCTTGCACCAGCCTCCTGACAGGCTTTGAGGTAAGTAATAAAAATGTGTGAAATTACCACCCGATAGGTAGTAGTCCCTGATACTCTGTTTGGTTTTAGGAAAGAAAAGCCAAACAGAGGGTCAATTATAATCCGCAGGAGTCTAATAATAAGTGTGCATGTGAATAAGCAGGATGTGTTGCTTGCTGCTGCTGTCCGCACAGCCGAGGTCGCCTTACTAAAACGGGACCTGGGGCAGGCGCAGGGAGAGCTCGACCTCACGAAGAGGCATCTTGAAGAGAACAAAGGTGAGTAATTCCCCGCTCTCATATAATGAAGAATAGGCAAAATTTGTTATTCTAACAGCAAAGCATCGTGACTTTGTAACAGGGGCCACCACCGAAGTGGCGTCTCTGAAGAAAGCGCTGTCCGAGGCCGAGGACAAGGCGGCTCTGGAGCGCAAAGAGCGTGAGAAGCAAGATGCTAGAGTGGGTGAGGTACAGCAAGAGCTCCAGGAGCTCGTCAAAAAGTTCGAGTCTTTGGAGCATGACCTTAAGATGAAAGAGACTGAGCTTGCGAAGGCCCTTGCGAGTGTGAAAGACGCCAAGGCCGAAGCCGAGAAGGCACAACAGGAAATCCAGGCGGCCAGGAAGATAGCGGTGGGTAAGACATTCTTTATGCAAAGCAAACATGTGGAGGAGGCGTTTCTTTTACTTACCCGAATTCGGAGCTCTCCAGGGGCATTCGCGGATCTGCCACGCAGCGTATCAGATGCCGCGGAGTTCTACCGTGCAAAGGAGGGGAGCTCAACGGAGAAGTTGTTCTGGTCCCAATATGCTGGGACCGAACACCTAATGCCTCTGAGTGACCAACTGAAGCAGTTGGTCGAACTCCACAGGGCGGCCAAAGTGGCTATGAAAGATTTCATAGTCCAGATGTGGCCTGGTGAGCCCTTGCCCACTAGCAACTTCGGCCTGATCAAGCGGATGGTGAATGCCTTTCCGCGGCTTGAAGTTATCAAGCGATCCGTTTGCATTGAAGGTGCCCGCCGGGCCTTTGCCCATGCGAAGGTGCATTGGGGCAAGCTGGATGCGGAGAAGCTGGTGAAGGACAGGCCCCCGGAGGGCAAGGTGCATCGCTATCTTGAGAAGTATTACGATGGCGTTATGAAGGGCGCTCGTCTCGTGGCCGATGAATGTACCAAGGACACAATCATTGAGTAAATGTACCTCTGTCATTGTTGTAATATAAATACGAAGTTACTTGCGCTATGTAGCGCTGTTTGATTTAAAATATTACCTTCTGTGCGGCTGTTTATAAAATTCTAAAAGTAGGACAGTCGTCGGCTTTCGCCCCCACGTAACTAGTACCGGGGTGTTCCTGGAAAAATCCGGATACTCTTTATCCAAATTTTTGGTCCCTTAAGGAGGTATCCGGCGCAGCGAACAAGGCAATCGGACTATGCGGCTTTATAACTTTCACTTAGCCATAGAAGTCTACAATTTTAAATTTCAGCGAAGCCCCTAGAATTCGGAGGGCCAAATTGGGGCGCTATATACGCCTAAATCGGACGAGGCCGATTCATCGCCTAAAGCGGAAAAAATCTTTAAGGATTTTAAGACCTCTCGAACAGCGACCAGCTCTCGCCACATCATGCCGGTCAGTTTTCGGCTTTCTCTACTGAGGTGCTCGTCCGGAAGAATTGGGACACAATCGCAGTAGTTCTCCCTGCGCTACCTTAGCCGATATAACAGAACGTAAGGTACCAAAACAACGGAGCCGGGCAAACCCAACTATTGACCCAAGATGTGATTCGGAGCTGATGCATATAGTGCTATAAGTTTGGGGTGCCGCACTGTTGAAAGTGTTCGGACTTGTTTTGCCGTATTATGAGGCGCCATATGAAGCCCCTAGCAAACTAATTGTACCAAGGTGTATAGATGCAATATTAAATAAATATTTGCAAGAAAAATGTGCAAATAGGATAATAAGCTGACGCTATATATTATCTCCCATTGATGAATAATACGTTTAAGCGTATGTTTACAATGGTTGCGTTTAAGCAGAAGTAAATAGGACTATTTAACATGTCCTATCCAAGGGCAAGCTGCATGTAGGTATGTAAAACAGGTATAACGATCGTGAACAGATTCCACCTGGGTATTTCCTTTTGTGCGCAAAGCCTGTTGCCTCCTTGGTTTTCTCTCCTATGTAAGTCCGACAATCCGGCTCTTCTTAAGAGGCTGCTCTAAAGCAATGTCCTGAAAGATAAAAAGGGAGGGTTATGAAGGTATGTGGCGGTAATACCGCACTGTTGACTGAGTCGCTGCTGCGCCTCCGCCTATGCCCATGGTATTTTGAGTGCGTAATTGTGTACGCGTGGCACGAATGCTGCTTTGATGGGGCTCGAGCGGAGGCCGGACTGCTAGTCGCGCTCTTGGCGTGCCTGGTGATCCTATTGCGGGGTGCTCCGGACTCGCTTGACGGTGTTCGAGGTTGTCATCGCCGGATTGGTGGTTTGCCAGAGGAGGCCGCATTGTACTTCCGCCGCGAGGGCTGCAGTATGCTCTTCTGTACGGAGAGAGCGGTCCATGTTTCCGTTTACTGTTATGACCCCGCGTGGTCCTGGCATCTTGAGCTTGAGGTATGCATAGTGTGGTACCGCATTGAATCTAGCAAATGCGGTTCGTCCAAGCAGTGTGTGGTAACCACTACATAAAGGGACGATATCAAAGATTAACTCTTTGCTTTGGAAGTTATCCGGGGATCCGAAGACCACTTCCAATGTTATAGAGCCCATGCAACGGGCCTCTACTCCAGGAATTACACCTTTAAAGGTGGTTTTGGTGGGCTTGATCCTTGAACGGATATGTCCATTTTTTGCACTATGTCCTGATAAAGCAGGTTCAGGCTGCTGCTGGCGTCCATAAGGACTCGCGTGAGGTGGAATCCGTCGATGATTGGGTCTAGGACCAATGCGGCTGAGCCGCCATGACGGATGCTAGTAGGGTGATCCCTACGATCAAAGGTGATCGGACAAGCTGACCATGGGTTGAATTTGGGCGCGACTGGCTCCATCGCATAGACGTCCCGTAGTGATCGCTTCCGTTCCCGCTTGGGAATATGAGTGGCGTAGATCATGTTGACCGTTTCACCTGGGGAGGAAATTTCTTCTGTCCCCCCATGTTCGGACGCCGAGGCCCCTCATCATCGTCACTGTACAACCCCTTGTTCTTGTTGTCGGCATTTATTTTACCGGCCTGTTTGAACACCCAGCAGTCTCTATTAGTGTGGTTGGCTGGCTTGTCTGGGTTGCCATGAATTTGGCACGAGCGTTCCAGTATGCGGTCCAGACTGGAAGGTCCCTGATTGTTTCTTTTGAACGGCTTCTTCCGCTGACCGGATTTGGATCCGCTGAATCCGGCGTTGACTGCCGTGTCTTCGGTGTTGTCGCTGTTGTTCCGTCGCTTGTGTCTGTTGCGCCGTGGCTTGCCGTAATTGTCACGGACGTCTGAAGTGCCAGAATGTGGCGTAGTGCTGCTGCGAGCCAACCAGCTGTCCTTGCCCGCGCAAAAGCGGGTCATTAGTGTCATGAGAGCTGCCATGGACTTGGGTTTCTCCTGGCAGAGGTGTCGGGCGAGCCACTCGTCGCGGATATTATGCTTAAAGGCCGGCCGGGCTTCGGCGTCCGGATAGTCAACTATTTGGTTCTTTTTAGTTAGGAACCGAGTCCAGAATTTCCTGGCTGACACTCCGGGCTGTTGAGTAATGTGGCTCAAGTTATCGGCGTCCAGTGGTCACACATATGTGCCTTGGAAGTTGTCGAGGAATGCGTCTTCCAGGTTTTCCCAATTGCCAATGGAATTTGCGGGCAGGCTGTTTAGCCAATGTCGGGCGGGTCCTTTGAGCTTAAGGGGAAGATACTTGATGGCGTGTAGATCGTCTCCGCGGGCCATGTGAATGTGGAGAAGGAAATATTCGATCCATACTGCGGGGTCTGTTGTGCCAACGTATGATTCGATGTTTACGGGTTTGAACCCTTCTAGGAAGCCATGATCCATCACTTCATCAGTGAAGCAGAGGGGGTGCGCGACACCTCTGTGCCGGGCTATGTGGCTACGCAGTTCGAATTGGTCTGGGTGGCTGTGTTCAGCCTGGCCGGACTTGTTGATGGTGTATCCGGCACGACGGTCATCGTCGCGTGCTAGGGCCGTAGATCGATCTTGGCTGTCCTGCTTTGTTTTCCAGTATATCTTGAAGGTCTTGCCTATTGCCCCGGGCCGTAGTGTATTGGCGTGGGGGTGCGGGCTGGTATTCGGGCTGGTATGCCGTTTTATCCCGGCCACGAGGTGGCCGGTCAGCCGTGTGGCGCTCGAGTCCATATTCCTCAGCTGCCAGGACTTCATTCCATCTATCTATGAGCAGGTCTTGATCCGCTTGGAGTTGCTGCTGCTTCTTTTTCAGGCTCCTCGCAGTGGCCATAAGCCGACGCTTGAAGCGCTCCCGCTCCACGGGATCCTCAGGCACACCGAACTCGTCGTCGCCGAGGCTAATCTCGTCTTCGGAGGGGGGCATGTAGTTGTCCTCCTCCGGATATCCATCCGTCGCCTGTTCATCTGGGCTGACCTAGCCGTCTTCCTGCTCGGCCTGCTCGAAGGCGGGCTGATCAGGGTTGTATTCGTCTTCTGCAGCATCCGGATTGTTTTCGTCTCCCGTGCCGGTATTGTTATGGTGGGGCTTGGAGCGACGCCGACGACGCCCATGCTTTGCTTTCTTCCCTGAGGGGTTATCCTCCGTTGCCTCATCGCCATTGGTTTCTTTCGGAGTGTCCACCATATATATATCATATGAGGAGGTGGTTGTCCACCACCCTGTGAGTGGTGGTTCCTGTTCTTCTCCTGCATTGTCGTCTATACCGTCGATGTCAAGCACGTCGGTTAGATCATCGACCGTGGCAACAAAGTGGGTGGTGGGTGGGCAACGAATTCCTTTGTCGCCTGCTCCCCACTCGAGCCAGACATAGTTCGGCCAAGAGCCTCCTGACAAAGAGAGAGACTTTAACGAGTTTAGCATGTCGCCAAAGGGCGAGTGCTGGAAGATATCCGCAGTGGTAAACTCCATTACCAGAGCCCAACCAGGCTCGGCGGGCTCGGGAGCGCACGGTACGGAACCTACAACCGGATATGAGTCCGGGGGTCCGGAGTCACAGGCTTCCTTAGAGGTGAGGCCAGTGTTCGGCTCTACCGCCGATGAGTGTGTGGCCTGCGGGGCGGGGTCCATCCACCCATCCTTGGTCCACGCAGTCTGCTCTGGATTTAGGTCCGGGGCTACTGCAGGGGTCCCGAGCATTGTCCGACAACAGGTCTAAGTCGTGCTCGTCGTGACTGTCCGGCGCTCCTGGCGCAGGCCCGATTTCGTCGAAGATCAAGTCTCCGCGGATATCGGTCGTGTAGTTCAGGTTTCCGAACCTGACCTGGTGGCCGGGGGCATAGCTGTCGATCTGCTCCAGTTGGCCAAGCGAATTGGCCCGCAGCACGAAGCCGCCGAACACAAAGATCTGTCCGGGGAGAAAAGTCTCACCCTGGACCGTGTTGTTGATGATTGAAGGAGCCATCAAGCCTTGTAGCGATGACACAGAGGAACTCTCAATGAAAGCACCAATGTCGGTGTCAAAACCGGCGGATCTCGGGTAGGGGGTCCCGATCTGTGTGTTTTAGGCTGATGGTAACAGTAAGCAAGGGACACAATGTTTACCCAGGTTCGGGCCCTCTCGATGGAGGTAAAACCCTACTTCCTGCTTGATTGATATTGATGATATGAGTAGTACAAGAGTAGATCTACCTCGAGCTCGTAGAGGCTAAACCCTAGGAGCTAGCCTATGATGATTACGATTGTGATCGTGATCGGCCTTCTAAGGACCAACCTCTCCAGTTTATATTGACACTGGAGAGGGCTAGGATTTACATGGAGTCGGTTACAAGGAAGGAAATATAATATCCGGATCGCCAAGCTTGTCTTTCACGCAAAGGAGAGTCCCATCCGAACACGGGACGGAGTCTTGAGTCTTGTATCTTCATGCTCCCACAGTCCGAACAAAGTGTATAGTCCGGCTGTCCGGATACCCCCTAATCCAGGACTCCCTCAGGCACTGCCGACCCTGTGGAGTTCCTGCAGCTCTACGAGCTGGGCATCGAGGCGGCCAACGGGGATGAAGAAGTCATGGCGAACTAGTTTCCCATGGCGCTCAAGGATGGTGCCCGCACCTGGCTCCTAAACCTGCCTCCCGGCTCGATCTCCTCCCGGGACAAGATGCATAGCCATTTCATCGCCAACTTCCAGGGCACTCGCGACCGCCCTCCGGCCATGGGTGACCTGCGTCGCATCAAGCAGCAGCCTGGAGAGATCTTGCATAAGTACATCCAGCGCTTCAACAACGTCTGCCTCAAGATCCCCAAGATATGACTGAGGAGGCCACCATCTCAGCGTTCTCTGACGGCATCTGCGATGTCAAGATGAAGGAGGAGCTCGCCATCCACAAGGATCTGTGCACATCTCTGGAGCTGTTCAACCTGGTGACCAAGTGCGCAAGAGCCGAGGAGGGACGCCTCTCCCTCCTCGAGCTTCTAGCTGCTGACCCAGAAGAGAAGAAGGCCAAGACCAAGGACGTGAAGCGCAAAGGAGCAGCCGTACTCGCAGCAGAACCAGACACGAAGCGCGGCAGGGACCAGCCGGAGTCGTCCAATGGTAGCCGATTCTGCGCCTACCACAACCTCTACACCCACAACATCAATGAATGCCAGGAGCTCAGAGCCGTTCGAGAAGGACGCATCGGTCGACGCCCCGAGCACAACGACTGGGACTACGGCCGAGGAGGAGGAAGAGGTGGAGGACGATGGGACGACCGAGGCCCTCGCGAGGAGTGGTGTGACCAACCTCGCAAGGATCGCTGGCAGGACCAGCCTCGCGAGGATCGCCCACAGGGCAACGCAGGCCTTCCTCCTCTGCCACCACCGCCAAGAAGGAATGATGACCACCACCAGGACGAGGGGGCTGGGGGCTTCCAGGAGCCGCGTGCTATCGCTTGTATCTTGGGCGGTGCACAAGCCACAGCCTCTCAGCGCATCTTCAAGCAGTTTGCTTGCGAGGTGAATGCAGTCCTCCCCAAGCTCGAGGCCACATGCCCGCTCAGGTGGTCCACGTGCGCCATCACCTTCAGCTCAGCAGATCAACTCAAGTGTGTGGCTACAGCTGGCATCCTCCCAATGCTTTGTTCTCCAGTCATCAGCAATGTGCAAGTTACTAGGACCCTCATCGACGGCGGCGCATGGCTCAACGTCCTGTCCATCGAAACGTTCAACAACCTCCAAGTGCCATATGATCAACTTCAGCCTACCAAGCCTTTCTCAGGAGTTACCGACGGCTCCACTACCCCGATAGGGTAGGTCCGCCTCCCTGTCACCTTCGAGCAGCGCAACAACTACCGCACCGAGCTCATCGACTTCGATGTCGCCCACATTCGCCTGACATACAATGCGATCCTCTGGTATCTGGCCCTGGCCAAGTTCATGGCTCTGACCCACCATGGCTACAACGTCCTCAAGATGCCAGGAAGCGGCAGAATCATCACGGTCCCCTGCAAAGAGAAGGATACGATGTGCTCCCTCGAGCGCGCCTTCCAAGCTGCATCAATCGAGGACCCAGACAGCAGGGGAGAGAACCCTCTCGAGGCAGTCCCCGAGAAGAAGAAGACATCGCCTAGCTCAAGGCCTTAGGAGGTCGGCGTCCCATGTAGTGTCGCATCAAGATCCGCGCCTGTGCAAGGGGCGCCTCCCTCCATCGCATAGGAAGGCGCACCCGGCGCCCTCCTCGGGCAGGGCTCGGGGGCTCTCTTCTGGAGGGCCTCAGACTTTGCCAAGATCACGAGGGAGGCGCTCGGGCACCACTTGGAGGCGTGCTTCGCATCACGTTTCCCTCAGGAAGACATGGGGCAAGGAAGGCCTAACCCTCAGGAGTTGATCACCAAGGCCACTCAGGAGCTTCAGGAATCAAGAGTCATACGCGGCGATCGTTGCCTGCGTGGCGTAGCTCCCCATCCAAGCGAGGATGGCGGGCTGCGCGTCTGCATTGACTTCCCAGGACTCAACCGAGCCGCTTCTTAGGAGCGCCTCTGGCCTTCGCACGTGGGACGTTGCGAGGGTCCGCCTCACAACTACGTTCACATGCCTTTCGGCCTGCCGAACACGGCTGCTACTCACCAGCGCCATCTGCGGAGCATTCTGGCTGCTCAGGGGGCCAGGCATCACGCGGTCCTGGCGGAGATGGAGATGGTCCTCGAGGAACCGCCTGGATCCCCAGAGCATCCCGTGGCTCAGGGCTCTGGTGGCTCGTGAGGATCGGCCTCTTCACTGCACATCTTCAGCTACCTCAACACCCCCTCTACAATGGTACCAGGTGCCATCTTTCAAGTTCATTTCAGCTGGGAGCACCCTCAGGGCTGCATCATTCCCAGGTCACGTGGGTCTCTCCCTGCGGCATGTATCCCTTTTGCTTATGTCTTTAGTTTACCTTGTTGGGGGCGCCCCTCGAGCTGCATCATCCCCAAACCGCTCGGGCCTGACCCAGTGGCATGTATCCCTCCTGCTTTTATCTAAGCTGATTTGCTTTTCATGCTTAACCTGCCTATGATTATCGCCTGCCGCCTGCCACGGGCCTTCTCTCCCTCATGCAAATCGCTTGCACGTTAAAAAGGGGGCTCCTGAGCATCGCGACTCAGGAATTCTTACTGGCTCTCCAGCCCTCACCCCCTGGCCTTGTCCACGGCATCGCGACCTAGCATACCTGCGGTGACTGAGCTCGCTCGAGGGCTGGGACCTGAGGACATAGAGCATTTGCATCTAACCATCTTGCAGGAACACACAGCCGTCCAAGGCTCAAGACCAGGCGCAACCCGCCTTGAGGTAGGGCCTCGTGAGTCCCGCGCTGGCTCACGAGTGCCCAGATACACCTCGTCTAGCCCTACCGTGCATGCCACGTGTCAGGGCGGGGCTGTACACGCCCCGGGGGCTCCTCCCGGATGGGCCCCTCTGCCCACGTACCAGTGGAAGCACCATGCTCCGTGCTGGCTAACGACACTGCCGAGGAGCGGCTATGCCCATACACATACAGAAGCGCTATGCTCCGCGCTGGTGATAAACAACTGATGGCGGCCCACGGCCGTATCAACCTCAGGGAGCCCAGAGCTCAGTGTTTGGCCTCATTGATGACCCACAAGTATAGGGGATATATCGTAGTCCTTTCAATAAGTAAGAGTGTCGAACCCAACGAGGAGCAGAAGGAAATGATAAGCGGTTTTCAGCAAGGTATTCTCTGCAAGTACTGAAATAAGTGGTAACAGATAGTTTTGTGATAAGGTAAATTGTAACGAGCAACAAGTAACAAAAGTAAATAAGGTGCAGCAAGGTGGCCCAATCCTTTTTGTAGCAAAGTACAAGCCGAAACAAACTCTTATAATAGGAAAAGCGCTCCCGAGGACACATGGGAATATCGTCAAGCTACTTTTCATCACGCTCATATGATTCGCGTTCGGTACTTTGATAATTTGATATGTGGGTGGACCGGTGCTTGGGTACTGCCCTTACTTGGACAAGCATCCCACTTATGATTAACCTCTATTGCAAGCATCCGCAACTACAACAAAAGTATTAAGGTAAACCTAACCATAGCATGAAACATATGGATCCAAATCGGCCCCTTACGAAGCAACGCATAAACTAGGGTTTAAGCTTCTGTCACTCTAGCAACCCATCATCTACTTATTACTTCCCAATGCCTTCCTCTAGGCCCAAATAATGGTAAAGTGTTATGTAGTCGACATTCACATAACACCACTAGAGGTTAGACAACATACATCTTATCAAAATATCGAACGAATACCAAATTCACATGACTACTAATAGCAAGACTTATCCCTTGTCCTCAGGAACAAACCTAACTACTCACAAAGCATATTCATGTTCATAATCAGAGGGGATATAATGTGCATAAAGGATCTGAACATATGATCTCCAACCAAATAAACCAACTAGTATCAACTACAAGGTAGCAACCTACTAGCACCAATCCCGGACTTGGAGACAAGAATTGGATACAAGAGATGAACTAGGGTTTGGAGATGAGATGGTGCTGGTGAAGATGTTGATGGAGATTGCCCTCTCCCGATGAGAGGAGTGTTGGTGATGACGATGGTGATGATTTCCCCCTCCCGGAGGGAAGTGTCCCCGACAGAACAGCTCTGCCGGAGCCCTAGATTGGTTCCGCCAAGGTTCCGCCTCGTGGCGGCGGAGTCTCATCCCGAAAGGTTGCTTATGATTTTTTTCTCATCGAAAGACTTCATATAGGAGAAGATGGACGTCGGAGAGCCACCAGGGGGCCCACGAGGTAGGGGGGCGCGCCCCCCACCCTCTTGAGTAGGGTGTGGGCCCCCTGGCCTTCATCTTTGGCGACGATTTTTCTTTATTTCTTTTAAGATATTCTGTGGAGTTTCAAGACTTTTGGAGTTGCACAGAATAGGTCTCCAATATTTGCTCCTTTTCCAACCAGAATTCCAGCTGCCGGCATTCCCCCTCTTCATGGTAAACCTTGTAAAATAAGAGAGAATAGCCATAAGTATTGTGACATATCGTGAAATAATAGCCCATAATGCGATAAATATCGATATAAAAGCATGATGCAAAATGGACGTATCAACTCCCCCAAGCTTAGACCTCGCTTGTCCTCAAGCGAAAAGCCGATAACAATAAATATGTCCTCATGTTTAGAAGTAGAGGCGTCGATAAAAATAAAATAAGGACATGAAGGCATCATGATTATTTTCATAACAGCAACATATATAGATTTGTCATATGATTACTTATGTTCAAGTGATGATCTTTTCACAAAGTGCAAAAGTATGAATCGGAAACCTTATTGGGCACTAACAAATTATGACCTCAGTCATTAAAGCAATTGCAATTTATCAAAACAGCGGAAAGAGTCTATGTCAGAGCTTAAAAGCAAGTTCACATACTCAACTATCACTTAGTCCTTCATAATTTCTAACACTCACGCAATACTTGTGGTTACGGAGTTTTAATCGAACATAGAGAAAGATAGGGGCTTATAGTTTTGCCCCACAACCTTTTACCTCAAGGGTAATGTCAACAATAATAATTCATGCTCCCCTACATCCAGTTGGATATATATATCATGTTCTTTCCAACATGCTGAGCTTGCCAAAGGATAAAATGAAAAAGGAAAGGTGAAGATCACCGTGACTCTTGCATAAGATAGAAGATAATAATAAAAGATAGGCCCTTCGCAGAGGGAAGCAGAGGTTGCCATGCGCTTTTATGGTTGGATGCACAAAATCTTAATGCAAAAGAACGTCACTTTATATTGCCCCTTGTATGTGAGCCTTTATTATGCAGTCTGTCGCTTTTATTGCGTCCACAACAAGTTCGTACAAAGCTTATTTCTCTGCACTAATAAGTCATGCATATTTAAAGAGCAATTTTTATTGCTTGCACCGATGACAACTTACTTGAAGGATCTTACTCAATCCATAGGTTGATATGGTGGACTCTCATGGCTAATATTGGTTTAAGGGTATTTGGAAGCACAAGTAGTATCTCTACTTGGTGCTGAGAATTTGGCTAGCATGAGGGGGAAAGGCAAGCTCAACATGTTAGAGGAACCATGACAACATACTTTATCTCAGATGTAAGAAAACATAACTCATTAAGTCGTCTTCCTTGTCCAACATCAACTCTTTAGCATGTCATATCCTAATGAGTGTTCCCAATCATAAAATATGTCAATGATAATATATCTATATGTGAAACCTCTCTCTCCTTATTACTTCCTATTAATTGCTATGATGGCCAAAGCTATATTTGCCAACTCCAAACAACTTTTTAATCATCATACTCTTTCTATGTAAAGTTATTACTCTCAATAAGATCAATATAAACTCTTTGTTTCTTTTTATTCTTTTCTTTTATTTACCCAAGATCATGGCAAAATAATCAAGCCCTTGACTCTACACTGATCTTTATTAAATATAGCTCACGGACTCGATTGCATAGAGGGATCATAAAGCAAAACTTCAAAACTAGATCATGCCATGACTTTTATTCTACTAAATCAATATACTACTAATAGGATCGAACTAAGAAAAACGATAAAGATAGGAGTTGTGATGTGATATGATACCGGGGCACCTCCCCCAAGCTTGGCAGTTGCCAAGGGGAGTGCCCATACCCATGTGATTATATCTCCTTCTTTGTTGTTGGCGGTGGAGGTGTTGTTGATGATGGAAGCTTGTCGTCCACCTTCCATGGCATAGGCTCACCCTCATAGAAGGATGATCGAGTCTCCGGAATCCTCAAATCTGCAACGGAAACAACTCGAAACGAAAACAGAGGATATTTGCGTGATACGGTCGTCAAAACCTTCGGGAGAATATATAATGAATTTTTACCGACCAAAATATGTATCGTGCAAGAAAACGGAGTCGGGAGGGCACACGAGGTGCTCACAAGGTAGGGGGGCGCGCCCAGGGGGGTAGGGCGCGCCCTCCACCCTCGTGGAGGCCTCGTGTCCTCCCCGGACTGCTACTTATTTTTCTATTTTTCTAAATATACCAAAATGGAGAAATATTGCTTTAAAAATTGTTTTGGGGTCGGTTTACTTACCGTACCACATACCTATTCCTTTTCGGAGTCTGGGACATTCTGGAAAGTGTCCCTTATGTATTCCTCCGGGGTTACGGTTTCAATAATATTGGTTTTAACATTTATGGGATTACTTGAGATATAATGTTTGATTCTTTGACCGTTTACCACCTTCGGGTTCGTGCCTGCGAAGTTGTTGATTTTTATGGCACCGGAACAATAGACCTCCTCGATAACGTAAGGACCTTCCCATTTGGAGAGAAGTTTTCCTGCAAAAAATCTTAAACGAGAGTAGTATAGCAATACAAAGTCACCTACATTAAACTCACGCTTTTGTATCCTTTTATCATGCCACCTTTTAACTTTTTCTTTAAACAGCTTGGCATTTTCATAAGCTTGGGTTCTCCATTCATCAAGTGAGCTAATATCAAACAACCTCTTTTCACCGGCAAGTTTGAAGTCATAATTGAGCTCTTTGATAGCCCAATATGCCTTATGTTCTAATTCAAGAGGTAAATGACATGCTTTTCCATAAACCATTTTATATGGAGACACCCATAGGATTTTTGTACGCAGTTCTATAGGCCCATAATGCATCATTCAGTTTTTTGGACCAATTCTTTCTAGACCTATTGACAGTCTTTTGCAAAATTAATTTGAGCTCTCTATTGCTCAACTCTACCTGACCACTAGACTGCGGGCGATAAGGAGATGCAATTCTATGATTAACATCGTATTTAGCAAGCATCTTGCGGAAAGCACCATGAATAAAGTGTGAAACACCATCAGTCATTAAGTATCTAGGGACTCCAAACCTCGGAAAAATAACTTAAGCATTTTAATAGAAGTGTTATGATCAACACTACTAGTTGGAATAGCTTCTACCCACTTAGTAACGTAATCAACAACAACTAAAATATGAGTGTAACCATTAGAGGCAGGAAAAGATCCCATATAATCAAAGCCCCAAACATCAAATGGCTCAATAACAAGTGAATAATTCATAGGCATTTCTTGACGTCTACTGATATTACCAATTCTTTGACATTCATCGCATGATAAAACAAACTTACGGGCATCCTTGAAGAGAGTAGGCCAATAAAACACGGATTGCAATACCTTATGTGCAGTTCTATCTCCAGCGTGGTATCCTCCATAAGCTTCGGAGTGACACTTGCGTAGGATCTGTTCTTGTTCATGCTCAGGTACACAACGTCTAATAACACCATCTACTCCTTTATAAAGATGTGGGTCATCCCAAAAGTAATGTCGCAAGTCATAGAAAAACTTTTTTCTTTTGTTGGTAAGTGAAGCTAGGCGGTATAAATTTAGCAACAATATAATTAGCATAATCATCATACCACGGAGTGCTACAAGAAGTACTTATGACATTTAATTGCTCATTAGGAAAGCTATAGGTAGTGGGTCATCAAGAACATTCTCTAGCCTAGACAAGTTGTCTGCAATGGGGTTCTCAGCTCCTTTTCTATCAACAATATGTAAATCAAATTCTTGGAGCAAGAGAACCCATCTAATGAGTCTAGGTTTAGCATCTTTCTTTTCCATAAGATATTTAATAGCAGCATGATCGGTATGAATAGTTACTCTAGAATCAACAATATAAGGTCTGAATTTATCACAAGCAAATACAACCGCTAAGAGTTCCTTTTCAGTAGTAGCACAATTTCTCTGAGCATTGTCTAGAGTCTTACTAGCATAATGGATAACATTTAATTTCTTATCAACTCTTTGCCCTAGAACAGCACCTACAGCATAATCACTAGCATCACACATAATTTCAAAGGGTAAATTCCAATCAGGTGGCTGAACAATAGGTGCAGAGACTAATGCTTTCTTAAGTATTTCAAATGCTTCTACACAGTCATCATCAAAGATAAATGGTACATCTTTTTGTAATAAATTAGTCAGAGGCCGAGAAATTTTCGAGAAGTCCTTAATGAACCTCCTATAAAATCCGATGTGACCAAGGAAACTTCCTATACCTTTGATGTCCTTGGGACATGGCATCTTTTCAATAGCGTCAACCTTGGCTTTATCAACTTCAATACCTCTTTCAGAAACTTTGTGCCCCAAGACAATACCTTCATTAACCATAAAGTGGCACTTTTCCCAATTCAAGACATGACTAGTTTCTTCACATCTCTGCAAAACTCGATCAAGATTGCTCAAGCAATCATCAAAAGAGGAAGCATAGACGGAAAAGTCATCCATGAAAACCTCACAAATTTTCTCACAAAAGTCAGAGAATATAGCCATCATGCATATGTGAAAGGTAGCAGGTGCATTACATAAACCAAAAGGCATACGTCTATAAGCAAAAGTACCAAAAGGGCATGTAAAAGTAGTCTTTGATTGATCTTTAGCCGACACAGGTATTTGAGAGAAACCAGAATAACCATCTAGAAAGCAATAATGTGTATGTTTGCATAACCTTTCTAGCATTTGACCAATAAAAGGTAAGGGGTAATGATCTTTCTTAGTAGCTTTATTTAACTTGCGGAAATCAATTACCATCCTATAACCTGTGATAATTCTTTGCGGGATCAATTCATCTTTATCATTAGGGACAACATAATACCTCCCTTCTTAGGGACACAATGGACATGACTTACCCACTGACTATCAGCAACGGGGTAAATTATACCTGCCTCCAGAAGCTTGAGTATTTCCTTTCTTACCACTTCTTTCATTTTAGGATTCAACCGTCGTTGAGGATCACGAACTGGTTTGGCATCAGCTTCCAAATTTATTTTATGTTGACATAGAGTGGGACTGATGCCCTTAAGATCATCCAGAGTATATCCAATAGCGGCATGGTGCTTTTTCAGAGTTTTCAATAATCTTTCTTATTCATGCTCTGAAAGGTTAGCACTAATATTAATAGGATATATTTTCTTTTCATCAAGATAAGCATACTTAAGATTATCAGGCAACGGTTTAAGCTCAAACACGGGATCACCCTTGGGTGGAGGAGGATCCCCTAAGATTTCAATAGGCAAATTGTGTTTCAGAATAGGTTTCTGTTCAAAGAATACTTCATCTATTTCCCTTCTTTCATTCATGAACATCTCATTTTCATGGTCTAGCAAATAGTGTTCTAAAGGATCACTAGGAGGTACAGCAATAGAAGCAAGACCAATAATTTCATCCTTACTAGGAAATTCTTCCTCACGATGTTGTTTACTAAATTTAGAGAAATTAAACTCATGAACCATATCATCCAAGCCAATAGTAACAACATCCTTTTCGCAGTCTATCTTAGCATTAACAGTATTCAAGAAGGGTCTACCAAATATAATGGGGCAAAAGCTATCTTGTGGAGAACTAAGAACAAGAAAATCAGCGGGATATTTAGTTTTCCCACACAAGACTTCAACATGTCTAACAATTCCCACTGGTGAAATAGTATCTCTATTGGCAAGTTTAATTGTAACATCAATATCTTCTAACTCAGCAGGTGCAATCTCATGCTTAATTTCTTTATATAAATCATAAGGTATAACACTAGCACTAGCACCCATATCACATAAGCCATGATAACAATGATCTCCTATTTTAACAGAAATAACAGGCACGCCTACCACGGGTCTATGTTTATCTCTATCATAGGGTTTAGCAATTCTAGCAGTTTCACCAGAGAATTCAATGACATGCCCATCAATATTATCAGACAAGAGATCTTTAACAATAGCAATATTAGGTTCTACTTTGACTTGCTCAGGAGGTGTAAAAGTTCTAGTATTGCTTTTACGAACAACAGTTGAAGCTTTAGCATGATCCTTTACTCTAGCAGGGAAAGGTGGTTTCTCAACATAAGAGGTGGGAACAATAGGATCATTATAAGTGATGGTCTTTTCTTCAACTTTAATAGGTGCAGCTACTTTTACTTCTATGGGAGGATGATATTTAAACCACTTCTCCTTGGGGAGATCAACATAAGTAGCAAAAGATTCACAGAAAGAAGCTACTATCTCAGAGTCAAGTCCATATTTAGTGCTAAACTTACAGAAAATATCGGTATCCATAAAAGATTTAACACAATCAAACTTAGGTGTCATACCTGACTCCTTACCTTCGTCGAGGTCCCAATCTTCAGAGTTGCGTTTAATTCTATCCAATAAATTCCATCTGAATTCAATAGGCTTCATCATAAAAGAGCCAGCACAAGAAGTATCGAGCATGGTTTTATTATTATCAAAGAGCCGAGCATAAAAATTCTGAAGAATTGTCAATTTTGAGAGCTCATGATTGGGGCATGAATATAACATGGATTTAAGCCTCCCCCAAGCTTGCGCGATGCTTTCTCCTTCGCAAGGCCAAAAATTATATATATAATTGCGATCACGATGAACAAGATGCATAGGGTAATACTTTTGATGAAATTCCAATTTCATTCTTTTATAGTTCCACGATCTCGTATCATCACATAGCCTATACCATGTCGATGCGTCTCCCTTCAAAGATAAAGGGAAAGCCTTCTTCTTAACAACATCATCGGGTATACCTGCAAGCTTAAATAATCCACAAATATCATCCAAATAGCGTAGATGCTCGTCGGGATGCTTTGTCCCATCTCCTGTAAAAGTATTAGCCAGCAGTTTTTCCATAATACCCGAAGGAAATTCAAAAGGAGTTTCATTTTCAATAGGTTCAGTAGGTTGAGGAGCAACTCTTTGCTCTACTGGACGGGGTGAAGATACCCCGAACAAGCCCCTCAGAGATTCAGTTTCCATAGTAACAAGTGACAGAAAATTTCAGCACACTATATAAATTTTTCCTTACCAAATTCCACTTACCAAAGGCGCTACACTCCTCGGCAACGGCGCCAGAAAAGAGTCTTGATGACCCACAAGTATAGGGGATCTATCGTACTCCTTTCTATAAGTAAGAGTGTCGAACCCAACGAGGAGCAGAAGGAAATGATAAGCGGTTTTCAGCAAGGTATTCTCTGCAAATACTGAAATAAGTGGTAACAGATAGTTTTGTGATAAGGTAAATTGTAACGAGCAACAAGTAACAAAAGTAAATAAGGTGCAGCAAGGTGGCCCAATCCTTTTTGTAGCAAAGGACAAGCCGGAACAAACTCTTATAATAGGAAAAGCGCTCCCGAGGACACATGGGAATATCGTCAAGCTAGTTTTCATCACGCTCATATGATTCGCGTTCGGTACTTTGATAATTTGATATGTGGGTGGACCGGTGCTTGGGTACTGCCCTTACTTGGACAAGCATCCCACTTATGATTAACCTCTATTGCAAGCATCCGCAACTACAACAAAAGTATTAAGGTAAACCTAACCATAGCATGAAACATATGGATCCAAATCAGCCCCTTACGAAGCAACGCATAAACTAGGGTTTAAGCTTTTGTCACTCTAGCAACCCATCATCTACTTATTACTTCCCAATGCCTTCCTCTAGGCCCAAATAATGGTAAAGTGTTATGTAGTTGACGTTCACATAACACCACTAGAGGTTAGACAACATACATCTTATCAACATATCGGACGAATACCAAATTCACATGACTACTAATAGCAAGACTTCTCCCTTGTCCTCAGGAACAAACGTAACTACTCACAAAGCATATTCATGTTCATAATCAGAGGGGATATAATGTGCATAAAGGATCTGAACACATGATCTTCCACCAAATAAACCAACTAGTATCAACTAAAAGGTAGCAACCTACTAGCACCAATCCTGGACTTGGAGACAAGAATTGGATACAAGAGATGAACTAGGGTTTGGAGATGAGATGGTGCTGGTGAAGATGTTGATGGAGATTGCCCTCTCCCGATGAGAGGAGCGTTGGTGATGACGATGGTGATGATTTCCCCCTCCCGGAGGGAAGTGTCCCCGGCAGAATAGCTCTGCCGGAGCCCTAGATTGGTTCCGCCAAGGTTCCGCCTCGTGGCGGCGGAGTCTCGTCCCGAAAGGTTGCTTATGATTTTTTTTCTCATCAAAAGACTTCATATAGGAGAAGATGGACGTCGGAGAGCCACCAGGGGGCCCACGAGGTAGGGGGCGCGCCCCCCACCATCGTGATCAGGGTGTGGGCCCCCTGGCCTTCATCTTTGGCGACGATTTTTCTTTATTTATTTTAAGATATTCCGTGGAGTTTCAGGACTTTTGGAGTTGCGCAGAATAGGTCTCCAATATTTGCTCCTTTTCCAGCCAGAATTCCAGCTGCCGGCATTCCCCCTCTTCATGGTAAACCTTGTAAAATAAGAGAGAATAGCCATAAGTATTGTGACATATCGTGAAATAACAGCCCATAATGCGATAAATATCGATATAAAAGCATGATGCAAAATGGACAGATCACTCATCGCAACGCCTCCCCTTGGGGCACCACGCGAGGGGGCTGGACACGGGAGCTGCATCCGGGTCACGCCCGAGCCCACGCCACCCAACCAGGTCCCTCGGACCTGGTCGTCGTGCGCCCCTCCCCAAGCGGAGCCATGGTATGAAGACCGTTTGAGCGTCAAGGGGGACTCCTGAGCATCGCCACTCAGGAGCCTAACTGGTCACGTAGCCCCTCAGTCCTTAGTTCCGCAAGGCTAATGGCGGTTGAGGTATGCGCGGGGCCGGGCCCTACTAACGTAGAACGCTGGATCCACCCCTACACTCCCTACCTATTTGTTGTTTGCCCGTCAAGGGGGACTACTGAGCATCGCGACTCAGGAGCCTAACTTGCCACGTAGCCCCTCACTCCTTGGTTCCGTCCTGGTGATCCGGTCGGGGCTAACGGCGGTTGAGGTATGCGTGGGGCAGGGCCCTGCCGATGTAGAACACAAAGCAAATAGGAAGGAAACCGCAAAATCTCGAAGCAAATCGAGAAACAAATATTACAAAACATAATTGTCTTCATGATACCAAATGCAAGTTTAAACGCCTCCACGAGGCACGGTGCATATTGCAGGAGTTAAAACAGGAAAGAAGCCACGAGAAGATCACCCTTGGGCAATGATGTCATTCGCCAGGAGCCCCGCCTCCGTGGTGGTGTTGCCTCCGTCAGCTCCACCTCCCGAGGCTGCAGGATCAACAGTACCTGCCTTGGGCACAGTGGCAAAGGCGCGGAACTTCGCCAACTGGGCTTCCGCTCGGCCCTTCACGGCTTCAGCAGCAGTAGCAGAGCGCTCGTTGTCCGCGGGCTCCAGCAGCTCGTCAAGGTTGGCGCCAGGGTTGCGAAGGTAGACATGGCTAAGGACTCGTGTCAGCGCCGCCGAAGAAAGGACGAGAGCTTCAACCTCGGCCATGGGGCCGACGCCGGTCACGACTTCCTCAAGCGCTTCAACCAAGAAGGGAAGCAGATGGGCGGGGCCATCCTTGGCCCCAGCCAGTGGCTTCTCCAGGCCACCATCATAGAGCGTCTTCAGCGCCTTGCGAGATCTCTCCTCAAGATCCGCGAAGGCCATGCAGTCCTCAGCCAGGACCTTCGCCTTGGCGTCCAGCTCGGCCCTCTCCGTCTTCAGCTTCTGCTCCAGTGTCTTCAGTCAGCCGCGTTCAGTGTCGAGCTCGGCGTCGCGGTCCCTGATGGCGTCCTCCCGAGCCTTCATCTCCTCCTCCTTCGCCTGGCGGTCGTGATCTTCTTTGGCGAGCTCATCGCACAAACCCTGCAGCTCGGCCTCCTGCGCCTTGCAGCGGTCCTGGGTGACCGTGGCATCCTTCAGTGCCGCATTGCGGGCGACTGCGGCTTGGGTGGAGGCTTGCTTGTCCTCCTCAAAAGTTGCCGCAGCCCGGCTTAGTGCCACTCAGATGGAGGTATCAGAGTGAACCCAGCCAGAGACCAGCTCCAGGCGCCCGGCTACCAGGCGGGAGTTGGCGCCCTGGAGGTCTTCTCGCAACTGGCCCGGCTTGGTGAGG
This sequence comes from Triticum dicoccoides, assembly GCF_002162155.2. Classification (NCBI taxonomy): domain Eukaryota; kingdom Viridiplantae; phylum Streptophyta; class Magnoliopsida; order Poales; family Poaceae; genus Triticum; species Triticum dicoccoides. Next base: position 215,648,493 of record NC_041381.1, on the reverse strand, counting down.
GCACGGTCCAAGATGGCGGAGGAGGTAGAGGAGTCCGGAACCAGTGGTGCAGGAGGAGAAGGCGGCAGCGTGATCACGGCTTGGGAGACTAGGAGCTCCTGAGCCTTGTCCACCTCAGGAACATCATCAGGCACCGGCACCTCCAGAGTCAGCGGGGCCACGGGGGCTGGCACCTCATCAGAGCGCTCCTTCAGGCCTCGCGAGGATGAACAGGCAGGGGAGGTGCAAGCTCCACCGCCTCCCCTTCCCGCGGGCGAAGGCGCAGCCGCAGCAAATGAGCCTGCCCCAGGCGGAGCCACCGTGTCCCCCTTCTTATTCTTCGCCGCAAGCGGCGACCTAACCAAGCGATGGAGAACGTCTAGCCCCGACAGTTAAAACAAGAACAAGATGGAGTTCGAGCACTTACTGGTCAATCGCGGCATAGGTCGGCAGCCTCTTGCCGAGCTTAAAGCCCGTAAGCCTCTTGGTCCGGGGTGCGGCCTCGAGAGGTCCAGGAGTGGAAGAGGGCGTACCAGAAGGGTTGGAGCCTACTTCGGGTGGTGCCTGGGCCGGAGTAGCCCCTCGGGAGATCAGCCCCGGCCTGTCTTTCTTAGGGATCACAGGCGGGTCCTCCTCCTCTCGCATGGCGTTGGCCTCATCGTTGTCTGGAAGGGTGCGGAGGATGCTGGCCCTGCGCTGGGGGGAAGTCTCCCCCGTCCCCTCAGCGGTCGCCTCCGAGTCACGCTCCTCTTCTTCGTCTTCTTCCTCTCCTTCTGTGCGGGAATCATCAGAAGACACCTCCACTGGCACCGTTGCCCCCTGGCCCTCAGGAGGCACCGCCAGCACAGACCGCACCCATCAAAGGTGGGCATGGCATCCACCACCTGTTGCCAGTTGTCGCGAAGGAACAGGGGGGCAGGAGCGCCCTCCAGACCTTCCACATCCTCTCCAACCAAGAGGCGGAGAGCTGCGACCAGATCCTCGTCGGCCAGGGCTGCCGAGTTCAGGCGGAGATCGTCATCTGCCCCCAAGCGTCCACAACGGGCGCGAGTGCGCCTGAAGTGGAGCCACCCGCTGCGCCAGGAACTTCCTCAGGAGCGTGGCCCCTGTCAGCTTCGCCGCCTTCATGTTGCCCGGCCTCAGGTCGGTGTTCATCTTCTCCATCACCAACTTTGCCCATCTGTCATCAAGCTTCACACGAGACCACGCCTTGTCGGGCTGGGGCTGCTCCGTTGGCAATACCAACCGAGAGTGGATCCATCCGGCATCCATCATGACCCACTTGCTCCGGAAGCCGTTGACCCTCTTCCCGGTCTTTGAGATTGCATTGGCCTTGGAGTACGCGACGAAGCCAGTGCACGCCGAGGTATGACCGTCGGTGATTTGGAGGGAGAAGAAGTGGCGCAGCAAAGCCATGGACGACATCACCCCAACGTGCGCCTCACAGTAGTAGGCAAAAATCGACAAAAGGAGAACAGAGTTGGGATGGAGATGAAGGGCCTGCAACCTGTAATGGCGGAGGACGGCGTAGAAGAACTCGGAGAAGGGAGGAACCAGGCTGGCGATGACGGTGCTCATGAAGAAGGGGTAGAAGGTGCTCCCCTTATCCTCCAGCACGGCGGAGCCGGCCTGGAGTCTGGTCTCCCCCATCTCGCTGCCCTGCACCGCCGTCATCAGGAGCGTAGCAGCGAGATTCTTCTCCGTCATGTTGGGGGGATCCAGGGCCGGCGAGTACCAAGCCGGCATGGCCTCGGCCACGGCCTTGCGGGGCACCATTGCTCACTGAAAGGGGAAGGATGTAGCGGATCTGGAAATTTCGGAAGCAAGAGAGCAAGGAAGGGGATCTGGAGCAAGGCGAAGGAGAGCAATGAAGGCAAGCGTTACCCAGGCCAGCCTTTTTGTCAGTCGAGCAGTTGGCAAGGCAGCATGGGGAAGCGGAGACGCCCACGTCCAATCAACCGCCACGCGGCGACCAAGGCCACAGGCTGTTGGTGCCCGCGGCGCTCCGCACTTGCCCTTTGGCTTTGCTGCTAAGCTAAGTCTGACCGCGCCTTGGGCCCCGGGGCTACTGTTGGCGTTCTGGGAACGGGGGTCCCCAGACTTGCCTGCCTGCGGCCTGCGACGTGGCTCATCAGTGGCCCAGTATGGCCCGTCTTCATCAACAAACGCTCAAGAACCTCGCGAGGGTCCAAGCCTCCCGGGGCGGACGACACAAGGCTTCCTCAGGGGAGGCCTCACCAGGCAGGCTCACGAGGAGGCGGAGAGATCAAGGCAAGTGGTACCTCGTGAGGTGCTTATGACGCAAGCCATGACGATCAAGACCGGGTGGGCGCCAGCCTGCGCAGTGTCCTCATTTCCTCTTTGGTGCAAAGGGGGCAAGCGCAGGTGCGGAGTACCGAAGCAAAGGTTTCCATATCGGTGCAACGAGACCAAGACCAGCAGGACGGAGGTCACCGTGGAGCCTAAGACGCTGTCATCACCAGTGCCTTTGGCAGTCGAAGACCACCTTTAGTCAGGATAGCTTGTACTAGATGTCCCCTTTCAAAATGACCGTTGTTAGCTCCCTTCGCGCTCAATATTTGGGAAGAGGACCAGGGCCTATATATATAGGGCTAGCCACCACAGTAGGAGGGCATCTCATCTAGATCTCACCCAGAGTCAGCAGACCGAGCAATTCCTCTCAAAGCGCACCACCACAAGAACACCCCTCGCGAGGCTGTTCTTCCTCTGTACTGTTCATCATCAGCCCAAGAGGCAATCCACCACACCACACACAGGTGTAGGGTATTACACCACAACAGTGGCCCAAACCTGTATAAACCTTGCGCCCCTTGTGTTGTTCATCGTGTTTGCTTAGATTTGCGGCAAGGTCGTGGACGTGGTTCGGTAGGGAGAAGATCTTCGTGCGCACCCCAAAGTTCGAACCTTAAGGGTTTTGCCGGAACCCGATATCCAACAAAAACTAATAGACATATAAACACTTAAAGAGTATACGGATCAATAATATCAACTAACATACAGAAGCCAGGCCGCTGAACTTTTTTTGCTAGAAGAGGATCCTTTTTTAGCGAAGCTAGTACAACATCTTTGCCCTTTCCGGTGCGTGCCACTTAAGGTCCATCTATACTACTATTATTGTTGAATGCACATTCAACCCGATTGGCATATTTGTAGGTCTGGCACAACAATCAAAATGAAATGTCTCAAAGTCTTATCAATTAATACAGACTTGTGCTAAAAAAATTACAAACCAAAAAACATTTCTTTACATGATCTCTAAAACAGTTTGATGGATTACATAAACAAACAACACAAAGGTTATTCAATGATGGAAAGAACATTTCACCTATGATTTACCAAGTGAGAACTGAATTTCCTTTTTTCTTTCAGGACCTTAACAATGCGGTCAGTATCAGCTTGCTTCATTTTGAAATCCACCAAATTTTTAATGGTTGTCTTGAGTACTGCTTGTTATTGTGCTATTTGATTCCTCACCATGTCAACTTCATCTCTAAGTGCAGAAGCAGAATGTCTTTCTACCAATAGTTTAGCCTCTAGAGCATCAGCAGTTGGCAATTCATGATGCACAATTTGGCCGGTGCCACTGCTGTGGGATGATAAACGTCAATGGGGACCTCGCTCTTTGATCTTGGGCTAACCTATTTTGCCATTAAAGTTCCGATTGGATTCTAAAGAGTTGAAGTTAGCAAAACATCTCAAGTGGGAGTTATAATAGCAAACTAGTTAAACAAACAAAGAATTAAAGAGTTTCAATTGGATGCTGAAAAGTAGTTATTAACATCATTGTAACAGGATGCGGCAGCAAAGCAGTCAAACAAACAAGTTTTGCAAAAGGCGCCTGTTGTGGCATTGGAGTTTCTCTTAGATCCTAAAAAGTTGAGTAGCCAATAACGTGATTAGAGCAACTGGTTAGAGCAACAAAGCAGTTAAACAAACAAGTTTTGCAAAAGAAACCTGTTGTGGCATTGGAGTTTCTCTTGGATCCTGAAAAGTTGAGTAGTCAGTAAGTTGATTAGAGCAACAAGTTCAAGCAGCAAACCTGTTACACAAATATATTTTTGAAAATGTACTTGCTGTGCAATTGGACTTCCAATTGGATCCTGAAAACTTGAAGTTAGTAAGATGATTACAGCAACAAGTTACAACGGCAAACCAGTTAAACAAGGAAGTTTCTAAAAACATACCTGTTGTGCCAACAGAGTTTCAGTCGGATCCTGCAAACTTGAATGTTAGCAATCATAAATAAAGTGTTGCAAGCTCCATAAGAAACTAACATCAAACTAGTAAAACTAACCAGTTTTGGCAACGTATTTAATTACACATGAACTAGTAAAACTAACAAGTTCTTGGCAATGTATTAGAGTAACAAGTCAGTACCGTTTACCAGCAACACAGACATCTGTAAATTTCTTTGATGTAAGCAAAATGATTCGAACACATATATAAGTTAAAAAGACGGTCTGTCTTAGATAAACCTGACAATGGTCTATCTATGAACATGCAAATATTACTAGTGCTACAAATGATAACAACAAACCATTTCAACAAACAGGGTATCAGAACCTAAATTACACATGAATTCTGCTGCACCCTAGAAGTACATATGACCAGCTATCTACGTGCTTAAGTAGCTATTTAAGTTCAGGCAAAAAGGTAATTCTTAACAGTATGTATCAAAAACATAGATAGGCGGCAGTCTATAATAGGATTATCAGGCTGTGGCATTATGTAATCAGTAGCAAACTAAATTAAGCCAAGCAATGTAATTGTACAATTTCGCAATAAGTGGCTAACTAAAATTCCGAGAAGGAGGTAACTGAACTTACCCTAGCTCTTTGTACATGCGCACTGCAACTTCTTTTTCACTTACAAGGTTCTGCGAAGGAGTCCATGGCATCAATTCCTTGGATACGCGGTCTTAATACTTCTTTCTTCCCACGATGCATTGGTAAGTCGAATGGTTAATCTGATAAGATGGTGCACCCTTGATATGTTATATGAGGACGGGTTGTCATACTAGTTGTAGCCACACATATCACACTGGCTTTTACTATATATTTCATGCAATTACATTTGGCATATCGAGATCTAAGCAATCTACAATAGGATGAAAAGACTGACATCCTTCACATTATTGGCGAACTCAGTTCATGGAAACAAGCTATTCAACCATTCTGTGGGTAAATCAAAAGCGCCACTAGAATATTTTTCACTACCCCAATCATACACGGAAAAAGGGGCGACGCCACTGTAGGGGCTGGTATGGGCGGCCGCCTCGGGTGGCTGGAAAGTGTGCACCTAGTTTGAGTCGTCCAGGTTGGCCCAGGCTAAATTTGTTCGTCCCAACGCACGAGCAGTCAATGTAAAAAAAATGAAGGAAAACATTTCAATTTTGGATGGGCCAATAACGTAAGTGCAAGGCAGGCCCTACAGCAGGCTCGCGGCCCAAACGAGCGCCTCCCATATTGATCGACAATTGGAAAAATCCCAATTTATTCGCTCCAGCCTCCAGTCTAGTTCACTCCTAACATAGCCGCCACAGGATAGACCGACACAGCACTTCCTCGCGCCCTCATTGGAGGGCGGTCGCCGGGCTTCAAGGGAATAGAAGGATAAGAAGATGAAGATCCGACCCTGGGTGTACCCTGCGTGGGAGGCAGTGGCGACAACACGAGCATGGCATCGAGCTTGCGCAAACGGACAGTCGCAGCTTGCAAGAGCAGCATGCACAACGAGCAGGTACATCACATCCCTGATTATATCTAATTCAACTTTTCAATTTCTGGCCAATAGTTAAACCTAACGGTGTTGTAAAACTGCTTGTATGTAGGGAATCTATGAGAAAATGAAACCAATTTCTTCTTATTTTATAACTCTAAACGTGGAAGCGCGAACTTATTTTGTCGCCGTTCTTTTTTTGGGGGGGGGGTGGCTGGGTGCTAGCGTCCGTACGACACATGCGACCACCACGACACACCCCTGGTCTGCCTGGTGCGCCTACATTTGAGAATGCAAACGAATCTTCTTTCATTTGCAAACGAATCTGTATGTATTACCATGCCCGTGTTTTCCTTCCAAATAATAAGTCATTCAAAATGAGATACTATAAATTAATTAATGAGGAGCTATTTGAATAAGAGTGTGTGTCACATAGCGATGTCCAATTCTAACGTGGATTTCGCATTTCACGGTATCCACGCTACTTTTTTAATACAAATTCATATGTATATGATGAACACCATGGTAGTGAGAAAAATTTGGGTGGATTCAAACATATGACCTACAAAATAGCACAACAATCGAGTCAATGTCAACTTTTCCAAACCTAGTATGGCACGAATTTGAAATAATAGCCCATATGCATGGTCCTCAGTTCAAATCTTACAATGTACACTAAATTGAAACATCAATATTAAGTCTTGTACTATCTACATTCAAATGTTGTTTTTATCCCCCCCCCGGCACACACGGTACATACTTCCTGTATCGGTCAATCTTCCTCTCCTAACCACCTTAGGAAGCTATCTATTTCCGACACATGTTCATTGTTTCTCTTCATGTTTCGATCTCTAACTCTCTCAACTACACAACCCCCTTTTCCACTCTATTACCAAATGTATCTACCTCACACACCCGCCATTGCACCCCATGCTGAGC
>NC_041381.1:215630863-215641612 GCF_002162155.2 Triticum dicoccoides | reverse complement strand
CACCTATCTCGCTAGATACATGCATTGCCTATCTAGCCCCCCAACCTCTCGTGCGCACACACGCACGTTGTCTATCTAGGTCACTCCCTTGAGACTGTCTCACTCTTTCTTCCGCACGGCGGGCCACACTCGCTCAATCTCGCTCTCTTTATCTGAGTCTCGATTAACCTCGCTTTCTTTCACACACAAATGATATATCTCCCTATTCGGGCCTCGATTGACACACTCTATACTCTCTCACGCAGATCATATATCTAAGCCGCCCCCACTCTTTCGACCTCATGGCAGGCCACGCTCGCTCAATCTATCTCTCTATCTATCTATCTATCTATCTCTATCTCTCCTTGCATGTATCGATTGACCTCGCTCTTTCTCGGACACAAATGATATATCTCCGTGTTTGAGCCCAATTCGACATATTCATATTGTATACTCTCTCACGCACATTGTCTATCTAGGTCACTCTCTCCAACCCGTCTCACTCTTTCAATCGCCTGACGACCCACACTCGCTCAATATCTCTCCCTTTATATATATAATCGATTGACCTTGCTTCCTCCGACGCACAAAATATATCTACATGTCTATGACTGGATCATCTCTCAAGCTCTATCTTACAGCCCTCACTCTTCCCAAAATCTCAATCGGACAATATCTCTCCAGAGCATATATATCTTTTCAATGAATGTCAGACCACACTCACTTTGTCTCTCTATCTATCTGCGTCTCGATTGACCTCACTTTCTCATGCCGTATCTTCCACACGTTGAAGCTACCTCTCCATCTCTCACAAAGCCAGAGCTATTTACATTGCGAGGGGGACTCCAACCTTGGATTAATTTGTGTAGGCATTTATTCCGATGGGTTTAGATTATATTTTCATAGCATTCGGCCCACAACTACTCTAAACACCGTTGCAACCCCCGCACCTCCCCCAATTGATTTCCCTCTGGCTCGGTCATCGCTCTCTCATACATGCTTTCTCGCCTTCAACGTCACACCATGGTATTTTTGCAAAAAAAACTCTATTGTTCTCTTTAATTATTACAAATAAGCTACAAAACTATGCACCGATAGTCCACCTGTAATGGAACAAATTTCGACCCACAAATTAAAGTGCTACAAACTACACACCGAGGGGCCCACCTGTCATGAAACAAATTTGGAGTCATATATAAATTAAAAATTAAAAAGGACGAGGATCGAACATGCGACCAGGGCCTTCAAGCCGCACATCAATAGGCAACATATGTAGTACAACAATGTTTGTTGTACCCCCCTTTTTCATATAATATTTTTATATTACCACGGCCTATTTAATGGATAACATGTAATATTATTTTTAGTACATTAGTGGGACTGGCTCGTTAGCACGTACTATTCGCCTTCACTTACTGGTGGGTTCCATGTCCGCTCTCTCTCTCTCCTCACCTTCTACGTTTAGACGCATAGGCAAACACGAAGAACTCGCGGGCGATGTTGCCATTGACCATATCTAGACGCATTCACAAGTTATGACACCAGTTTCACGTACTAGTAGTACTAGTCAATGTGTAGGTGCAATGCACGTTAATTTGGAAGTATATTAAGTGCATGCAGATATTAAGTAGGATATTATTTGCATGTTATTATGTGATTAGCACCATTTTTGGCATGAAATTAACTGCACACTAAACGTGTTGAGCACTCGACATTGAAGCAGTATAGGTCAATGGATGAGAAGGTACATGTGGCTTGATGACATTTTATATTTAATTTGATACGGTTCAATCGGGACGCCAGATGGAGATCGCTTCCCCACCCACCACCTCCCACCCTCTGGCGACCGCAAGGGCAACTCCGAGCACCCCTCCGGCGATCCATGGCTTCCCATCCGCGTAAACTCCTCCGGCCATCATGGCGCCACCCCTCCTGGATCTCTCACTAGGGGTGGGATTTGCTGATCAAATCAGAGCCAGATTCTCTACTCAGGTTCATTGCCTCGACCACCAACTTGCTTTCCATCTAGTTGTCTATTTTAGTCATTCGAATTTCCCTCTCTCTATTGAGAATGTTGGCCATGCTCTTCAATCATGTCTTGGGGGTTTACCATCGGGACTTCATGTCACCCACATTCGTGGGAGAGTTTACAAATTTTCTGTCATCTCTAAGGCTGTGGGATTTATGATCTACCGCCTTAGATCATTTAGAGGCCCGTTGTTCTACTGCCATTTTAACTTATGGGGCTTCGGCGGTCTGGCTTGGATCAGAGAATATAATCAATGGATCTATGAGCATGATCTAGAATGGACTACGGTGAAATCCCCCAGCCGTACCCTTACCGGTGCAAATTCCATCCCCATCGTCTGTCGGCAACCACCACCTACTACGATGGCAAGGTCAACCTCCCATGCAAACCAACATGCGCTTTCCTCGGATCACGAGCCATCTTCGGGCGCGATCGTCCCCTTTCAAAATCCATATCCCGTTTCCACCCCCTCGGCCCACTCAACCAACCCGCAGCCCACTGACCCAACCCCTGCTTATTAGGCCCATGAGGATCCAACGAGGCAGGCCTCGTCCCAAACCGCCCCCACCATCCCAAACTCCCAAGCCCGTCTTTCGCTACCCAACATTATCCCTTCAAATCATCTTAATCCTATTCCCAACCACCCTGAACTTTTTTTCTGCGGTAAATTCTTATCATATGGCCATGCTCGTGCAGATTGCACAAATCAGTTCAGATGTCGGGGTTGTTATAGATACGGTCATATATTTCATTATTGTTTCAACTCCAAAAAATCTGCGCCCGTGTATTGGGTGAAATCCCACCCGCCCTCCAACCCATCGCCCATACCTGATAACCCGCACGACGACTCATCTCCCCAAAGTCCCCCTTCACACCCCGTCCAGCCAGCTCGCCTTGACATTCGCCCTGCTCTGCCTCGAAACCCTGCTCTGCTCCTCAAACTTTCTCCATCTCCGCCGCTCAACCTCTCACCAACGAAGCCATGGCCACCTACCCATGCGACCCGCTGCCACTTCTCCCTCCAGGCACCGCCATCATGGATGATGACGGCAACCGACACCGGCGCACCTATCATTACCTCGGCGGCGAACCTCTGGTCCAGTCTAGCCACTAGGCCATCATCTCACTCGCTCCGCCGCCGGACCCCAATCAGTTTGAGACTGATGCATTGCTCATTACCCACTTCCTCGACCATGAGCACGGCTTTCGCATCGTTGAGATCTCTCGTTGCGGGATGGGAGCTACACTCGTCCGCTTTCGTCATGCATGCAACATCGACACCGCCATCGCCAACAGCCCGTACTTCATCGGCGACTCTGTTCTGAGAATCATACGTCATGACCGAGGTATCAACCACAGAGATTGCACTTTTACTCATGATGTTTGGATTATGATGGTGAACTTCCCACTTGAGGCATGGAGGCCAGACAAAGTTAGAGAATCAGTTAGTGGTTTTGCTAAATTCCTTGTTTGGAACAGAGACATGTCAAACAGAGCTCGTGTCCTAGTTAAAGTCAAGTGCCAGATCTGCTTGAAATTCCTGTTAGTCATGTTATTTGTGAAAGTCTTGATGACTATGGTCATGGTCAGTCTTGGACATGTGTTGTTTATATTCTGCATGCGGATTTGCTTGGAGCCATGAGGGGCGACAAGGACCCAATCCCTCCTAACGGTGTTATGCACCCCATGCCGTTTGCACCATTTGGTGGTATTTGGCACGATGCTGATTTTAACAGTGATCAAAACCCAAATGCTGCACCTGCTGCTCACCATGCACCTGAGGAGAACCATGATGCTGAACCCATGGTACAGACACCACCTCAAAGCCCCGAGCAGAACCAGGACATGCCCTTCTAGCCTGCCATGGAAGCAGCTGACTCTTTCTTGGCGCTTCATGACATGATGTCAAAAATTATGGCTGTAGTCCCTGCATTACTGGAGAATCTTGCAGATACCAAGGTGATCAGCTCCAAATGCCAGCTTATTAATGTTGATGATGATGAGCATGGCACCGTCAAAAAATGTCTGCTCACCATCACCACCGAGCAACCATATGAACTTGTGGCCTCCACTGTCCTCATTGAAGAGCTGCCTGAACATCCTGTGCTCTGCAGCACTCATGCTGTAGAAGATGGCCAATCTCCTGCTATGCTGGATTTCATGGCCAGCACCCAAAACTCTCCAGCTGAGGTGGAACCACTTGTCCCTGCTGTTATGATACCCACTGCACAATCTATCCCAGCTGCACAAAACAAGCGAAAGAAGAACAATGCTCCTCTCGATGTCAATGATCTACACCGCAGTCGTCGATTGGTGGGCCTTAGTGTTGGGTTTAAGAATGAAGCTGATGCTGCCAAGGCCAAGGAGATGGCTCGTTGCAAAAAGAACCTATCTTCTGAATTTGAGCATGTCATCTGCAACCCTGAAGCAGGCCCACCATCTGAGCTGCCACTCGAGACAATCCAAGCTATTGCAGTGAAGCAGTGTCTGATCCCTCCTGAGGAGGTGTCAGGAGAGAAGCTGATGGCACCTGTTATCAATGAATAAGTGTTATTTTATCTGTTTAGGGCCTTGCTATAACAAGGCTTTCTATGGCCTTAGGCGACCTTTAGTTTTAGTTTCGTTCAATAAATTTGCTTCTGCTCTATTTATGGACTTGGTTTGTAAGGAGTTAAACTCCAGTATTTGCTTATGTTGCTGGGATCCTATGATACATTTCTTTTGCTATCCAAGAAGTCTGAATGGTTTGACTGGCTATGTTCAGTACTGTATCTCTGTGAAAGCAAGTATTTGTTATTGGCATGACCTAACTACATTATCCTTTGTGATGAGATCTGCTACTTATAAAATGATTATGTCATTTTTATTTAGACAAAGTACCTCCAGTTTTTCCAATGAATAGAAAATGGAATATATTAAATTGGAATGTCAGAGGTATAAACTCCCAAACCAGATGGGATGATTTAAGGGACAAAATGGATGAGAGCAACTGTGGTATTATTTGCCTACAAGAAACAAAAAAGATGATTTTGACCAATATTATCTCAGAAATTTCTCTCATGGAAGATTTAATCAATATGCATTTACTCCCTCAGTGGGACTGTCTGGTGGAATAATAACTATATGGAATGGCAGCCTTTTCAGTGGTACAGTTATCAGCCAATCCTCATTTTAGATCACAGTCAAGCTATTATGCAATTTATCAGGCCACATTTTCTATGTCAGCAATATTTATGGACCCTGCCCGAATGAGAACAGATCATATTTCTTTGAATGGTTGGACAATATTGATGCCTCACAAATGGATCATTGGATTCTTACTGGAGATTTTAACTTAATCAGAAGTCCACATGACAGAAATAGACCTGGGGGAGATGCAAACAATATGTTGAGATTCAACAGTATTCTGCAACAGCTTGATTTGGTGGAAATTCCACTCAAAGGTAGGAACTATACATAGAGTAACATGCAAGACTTACCTCTTCTGGAAAAACTAGACTGGATATTTACCTCTGCTAATTGGTCTATTACTTTCCCAAATACTCTGGAACACCCTTTGGCTAGAGTATCATCTGACCATATTCCTATTCATATTCAAATTGGCAGTGATATTCCAAAAGCCTCTATTTTCAGGTTTGAAAATTACTAGCTTGAGTTTGATTGATTTTATGAAACAGTACTTCAATGCTGGAACAGAAACCAACCAATGTCAAATTCTGAAAATGATATAACTGCTAGATTTAAATGCCTCAGATTAGGACTTAAGAAATGGAGCAAAAACTTGTCCAAGCTCAATACTAATATCTCTGCTTGTAATCATGTTTTATCTATGATGGATGGTATTGAAGACCAAAGAACCCTGAGTACTATGGAAGCTAATTTGAAGAACATTCTGAAGCAACACATCCTCAAATTATTGGAGGTTAAAAGGATCTATTGGAAATCAAGATTTAAAATGAGATGTGTGAGACTTGATGATGAAAACACTGAATTTTTTCATGCCATGGCCACCCAAAGCTTCAGGAAAAATTATATTACATCTATTGTTGGAGAGGATGGAAACACTTACCAAAATCATGATCATAAAGCTGCAATTATTTGGAAGTCTTACAAAGAAAGATTGGGCTCATCCATTGAATCACACATGCTTTTCAATCTTGAGGAACTAATCCAACCACAAGACCTTTTTGATCTTGAAGCTCAATTCACAATGGAGGAAATTGACCAAGTTATCAAGAAATTTCCTACTAACAGAGCACCTGGACTTGATGGTTTTAATGGCACCTTTTTAATTAAATGTTGGGATATTATTAAACAAGATTTCTATACCATGATCTGGGATTTCTTTGAAGGAAACTGTGATATTCAAAGTATTAATACTGCTTTCATTACTCTCATCCCAAAGATTGCAAATCCTGAGAATACGAATGACTTCAGGCCTATCTCATTGGTCAGTCTTCCACTCAAAGTTATTACCAAACTTTTGGCCAACAGAGCTCAAAAGATCATCACTTCTATTATTCACCAGAACCAGTATGGATTTATTAAAGGCAGAAATATTCAAGTCTATCTGGGATATGCTTTTGAATATCTCCATTTATGCCATCAATCAAAAAAGCCCATCATCATATTGAAACTTGATTTTGAAAAAGATTTTGACAAGATTGAATATAGGACCATTATTGGTATGTTAAAGGCTAAAGGGTTTGGACCTAGATGGATTAATTGGGTTACTAACATTCTTCAGTCTGCTTCAACTTCTGTTCTGCTTAATGGAGTGGCTGGAAAAAAGATTAATTGCAAGAGAGGTGTCAGACAAGGTGATCCACATTCCCCTTTACACTATATCATCACTGCTGATCTCTTACAATCTGTGGTTAATGCTGCTTGGGCTAATGGAGAAATCTCTCTACCTATCAATCATGCTTATGGACAAGACTACCCTATAATACAATATGCTGATGACACCCTAATGATTATGCCTGCTAATGAAGAACAGATTATGCACCTCAAATATTTTCTCAACATATTTAGTCTCTCCACTGGTCTGTTTGTCAACTACAGCAAGTCTTCAATGATTCCAATCAACATTGATCAACCATCAATTTCCGCTCTTGCTAATTCTTTTGGATGTAACGTGGAAAGCCTACCATTCACCTATCTAGGCTTACCCATGGGCACCACCAAACCCTCTGTTATGGATCTCATCCCTTTCATATCCAAAATTGATAATAGGCTATCTGGAGTGAATAGATTCATGAACTACTCTGGCAGACTCACATATGTTAACTCTATTGTTGCTTCCATGCCTATTTTCTCAATGTGCTCTCTAAAAGTTCACTACACCATATTGGATCATGTGGACAAATCTAGCAGAAACTTTCTCTGGTATGGAAAGGAAATTAATAGAAAAGGTAAATGCCTTGCCAGTTGAGATATGATTTGCAAACCAAAAAGTCCAGGAGGACTTGGAGTTTTAAACTTGAGAATGCAGAATAAAGCCCTTCTTATCAAACACCTCTACAAATTTTACAATAAGAGGGATATTCCTTGGGTTAAGTTAATTTGGGAGGCACACTATCAGAATAACGAAGCTCCACACACTAACCCCAACAAAGGATCATTTTGGTGGAAAGATTGCATGAAAATGTTTGATCTATTTAAAGAGATGTCAACATGTGAGATCAGAGCAGGAAACACATGCAAACTATGGGATGATAACTGGAATGGAGAGACCATGAATTTAAAGTTCCCTGAACTTCATTCCTTTTGCATTCAGCAGAATATCTCAATCAATAGAGCCAAAGAAACTGGAAACCTCTACAACTTGTTCCAACTACCACTGTCCATCACTGCTCATCAAAAATTTCATCTTCTTGCTGATCATTTACACAACATCAGATTCAACAATGATCAGGATATATGGAATTTCAAATGGGGTAGCATTTTAAATATGACCAAGAAAATTTATAACTTCTTATTGAGGAATGAGGATGCTGAAGCCACTTTCAAATGGATATGGAAGTCATGCTGCCTACCAAAGCATAAATTCTTTTGCTGGCTTCTACTTCATGATAGAATAAACACATGTGACCTTCTAACCAGGAAAAATATGCACCTAGATTCCACCCAATGTGTATTATGTGATGCTGAAGATTATGAAGACAGAATGCATCTTCTCTTCTCTTGCCCATTCAGCCAGTGTTTTTAGTGGAACATTATTCTTGAATGGAACACTGACCTGAATATCCATGATAAGATTATTGAAGCTCTTCAAAGATATAAACAACACAATTTCATGGAAATTTTGGTTATTGGATGCTGGAGTATATGGAATCAAAGAAATGATTTGATATTTTAAGGAATCCCTTTCTCTATCAATGATTGCATATATGAATTTATCAAAACTTTCAAATTCACTATGCTAAGAGCCAAACCCAGTTTAAAGGAGGGCATGTCTTCCTGGATTGATAACATCTAATTTTTTCTTCCTCTTTTTTGTTCTTTTGTACTTTTGTACTTTTCAATAATCTCCCCTGGTTGTCTCCCCAACAACCATTGTAAAGACTTTGATGACTCTTATTTAAATGGAAAAGATTTACAGTAAGGCTTTTGCCTTACAGTTTTATGGTCAAAAAAGCATTCAGTCGATCAAACCACAGATTTCATTCAGTCTGACTCCAACTTTACATTCATACGACGATCAATCTAAAATAAACGGAAATGATAAACGTTCAGATTTTAAGCATGGCAATCTGAACGTTTTTCATGGCAAATTTAGATTACTCAGTGGCAGCGGGGGCATCTTGCGGTGGGAAGCGGCTCCTCTACTGTGCTTTGTGTGTCGTCGGGCCACTGACCGACGGCAACGGCGGCGTCTTGCACCGTTGTTGGTGTACTCCTGGACGTTGGCGGCCACAATGTTCTAGACTTTGGTCTCTAGGAGCGAGTCAATTAGCGTGAGGAGGTGACTGGCATTGGTGCAAGGAAGCGGTTGATGACAGCCATCCATGTTGCTGAGGGGGGCACTGGCACCGCGCGGGGACAGGCGCTGGCAACAGCGCGGCAGAGGCATTTGTGTGCACGAGCACCGGCACGGGCGTGCACGTCAGTGCAGGCGCACGCGCATGCGCTGGCAGGTGCACAGGCTCCGGCACGGGCACATAGGTCAGTGCACGTGCAGGCACATGCGCTGGCACGTGCACGGGTGTGTGTAAGTCAGCGGGGACCTCGTGGAACCCCGTGGCATCAAGCTCGGCGACAATGTGCGACTCCCAGCCCATCAATGCCATGGGGATGGGCGCTGGCGCAGTCGGGGCAACGGGAGCCGGAACAGGAGCGGGGACAGGCGCGGTGTCTTCCGGCAAGGCCGGTTCAAGCTCGCCCCGTAGCTCCTTATGTTCTTGAGACTCCGGCTAGGTGTCTTCCTCAGGAAACTGGAAGACTAAGGGTGGACCATCGTGATGCGGCATGGTGTACGGTTAGGTCAGGCTGGTTGGAGGTAGACGACAGGAGAATCGGAGAGGAAGAGAGAAGATTGTAGTGATACCGGGTAGTGCGAGGTTGATTTTAAACTGCGGCGCCCACACCATTAAAAGTGGGGGCAGTTGGAACGAAGGTGGGCGGCGGAGCCTGGTCAAAGGGGTCGCCTCCCGGTGAGCCTGCGCAGCGGTCTGCTCGCATGCCTTCCGGTTAGCCGGCATAGTGGTCTGCTCGCACGCCCCTCGTCGACTCACACGCTTGCTCGGATGGCACCTGCCGATGAGAAGCGAGACTCGTGGCGGCATGTAAATGCCCATGGTTTGAATAGTGAAAGCATTCGCCTTAACGTGACAGGTCTTTGTTCCAAAATACCTTGGCTCTTCATTTGTGCAACTTCTCATAAGCAGCTTGTCTCAAATTGAAGAAAAAAATTACGTACAAATATTTGTGCCATATCACGAGACCATGCTTAGTTTCATGAATTTCCGGTCACTTTTGGGTTTTTTGAAATTTAAAATCCAGGATTCGAAACAATATCATAACCTGCATTGTGCAATAAATTTTCATGCGATACATCTTTCCTGTTGTATTTCTTAAGAAAGTATTTGGTCAAATTTTTTGCTTAGTTAGACTTCAGACAAGTTATATATACAAAGTAAAAGGATAATCCCTCCATACCAGTGCATTGCCTGATATATTAACTCAAGTACTAGGCACGAACAAACGGGCTCAATTATGTGCTCATCCTGGTGTAGTACTCCTATTAGTACTAGGCAATGGAGTTGACAGGTGACCTAGGGTAGCGGCGATCGAGGGAATTGAACCACGCTCGACACGGTAGGTAACGTTGTCTAGTTACTAAAGCATCCCTCCATTGTTCATTGGTAGTCATTATGGACCGGGGACATGAGGGGAATTTCCTAGGTCTGGAATTCTGGCCGCCAGATATTTCAACTCGAAATGCGGAGGCTCGACTGGTTGGGGTTGGCTAATGTGCATACCACCACTAGTAGAAAAAGGGCCTATTGTCCCGGTTGGTAAGGGCCTTTAGTCCCGGTTGGTGAACCGGGACTAAAGGGTCGGTACTAATGCCTCCCCCCTTTAGTCCCGGTTCAATCCAGAACCGGGACAGAAGGGCCTCCATGTGGCCTGTCCCCTGAGCCCAGGCAGGAGGGCCTTTGGTGCCGGTTGGTGGCACCAACCGGGACCAATAGGCATCCACGCGTCAGCGTTTATGTGGCTGTGGTTTTTGTTTTTTT
>NC_041381.1:215623406-215628938 GCF_002162155.2 Triticum dicoccoides | reverse complement strand
AACCGGGACCAAAGGCCCCCTTTAGTCCCGGTTGGTGCCACCAACCGGGACCAAAGGCCTTGTGCTGCCCCGCGCCAAATGTTTAGTCCCACCTCGCTAGTTGAGAGGGAGCCGCACCAGTTTATAAGGTGCGGTGCGGCTCCCCTCTCGAGCTCCTCTCTAAAGCAGGCTTTCGGGCCTAACTCTGCCATCTGTGCCGTGGGCCTACTGGGCCTTCCACGGGCCTGAATCCTGGCCCATAGGGTTTCTAGTCGTATTCAGGCCGTGGGGGCCCAGTAGGTGGCATTTTTTTTGTTTTTTTGTTTTATTTGTTGCTTTATTTAGTTTATTTTGGTTTTGGTTTATTTTTCTTTTGGTCTTTTGCTTTATTTTTTAATTCTTTTTGCTTTTAGTTTTAGAAAAATTATAAACTTTCTGTTAGTGCCATTAGTTTTCAAATCTGAAAACTC
The DNA here is from genome assembly GCF_002162155.2 of Triticum dicoccoides. Lineage (NCBI taxonomy): Eukaryota > Viridiplantae > Streptophyta > Magnoliopsida > Poales > Poaceae > Triticum > Triticum dicoccoides. Next base: position 215,628,489 of record NC_041381.1, on the reverse strand, counting down.
TTTTTTTGTTTTCTTTGTTGCTTTATTTATTTTATTTTGTTTCTACTTACAACAAAATACTTATTGTTGCTATTTTTATTTTTTTTCAGTTTTTTGTTCTGTTTTCTGCATTATTTAGTTTTTGTTGTTTTTTGCTTTATTTTTTAATTCTTTTTGCTTTTAGTTTTAGAAAAATTATAAACTTTCTGTTAGTGCCATTAGTTTTCAAATCTGAAAACTCTTTTTTTGTTTCCTTTGTTGCTTTATTTATTTTATTTTGTTTCTACTTACAACAAAATACTTATTGTTGCTATTTTTATTTTTTTCAGTTTTTTGTTCTGTTTTCTGCATTATTTATTTTTTGTTGTTTTTTGATTTATTCTTTAATTCTTTTTGCTTTTAGTTTTAGAAAAATTATAAACTTTCTGTTAGTGCCATTAGTTTTCAAATTTGGAAACTCTTTTTTTGTTTTCTTTGTTGCTTTATTTATAAACCGGTGTGAGCGCCCTTCGGTTGGCGAGGTTTTAAAATTCATAGTTTTCAAATGAACTCTGAAAAAGTTGGCATAGCATGTGCATGTACAAAATGGACAATGGTATCATACTCGTCTGTTACAAAGTTGGCATGTTATCATCATAATAGTTGCGGGAGAAAGTCTTCACTTTTTCTTCGCTTGTGTCGTTTGCTTATTGCGCCGTAACCATGGATAATCTTCATCGTTTATCAGGATGCTTGGGTCAGCCTTGACTTTGAAGGGGGGAATTTCATGAAACTTTTCATACTCTTCAGACATGTCTGTCTTGCCCTCCACTCCCAGGATGTCCCTTTTTCCTGAAAGAACTATGTGGCGCTTTGGCTCATTGTATGATGTATTCGCTTCCTTATCTTTTCTTTTCCTCGGTCTGGTAGACATGTCCTTCACATAGATAACCTGTGCCACATCATTGGCTAGGACGAACGGTTCGTTAGTGTACCCAAGATTTTTCAGATCCACTGTGGTCATTCCGTACTATGGGTCTACCTGTACCCCGCCTCCTGACAGATTGACCCACTTGCACTTAAACAAAGGGACCTTAAAATCTACTCCGTAGTCAAGTTCCCATATGTCTGCTATCTAACCATAATATGTGTCATTTCCATTGTCGGTTGCTGCATCAAAGCGGACACTGCTGTTTTGGTTGGTGCTCTTTTCATCTTGGTCAATCGTGTAAAATGTATTCCCATTTATCTCGTATCCTTTCCAAATCATTACAGTCGAAGATGGTCCCCTGGACAACAAGTACAGCTCATCACAAACAGTGTTGTCACCTCTGAGACGTGTTTCCAACCAACTGCTGAAAGTCCTGATGTGTTCACATGTAATCCAGTCGTCGCACTGCTCCGGGTGTTTGGAGCGCAGACTGTTCTTGTGTTCATCGACATACGGGGTCACCAAGGTAGAGTTCTGTAGAACTGTGTAGTGTGCTTGAGACCAAGAATATCCGTCCCTGCATATTATTGAGTCCCTTCCAAGCGTGCCTTTTCCAGTCAGTCTCCCCTCATACCGCGATTTAGGGAGACCTATCTTCTTAAGGCCAGGAATGAAGTCAACACAAAACCCGATGACATCCTCTGTTTGATGGCCCATGGAGATGCTTCCTTCTGGCCTAGCGCGGTTACGAACATATTTCTTTAGGACTCCCATGAACCTCTCAAAGGGGTACATATTGTGTAGAAATACGGGCCCCAGAATGACAATCTCGTCGACTAGATGAACTAGGACGTGCGTCATGATATTGAAGAAGGATGGTGGGAACACCAGCTCGAAACTGACAAGACATTGCGCCACATCACTCCTTAGCGTTGGTACGATTTCTGGATCGATCACCTTCTGAGATATTGCATTGAAGAATGCACATAGCTTCACAATGGCTAGTCGGACGTTTTCCGGTAGAAGCCCCCTCAATGCAACCGGAAGCAGTTGCGTCATAATCACGTGGCAGTCATGAGACTTTAGGTTCTGGAACTTTTTCTCTGGCATATTTATTATTCCCTTTATATTCGACGAGAAGCCAGTCGGGACCTTCATACTGAGCAGGCATTGAAAGAATATTTCTTTCTCTTCTTTCGTAAGAGCGTAGCTGGCAGGACCTTCATACTGCTTCGGAGGCATGCCCTCTTTTTCGTGCAAGCGTTGCAGGTCCTCTCGTGCCTCAGGTGTATCTTTTGTCTTCCCATACACGCCCAAGAAGCCTAACAGGTTCACGCAAAGGTTCTTCGTCACGTGCATCACGTCGATCGAAGAGCGGACCTCTAGGTATTTCCAGTAGGGTAGGTCCCAAAATATAGATTTCTTCTTCCACATGGGTGCGTGATTCTCAGCGTCATTCGGAACAGCTAGTCCGCCGGGACCCTTTCCAAAGATTACGTGTAAATCATTGACCATAGCAAGTACGTGATCACCGGTACGCATGGCGGGCTTCTTCCGGTGATCTGCCTCGCCTTTGAAATGCTTGCCTTTCTTTCGACATTGATGGTTGGTCGGAAGAAATCGACGATGGCCCAGGTACACATTCTTCCTGCAGCTTGCCAGGTATATACTATCGGTGTCAAGTAAACAGTGCGTGCATGCGTGGTATCCCTTGTTTGTCTGTCCTGAAAGGTTACTGAGAGCGGGCCAATTGTTGATGGTCACGAACAGCAACGCCTTTAGGTTAAATTCCTCCTGTTTGTGCTCATCCCACGTACGTACACCGTTTCCATTCCACAGCTGTAAAAGTTCTTCAACTAATGGCCTTAGGTACACATCAATGTCGTTGCCGGGTTGCTTAGGGCCTTGGATGAGAACTGGCATCATAATGAACTTCCGCTTCATGCACATCCAAGGAGGAAGGTTATACATACATAGAGTCACGGGCCAGGTGCTGTGATTGCTGCTCTGCTCCCCGAAAGGATTAATGCCATCCGCGCTTAAAGCAAACCATACGTTCCTTGGGTCCTTTGCAAACTCATCCCAGTACTTTCTCTCAATTTTTCTCCACTGCGACCCGTCAGCGGGTGCTCTCAACTTCCCGTCTTTCTTACGGTCCTCACTGTGCCATCGCATCAACTTGGCATGCTCTCCGTTTCTGAACAGACGTTTCAACCGTGGTATTATAGGATCATACCACATCACCTTCGCAGGAACCCTCTTCCTGGGAGGCTCGCCGTCAACATCACCAGGGTCATCTCGTCTGATCTTATACCACAATGCACCGCATACCGGGCATGCGTTCAGATCCTTGTAGGCACCGCGGTAGAGGATGCAGTCATTAGGGCATGCATGTATCTTCTCAACCTCCAATCCTAGAGGGCATACGACCTTCTTTGTTGCGTATGTACTGTCGGGCAATTCGTTATCCTTTGGAAGCTTCTTCTTCATTATTTTTAGTAGCTTCTCAAATCCTTTATCAGGCACAGCATTCTCTACCTTCCACTGCAGCAATTCGAGTACGGTACCGAGCTTTGTGCTGCCATCTTCGCAATTGGGGTACAACCCCTTTTTGTAATCCTCTAACATGCGATCGAACTTCAGCTTCTCCTTTTGACTTTCGCATTGTGTCCTTGCATCGACAATGACCCGGCGGAGATCATCATCATCGGGCACATCGTCTGGTTCCTCTTGATCTTCAGCAGCTTCGCCCGTTGCAGCACCATCGTGCACATCGTCTGGTGCATCTTGATGTTCAGTAGTATCACCGTATTCAGGGGGCACATAGTTGTCATCGAACTCTTCTTCCTCGCCGTCTTCCATCATAACCCCTATTTCTCCGTGCCTCGTCCAAACATTATAGTGTGGCATGAAACCCTTGTAAAGCAGGTGGGTGTGAAGGATTTTCCGGTCAGAGTAAGACTTCGTATTCCCACATATAGGGCATGGACAACACATAAAACCATTCTGCTTGTTTGCCTCAGCCACTTCGAGAAAATCATGCACGCCCTTAATGTACTCGGAGGTGTGTCTGTCACCGTACATCCATTGCCGGTTCATCTGCGTGCATTATATATAATTAAGTGTGTCAAAAATCATTACAGAACATCATGAATAGATAATTAAGTGACCAAATTAATAGAAGTTCATCATCACATAAAAACCAAAGTAGATACATAGTTCTCATCTAACAACATAAAGCTCTGCAGAGCATCTAAATTAATTAAACCATACATTGAAACTATGTAAAACATTTCAATGCGAAAACAAATGCGATCATAATCGCAACCAAGGTAACAACTTATCCAACGGCATAATGATACCAAGCCTCGGTATGAATGGCATATTTTCTAATCTTTCTCATCTTCAAGCGCATTGCATCCATCTTGATCTTGTGATCATCGACGACATCTGCAACATGCAACTCCAATATCATCTTCTCCTCCTTAAGTTTTTTTATTTTTTCCTTCAAGAAATTGTTTTCTTCTTCAACTAAATTTAACCTCTCGACAATAGGGTCGGTTGGAATTTCCGGTTCAACAACCTCCTAGATAAATAAAATCTATGTCACGTTGGTCGGCATAATTTTCATAAACAATAAATGAACCAATAGTTATGAAAAGATAATATATACCACATCCGAATCATAGACATGACGAGGGCCGACGGGGGCGGATACCAAAACCATCGGCGCACTATATAAGATGCAATAATAAAAGTAAGAAAATAATACAAGTATCTATCTAAACAAACAAGTAATAATATTTTTCCTTTCAGAAAGAAGATAAGAACAAGAGGCTCACCACGGTGGTGTCGGCGATGAGATCGGCGCGGGTGATCGACGGCGGTGAAGACGGGGACGGGGCGTGACGGACCGCTAAACCTAGATAAATATTGAGGAAAATGGAGCTTGGCGGTCGAGCTTGGAGAGGAGAAACCTTAAGTAGTGTGGCTCGGGCATTCCATCAAACACCTTGTGTGCATAGGAGGTGAGCTAGAGCACCACCAAGCCCTCTCCCCCTCGGCCAGAAAAAACAGAGCAGTGTGCTCTGCTCTTGCGCGAGGGGCTATATATAGGCACCACTATTGGTCCCGGTTGGTGGCATGAACCGGGACTAAAGGTAACCCTTTTGGTCCCGGTTCATGCCACCAACC
>NC_041381.1:215608330-215623396 GCF_002162155.2 Triticum dicoccoides | reverse complement strand
ATTCCATCGAACACCTTGTGTGCATAGGAGGTGAGCTAGAGCACCACCAAGCCCTCTCCCCCTCGGCCAGAAAAAACAGAGCAGTGTGCTCTGCTCTTGCGCGAGGGGCTATATATAGGCACCACTATTGGTCCCGGTTGGTGGCATGAACCGGGACTAAAGGTAACCCTTTTGGTCCCGGTTCATGCCACCAACCGGGACCAATAGTGGTGGGCCAGGAGCCAGGACCATTGGTCCCGGTTCGTCCCACCAACCGGGACCAAAAGGTCCGGAGGAACCGGGACCAATGGCCCACGTGGCCCGGCCGGCCCCCTGGGCTCACGAACCGGGGCAAATAGCTCCATTGGTCCCGGTTCTGGATTGAACCGGGACTAATGGGCTAAACTGGCCTAGACGAAAGCCCTGTTTTCTACTAGTGCACGCACGCCACCAGAAGGACACGAGCCAGGTTTTTTTAGGATCAACATGAGCCAGGGTCTGGCTGGTACGCCGTTGGGTCCTACCATTCGAGAATACGAAAGGAATCTTTTAAATTGCCGAACGAATCTATGTGTATTACAATGCCCGTATTTTCCTTGCAAATAGTAATATCAACGTGGTATTTGATTTATGACGAGTTCTTGAATTAGAGTGAGTTTGTGATATAGTGATCTCAATGTGGATTTCACATTTCATGGTATCCCTAGTAAGTTTTTCATTGCAAATTCAAATTTAAAAGATGAACGGTATGGTGGTGAGAAAACTTTGTATCTATCAAGCATATGACCACACACACACACACGCATGAATACAACAATAATCCAGTAAGTATATTGCATGTATTTTTCCAAACCATGCATGTATGACATGAATTCAAAAGTACTCCCGTTCCTAAATATTTGTCTTTTAGAGATTTCAACAAGTGACTACATATGGAGCAAAATGATTGAATCTACACTCTAAAATATGTCTAATATACATCCGTATGTGGCAATCCATTTGAAATCTCTAAAAAGACTAATATTTAGGAACAAAGGGAGTAAAATGTAAGACATGCATAGTCGTCAATTCAATATTTAAAATGAACTGGAAACTGAAACATGAATATTAAGTCTAGTACTACATACATGCAAATGTTATGTTTAGGTGGAGCTATGTAGATTGTCGGGGGTTAACCCCTCGACCTTAGATAAAATTGTGAAGCTCTGTTTAGGATTGTTTAGATTGTATTATTTGAACATTATATTTGTCCCCACCCTCCCAAACACCGATTGGTTGTGCACCCCCTCCTCCCCGGGAGAATATCATGTGCCCCCACACCTTAGATGCTATATGCTGATACGAGTTGCTTGGAGCTTGTAGATATGAGATATAGCAGCTCACAGGATGTCTTAATATTTTTACAGGAAACCTTAATGAGTTTGACAATTGCACACAATTTGTATGAAAACTACTCAGATGCCCTTGGATCCCATATCCAACAACCTCGAAGCTCATATCACCGTAGCATCTAAGATGAAGGAGGACCTCATATTCTCCTGTATGTAAGAATATCATGTGCTACCACACCTTAGATGCTTTGGGGATACAAGCTCTTCGGAGCCGTTGGATTTGTGATCCAACAACTCCTTGGTGGTTGGAATGTTTTTTTTTGCAGAAAAGCCCCCAAAGAGTTCGTCCACTGCTTACAAGCACAAAGACTGCTCAGATGCCATTGGATCTCAGATCTAACAACCTGGAAGCTCGTATCACCGTAGCATCCAAGCCGCGAGAGCACCTAATGTTTTCTCGCACGGGAGAATATGAGGTGCTCCTGCATCATAGATTCGATGGTGATACGAGTTCTCGGAGATCTAACGGCTCGCATTAGAAGGTTTGAATATTTTTGCAATTGCGCAGAAAGTACAACTACGCATGTGGCATCTGATCACACATCATACGACCATATCACCGTAGTGGCTAATTAAGCTATGGGGAGCACCTAATATGAGCAACGGGGAGCCATTGGATCCAAGATGCAGCGACACACACGAGGCCTGAATGTTTTATTTGCAAAAAACCCTTGGAGAGTATGGAAATTGTGCATCATTACAAAGACTACTCCAAGCCATTGGATCTCAGTTCCAACAATGTAAAAACTCGTATCACCATAGCATCTAAGCTACGGGGTGGATGTGATATTCTATGCCGCTGTCATTTTTGTTCCTAAACTTGCAAAATACGTGTAACTCATGCCGTTACTTGTCTAACCGTGCAAAGTGTTTGTTCAAAAAAAACATCCTACACTGAAATATCGGAACAACACACGGGGGTCCTACTTGTCATCGATCAAATTTGGACCTAAAACTAACAAATCTGCAAGACGAGATTGAACTGGCAACCTGGACTACAAAGTGTAAGTCGATAGCCTGAAACAACAACGGTTGTTGGCTTTGTCCCATAACTTGATTTTATACAGTATTACGTTGAGTAGAGTAGAGGGAGTGGCTCGTCAACACGTGCAAGACCGTTGACTCACTTACTGGTGGGTCCTAGGTATGCGATCTCTCTCTTCTCTCCATCGCCTAACCTTTAGACGCACGGGCACACATGAAGAGCGGCGCTAGCTTGCCGTGGTGTTATTATAACTAAAAAAGCTTGGAAAATAGAAGAATCGACTAGAACAAGAGACGTTGTGGCTGATCGAGACGGGTCTAACCACACCCATTCTCTGTGCCACGTTAGCATGATGAAGTTGTGTGGCTAGTGGGGTGTTTTCGATCGACTGGCTGGGTCCCTAGGTCGAACCATAGGTAGTATGTCTGATACAGTATATTTTTACACACACATTTTTCCTCCATGTCGAGACGTGGCACACCCTACCGCGCGGTTTCGGGGTCCTCCCGGGTGGTGCACGCATATATTCTTCCTTGCCGAGACATGGGATGCCCTATCGCGCATTTTCTGGGTCCTCCTCGGTCGTAGCGCCAAGGCAACTAAATGAGTCCTCAAATCACGATAGACCACCTTTCCCGCCAAGTACATCAGTGAAGCACAGTGGCTAGCTAGTTGGGCTAGTGTGACTGATTAGCTAGGCTGCCGCCACATTTGTTTTTTCACCCCTTTTTTATCTCCTTGCCGACAGGTAAATTTAAATATCCACCGCAGCGTTGCTCTTGTCTTTGGGTGTGGCAGGCACGCCAGGATTTTTATTTTTTGATTGATGGGAGCAGTCGCGGCAGGATTTTTAATTTTTTGATTGACGGGAGCAGGCACGACAGCAATTAGTTATGATGACTCCACATGTAAAACCCACTGCTTCCTGATGTGAAAAGTCGTCGACTGGTGTTTTCCCATGGCGAAAACCAAAAGATTCACCCCGCTCCTCGGCTGGCTCCCTCTCCCCATTGCTTCTACCTGGTGCCATGGCGCCGTAGCAGATCACAGAGACTTAGGTGAGGCGCCTGACACAGGAGCTCTAGGCCAAGGATGCGGAGCTCAGGGCCAAGGACGTGGAGCTCCGTGAGATCAAGGAGGAGATGAGTGCCATGCTCCTCCTTTATGTGCGGGAGTTCATGGAGCTTCAAAAGCGGTAGGCGTCCACCACAAAGATGCTTGAGGCGTCAGCAGCGTTGCTGGAGAGAGCGGGAGATACGGTAGGCCATTAGGCGAGCCGCCTGGAGCACAAGCGGGCCGATCGTGACGAGGTCCAGGATCGCCTCAGCCACTTGGACCATCTTGCCACACACGTGTTGCGGCTACACGATGCCTATTGTCTTGCTAGTGCGACCATGCTGGCCGTTGGGCTAAACCTGTTCGGCCACCCTGTCGACTTCAATGAGCTACGGCTTCCTGATCTGGTCTCCTTCACCTATATCTCTGAGGAGCTGAGCCGTCTTCGCGCGATGGTGGGGGCGGAGCTGGACAAGGAGGTGTTGCGGGCTGCCATCGCTGTTGCCAGGCGAATCCTCTCAAGACACTGTCACCAGAATACGTTCGTGCCATTGGACACCGTCTTTGACGAGTTGGCTCCCTTTAACCGGGAGTGGGCTCTGCGGGCGGTTGCACCCTCCATCACCAACATCGTGCGCCTCGAGAAGCATAGTCACTTCGGTGGTGTTTAGGCGTTCTCTGCATGGGCATGTCCATGTCTCGGTGCAACATGACCGTTGGATCAAACTCAGATGGTGCAGATATGTTACTGTAGCACAAAGCGTGTGGGTGTGTTTGGTTGCATTCTCATCTCAATATAGTTGTTCCCTCTTCGTGCATGCTGATCTCAGCACCCCTCGTCATGCATGCTCCTAGTGTATTTGTGTTAACCTACTAGTGTGGACTCATGCACCCTTCATGCACTCTGCTAAACACCCAAAAGTGGGTCAAGAAGGGAACTTTTGCTCCCATCCCGTGCATCCTTCATACACCCTGCCTAACACTGATTCGTGCTTCATATGGTTCATGTTCCGTAGAGTACTGTAGCACCGTACTATCCATGCACTGTAGACCTAGTTCTATTAACATTGATCTCATCGTTCATTCTCGACCGGACAGTCAAAAAAGGGGGAATATGTTACATTACTGTTCATATCGTTGACATGCACACAACAACATTTGTTATCGTCATATCTTACTACACTAGCAACCAGATTATGTACTACTGACGTATGAACCACTGCACATGCCGTAGTAGGAGCACTGTGTGAGTTCAAGTGGCTGCCGGGTCTCGCACTCCTCCATCGTCAAAGTGGAAACGTGCTACGTCTTGAGCTTGCGTTTGTTTTCCTTGAAGAGGAAAGGGTGATGCGGCAAAGTAGCGTAAGTATTTCCCGCAGTTTTTGAGAACCAAGGTATCAATCCAGTAGGAGGCCGCTCAAAAGTCCCACGCACCTACACAAACAAACAAGTACCTCGCAACCAACGCAATAAAGGGGTTGTCAATCCCTTCACGACCACTTGCGAAAGTGAGATCTGATAGAGATAATATGATAAGATAAATATTTTTGGTATTTTTATGATATAGATTGGAAAAGTAAAGATGCAAATAAAAGTAGATGATAAACTTATATGATAAAAGATAGACCCGGGGGCCATAGGTTTCACTAGTGGCTTCTCTCAAGATAGCATAAGTATTACGGTGGGTGAACAAATTATTGTCGAGCAATTGATAGAAAAGCGCATAGTTATGAGATTATCTAGGCATGATCATGTATATAGGCATCACCTCCGTGACAAGTAGACCGACTCATGCCTGCATCTACTACTATTACTCCACACATCAACCTCTATCCAGCATGCATCTAGAGTATTAAGTTCATAAAGAACAGAGTAACGCATTACGAAAGATGACATGATGTAGAGGGATAAACTCATGCAATATGATATAAACCCCATCTTTTTATCCTCGATGGCAACAATACAATACGTGCCTTGCTGCCCCTGCTGTCACTGGGAAAGGACACCGCAAGATTGAACCCAAAGCTAAGCACTTCTCACATTGCAAGAAAGATCAATCTAGTAGGCCAAACCAAACTGATAATTCGAAGAGACTTGCAAAGATAACTTAATCACACATAAAAGAATTCAGAGGAGATTCAAATATTTCTCATAGATAAACTTGATCATAAACCCACAATTCATCGGATCTTGACAAACACACCGCAAAAAGAGTTACATCGAATAGATCTCCAAGAAGATCGAGGAGAACTTGGTATTGAGATTCAAAGAGAGAGAAGAAGCCATTTAGCTAATAACTATGGACCCGAAGGTTTGTGGTAAACTACTCACAACTCATCAGAAGGGCCTTGGAGATGATGTAGAGGCCCTCTGTGGTCGATTCCCCCTCCGGCGGAGCACCGGCGAAGGCTCCAAGATGGGGTCTCGCGGATACAGAAGGTTACAAAAGGTTACAACACAAAACTCAACAGGAAATCTCATAAGCTCCGTTAGTGCAAGAAAGAAAAACCACCACATAAGGTAATGTAATGAACTCATTCTTTATTTATATTGGTGTTAAACCTACTGTATTCCAAATTCTCTATGGTTCATACCACTTAATACTAGCCATAGATGCATCAAAATAAGCAAACAAGACACGAAAAGCAGAATCTGTCAAAAACAGAACAGTCTGTAGAAATCTGTAACTCTCGAATACTTTTGGAACTCTAAAAATCCTACCAAAATATGAAGTCCTGGAAAATTTGTCTATTGATCTATGGTAAAAAGAATCAACGCAAAAGCACTTTTCTGTGAATTACTAAAATTATTTTCGTACGTGCAAAGTTTCTGTTTTTCAGCAGAATCAAATTAACTATCACCATAGGTTATCCTATAGGTTCTACTTGGCACAAACACTAATTAAAACATGAAAACACATCTAAACAGAAGCTAGATGAAAAATTTATTACTAAACAAAAGCAAAAACAAAAAAATAAAATAAAATTGGGTTGCCTCCCAACTAGCGCTATTGTTTAACGCCCCTAGCTAGGCATAAAAGCGAGGATAGATCTAAGTAGTGCCATAATAATAGGATAGATCACGAAAACTCATCTCATATTCTCTACGTTCAGCAGCAAGTTTTCTTTGAGGCAAACAAAAGTAATCAAAAGGGTAAATTTAATGGGACAAAAGTCCCCATGATCAATCTCAGGAGGTATGGGTTCCTCCTTAGGCCCTTCATATTGCACAACCAATTCATCATTATAAACATTTTTTGACAGAACCTCTTGAGTCTACACTCAAGAGAATATCCTAGCTAATTATTTCGAATAGCAAAATCATTATTGAGTTTAGAAATTTTATCAATTAGAACAGTGGTAGGAACCTTTTTGCTAAGGTTTTCATTAAAAGCAATATAGTCCAAAGATTGGAAACGCATAATTTCCTCTTGATCGAAGAGGATCGCCTCTATGGGAGGACGACCGGCGTCCACCCTATAGTGCGCAAAAATTTCTTTGGCTTCTTTTATTATAAATCTAAACTCATGTGCCAAAAAGATAGTAGCTGCACGCTTAACAGAAGAATGCTCAATATTAGAAAATTCTAGGAAAATTCTTTGTATGCAAGGATGCATGTGCATAGACTGTCTTTCAAGTTCAACCATAAGCATGGCGATAGCATCCGCAAGACTACTAGTTCTATGCAAGATAGAACTACCCATAGAAGTTAAAGCACCGACACAAGTAATGAAATCTTGAATAACCCCCTTTCCAATAATATTACCGCTACCGATTTGAAACTTTTTAGTATGCAAGATAGGGGGTTCTTCAGCAGGAGCGTCAGAATTTTCCATGTTATCATTATTGTCCATATCGACGATAATCTCCCCAATTTCAAACATAATGGCAGACAAAAGCGAGGAGGAAGAAGAGGGCAAACGAAAAAAAGAGGGCGAATAAAACGGCAAGGGTGAAGTGGGGGAGAGGAAAATGAGAGGAAAATGGCAAATAATGTAATGAGAGGGAGATGAGTTTGTGATGGGTACTTGGTATGTCTTGACTTGAGCGAAGACCTCCCCGGCAACAGTGCTAGAAATCCTTCTTGCTACGTCTTGAGCTTGCGTTGGTTTTCCTTGAAGAGGAAAGGGTGATGCAGCAAAGTAGCGTAAGTATTTCCCTCAGTTTTTGAGAACCAAGGTATCAATCCAGTAGGAGGCTCCTCAAAAGTCGCACGCACCTACACAAACAAACAAGAACCTCGCAACCAACGCAATAAAGGGGTTGTCAATCCCTTCACGGCCACTTGCGAAAGTGAGATCTGATAGAGATAATATGATAAGATAAATATTTTTGATATTTTTATGATATAGATTGGAAAAGTAAAGGTTCAAATAAAAGTAGATGATAAACTTATATGATAAAAGATAGACCCGGGGGCCATAGGTTTCACTAGTGGCTTCTCTCAAGATAGCATAAGTATTACGGTGGGTGAACAAATTACTGTCGAGTAACTGATAGAAAAGCGCATAGTTATGAGATTATCTAGACATGATCATGTATATAGGCATCACGTCCGTGACAAGTAGACCGACTCCTGCCTGCATCTACTACTATTACTCCACACATCGACCTCTATCCAGCATGCATCTAGAGTATTAAGTTCATAAAGAACAGAGTAACGCATTAAGAAAGATGACATGATGTAGAGGGATAAACTCATGCAATATGATATAAACCCCATTTTTTTATCCTCGATGGCAACAATACAATACGTGCCTTGCTTCCCCTGCTGTTACTGGGAAAGGACACCGCAAGATTGAAACCAAAGCTAAGCACCTCTCCCATTGCAAGAAAGATCAATCTAGTAGGCCAAACCAAACTAATAGTTCGAAGAGACTTCCAAAGTAACTTAATCACATATAAAAGAATTCAGAGGATATTCAAATATTTCTCATAGATAAACTTGATCATAAACCCACAATTCATCGGATCTCGACAAACACACCGCAAAAAGAGTTACATCGAATAGATCTCCAAGAAGATCGAGGAGAACTTGGTATTGAGAATCAAAGAGAGAGAAGAAGTCATCTAGCTAATAACTATGGACCCGAAGGTTTATGGTAAACTACTCACAACTCATCAGAAGGGCCTTGGAGATGATGTAGAGGCCCTCCATGGTCGATTCCCCCTCCGGCGGAGCGCCGACGAAGGCTCCAAGATGGGATCTGACAGATACAGAAGGTTACGGCGGTGGAAATAGTTTTTCGTGGTGCTCCTCGATGGTTTCAGGGTACGTGGGTATATATAGGAGTAAGAAGTAGGTCGGTGGACGCTCGAGGGGCCCACAAGGGTGGGGGGCGCGCCCACCTGTAGGGGGCACGCCGGGCACCCTCGTGGCCGCCTCCTCTGTTGCTTGACGTCCACTCCAAGTCCCCTGGATCACGTTTGTTCCAAAAAGATCGCTCCCGAAGGTTTCATTCTGTTTGGACTCCGTTTGATGTTCCTTTTCTTCGAAACACTGAAATAGGCAAAAAAAAATAGCAATTCGGGCTGGGCCTCCGGTTAGTAGGTTAGTCCCAAAAATGATATAAAAGTGTAAAGTAAAGCCCATAAACATCCAAAACGGGTAATATAGCATGGAACAATCAAAAATTATAGACACGTTGGAGACGTATCAAAACGCTTGTTGTAATCATTTTCTTCTTTAGAAAAACAGTGGAAAAGCTCTACCGTGCGGATCCTCCTCGACTGTCGTCGGGAACCTTGCTACTCACTTTTGCTGACGTGTGGGATAGCCAGCATTGGGGTCCACTAGCCATGCACTAAATTACTCCGTAGTATATGATAACCCACAAGTATAGGGGATCACAACAGTTTTTGAGGGTAGAGTATTCAACCCAAATTTATAGATTCGACACAAGGGGAGCCAAAAAATATTTGTAAGTATTAGCAGTTGAGTTGTCAATTCAGCCACACCTGCATATTAATTATCTGCAGTAAAGTGATCAGTAGCAAGTAGTATGATAGTTTTGATCATAGTAGTAGCAGCAATGGTAATTGTAACAATGATAGCGGTAATTTTGTAGCAAGTGCAACAGTAATAATAAGAGTAATAACTTTATGAAGAACAATATAAGACAAATTTGTAGGCATTGGATCGGTGACTTGTTGGATGATATTCATCATGAGATAGTTATAACCTAGGGCGATACCGCACTAGCTCCAGTTCATCAATATAATGTAGGCATGTATTCCATAAATAGTCATACGTGCTTATGGAAACAACTTGCATAACATCTTTTGTCCTACCCTCCCGTGGCAGCGGGGTCCTATTGGAAACTAAGGGATATTAAGGCCTCCTTTTAATAGAGAACCGAAACAAAGCATTAACACACGGTGAATACATGAACTCCTCAAACTACGGTCATCACTGGGAGTGGTCCCGACTATCATCACTCCAGGGTTGCCGGATCATAACACGTAGTAGGTGACTATAACTTGCAAGATCAGATCTAGAACATGGATATAATAGTGATAACATAAACGGTTCAGATCTGAAATCATGGCACCCGGGCCCAAAGTGACTAGCATTAAGCATGGAAAAGTCATAGCAACATCAATCTTAGAACATAATGGATACTAGGGATCAAGCCCTAACAAAACTAACTCGATTACATGATGAATCTCATACAACTCCTCACCGACCAGCCAGCCTACGAAGGAATTACTCACTAGCGATGGGGAGCATCATGGAATTCGCAATGGAGAAGGGTTGGTGATGATGAAGAACGAAGATCCCCCTCTCTGGAGCCCCAAACGGACTCTAGATCTGGCCTCCCGATGAAGAACAGGAGGTGACGGCGGCTCTGTCTAGTGGAACGCGATAATTCTTTCTCCCTGAATTTTGTCTGGAAAAATATGATTTTATAGCGTCGGTTTCAGGGTCTGCGGTGCCACCAGGTGGGGACAACCCACCTGGACGTGCCTGGGAGGGCTGGCGCGCCCTGGTGGGTTATGCCCACCCAGGTGCTCCCCTTCGGTGCCTCTTAGCTCCAGAATTTCTCTTTTATTATATAAAAATTCCTCGCAAAGTTTCATTCCATTCCGAGAACTTTTATTTCTACACAAAAACAACACCATGGTAGTTCTGCTGAAAACAACGTCAGTCCAGGGTTAGTTTCATTCAAATCATGCAAATTAGAGTCCAAAACAAGAGGAAAAGCGTTAGGAAAAGTAGATACGTTGGAGACGTATCAACTCCCCCAAGCTTAAACGTTTGCTTGTCCTCAAGCAATTCAGTTGATAAACTGAAAGTGAAAAAGAAGAACTTTTACAAACTCTTTTGCTCTTGTTTGCATAAATAAGCTTAAACAACACTCAGGTTTTCAGCCAACATTATAACTAACCATGCCCACAATAACTCTTAAAGATTATATTAACTCATATCAATGACATAATCAGCTAGCGAGCAATAATAAGAGATCTCAGACAGCAACATGTTGTCAAAATAACCATGATATAATATGGCAATAGTGGTATCTCGCTAGCCCTTTCTGAGACCGCAAAACATAAATGCAGAGCACCTCCAAAGTTCAAGCAGCGACCAAACATTGTAATTCATGGTAGAAAAGATCCAGTCATGATGCACCCAACATTAGCTACACACATGCATCAGCATGACAACAGTGCTCTCAGGTTCTAACGCTTATTTTAGAAGGTGATGACACAACATAAAAGTAAATAGATAGCCCCTTCGCAGAGGGAAGCAGTGATTTGAATAGGTGCCAAAGCTCAAGTTTTAAAATAGAGGTAAATTATATTTTGAGACATGCACCCTTCTCATTTACTTCACGACCATCAGTTATCAATATCTTACATGCTAAACACGCTAGCGGCAGTTCCCAAGCAATAAAATTAAAGGTTTTGACTCCATTGGGAGTTTTTGTTTGATTATTTGTAAGCTTTTTCTGTTTGCAGTTTGGGACTGGGCGTCCCTATTACTGCCCTTTTCTCGTGCGATGGCGAGTGAATAAAGACTCGACCTGAGAATAACCCGCTTAGCATGGAAGATACCGACCACCTCCTGTCGTTCCATGAAAGATCCAGGCACATAAAAAGGATATTCATTAGAAGTTTTTAGAGGTGTCACATGCAAATTTACTTAGGACGGCAGGGTAATACCGCATATAGGTAGATATGGTGGAGACATCTGGAATAACTTTTGGGTCTAAGGTTTTTGATGCACAAGCAGAATTCCCACTTAGTACAAGCGAAGGCTAGCAATTAGATTGAGAAGCGGCCAGCTAGAGAGCAACAACGGTCATGAACATGCATTATGTATAAGTAACATTGGACACTAGCATGAGTAGGATATGAACACCATGAACATAAATATCATAGAGGTTATGTTGGTTTTGATTCAACTACATGCATGAACATGTGCCAAGTCAAGCCACTCGAACATTCGGAGGAGGATACCATATCATCATACTACATCACAATCATTTTAACACAATATTGACATCCGTGATAAATCATTATCCACTCCTAGCTACTTATGCATGGCATGAGAAACTATAATCTCTAATTGTCATTGCAAACATGTTTAATCATAATGGGCTGACTCATGGATACTAGGTTAAACATATTTACACAAACAGAACAGGTCGAGTTCATACCAGTTTCTCTCTGACACGGCCAGTTCATCGAGTATCGTCATTATTGCCTTTCACTTGCACGACCGAACGATGTGAAAATAATAATAGTGCAAGAGTGTCGTGGACTAAGCTGAAATCTGCAAACATTTTATTCAATGGAAGAAGACAAGGTAAAATTGGCTCCTTGTTAGATGAACAATTATGCATATGAGAGCACTCAACATTTTCATCGTGGTCTTCTCTTTGGTATGACCCAAATAAAAACAAAAAAAATTCAG
The DNA here is from genome assembly GCF_002162155.2 of Triticum dicoccoides. Classification (NCBI taxonomy): domain Eukaryota; kingdom Viridiplantae; phylum Streptophyta; class Magnoliopsida; order Poales; family Poaceae; genus Triticum; species Triticum dicoccoides. The sequence goes on along the minus strand of NC_041381.1, from coordinate 215,611,069 downwards.
AGAAACACACTGAAATATTTTGGAGTTTTTGGTTTTCTTGAACAAGCAAATTAAAGGGAAAAGCAAAAACGAGAACAACTATTTACACGGGAAAGCTCCGAACAAGAAAAAGAGGAACAAATAAATCTTTTTGGGTTTTATTTTTAGTGCTACAGCTAACTACTCTAGAAAGAAAATCAAAAAGAAGCAGGAAATATTTTTGGACTTTCTCAAGGTTTTTCAAGCACACAAGAAGTAAAAGTGTGAACACCGACAGCTAGAATGAAATGTGTGAACATGAATGTAATGTCGGTGAGAAACACGTACTCCCCCAAGCTTAGTCTTTTGGCCTAACTTGGTAAGCAGTCAATAGCCTGGATAGTGGTCGGTGTGGTAGTTTGTGACGCCCCCGATTCAATCGTACACTAATCATACACGCAAATGTGTACGATCAAGATCAGGGACTCACGGGAAGATATCACAACACAACTCTAGACACAAATTAAAATAATACAAGCTTTATATTACAAGCCAGGGGCCTCAAGGGATCGAATACAAGCTCGATACACAAGAGTCAGCGGAAGCAACATTATCTGAGTACAGACATAAGTTAAACAAGGATGCCTTAAGAAGGCTAGCACAAAACACAACACGATCGAAGAGGCAAGGCCACCTACCTGGGACCTCCTAACTACTCCTGGTCGCGGACGGCCTCCATGTAGTAGTATCCGTTAGCGGTGGCATCTGGCTCCAGGGATCCACCATCTGGTTGCATCAACCGGAAAGAATAAGGAATGGGGGAAAAGGGGTAGCAAAGCAACCATGAGTACTCATCCAAAGTACTCGCAAGCATCAGACCTATACTAAGTATGCATTCGTATCAAATGAAAGGTTTGTATCTGTGGACTGAACTGCAAAATGCCAGAATAGAGGGGGAAGGCCTAGCCTATCGAAGACTAGCATCTTCAAGCAGCTCCAAACATCTTGCAGCATGTGGGAGAGTAAAGAATAGCAGTTTAATTAACAAACATGTATAACATTAATGCCCAGAGATCCTTCCTCGACTCCCTGCCAAAAAGCAATTCCGGAGCCACATATCTCAAGTATCCATTTGTAGTTGTGTAAGATCAGGATATAAGTCTGAACGTCTGTTACCGCGGACACGGCTATTAATAGATAATCTTCCCTGCAGGGGTGCACCATGTTTTCCAACACGCTTGATTACTCTCGCCAGACACATTTTTTTGGGTCAATGCCCAGCCTCGAAATATCAACATGTTGTAGCCCTACCTAGGCTCAGCAGAGAGGTCACCGTCGTTCTACATCCTAACCACTCCGGGGTCTTGGGCCCATCGCCCGTAGCACTCCGGGTCATTGTGCGACGAGCCGGGACAAGCACCACCTCATACTGGATGGCACTGGCCCGACAGGCCCACGATGCTGAACTGGACGTCTGACAAAGCTTCGGCTAATACTACGACGTCGAGGCCCATAACTATTCTCGCATGGTGGTTAGTGCGTAAAGGCCAGAGGCCAACTCAGAACAAATACCCAAACCATAGTGTATTATTAGCTTGCGGAGGCGAGTAGAGACTCACGATCGAAGTGACCCCGTCGCCTCGTCTCGTGGACTTACGACAAGGGCCCAGAATGCCCGGCCGTGCAACGTCATTATATTGCGGGTGCTCTCCGGGCCTGCCCGACTTTCACCAAGGTCTAAAGTAAAGTCAAGGTAACCGTGTGTCCAAACATCAGGGGGAAACCCCAAGGAATCACCCTCCGAGGATTTCACTCGATGTAATCATCAAGATGAACGTAAGAGGAACCACCCGAGGTTCACACTTGAGGTGTTCCACAACAAAGCCGTATAAGGAATGGTGAAGGAGGAACCACCCTCGTTGACCATGACCGAATAGCTACACTACAGAGATCTCATCAGGAGTGATGTATGAGGTTCCACCCTCGGCACTCGATAGTAACTGTGCAGAGTCGAGCAACAAAAAGGGGCGTGATATGATGTAAGGTGTTGGGCTCTGGTCATCAGTCACGTTGATCGAGTCGTCGATGATGAAGCAGGGGCAACAATGACAAGGTGGGCGTCACTGATGGATCACTAACCAACCTATTCTAAGCAATTTTAGGATAAGCATGTAAGGTACAATAGCAGGTTACAAAAGCAGGCTATGCATCAGAATAGGATCAGTCAATTACAGTAGAAAAATCTAATGCAAGCATGAGAGAATGGAATGGGCGATTGTGACGCCCGGATAATCAAGCTACAGTAACCCTCTAGTAATGATGCCTTGTCACCACTGTTACTGTTGTTAATCTCGCGTTAGATCGAAACCGGTTCGAATTCAAAATTCAAAATCAGGGAAACAATAAAAGTTTTCAAACGTTAAAACTAAAATTGTCAAAAATGGGACAACTAAATCCTAGGTAATAATGGTGGAGAAACCACACTTGTATAAAATGCGTAAATACTCAAAAATGAATAAAACAACAGCAAAATAAATTAATTAAATGCCTTTGTATTTTGTAAAATACTAAACTATTTTATTTAGCTGTCCAAATTAATGTGGCAGTGGTATATTTAACATACTACATTTAGGTGTTGTTCTCACATTCTATAAAGTTGAAATAAATTAAAAATTTAATAAAACAGAAAAGAAGAAATAAAAGAAAAGAGAAAATAGAAAACAATAACTAAACTAAAACAAAAAAAGGACCCTCCCCCCCACGCTGGGCCTCAACCCAGCT
>NC_041381.1:215600043-215606494 GCF_002162155.2 Triticum dicoccoides | reverse complement strand
CCCCCCCCCTTGATCACCAGATATCGCCTATTCTATTCTATACTGCTTGCATTAGAGTAGTGTAGCATGTTACTGCTTTCGTTAATCCTATTCTGATGCATAGCCTGACATTGTCGCTACATCTGTTGATACCTTACCTGCAATCCTAAATGCTTAGTATAGGATGCTAGTTTATCATCATTGGCCCTACATTCTTGTCAGTCTGCCTTGCTATACTATCGGGCCGTGATCACTTGGGAGGTGATCACGGGTATATACTATACATACATACATACTATACAGATGGTGACTAAAGTCGGGTCAGCTCATTGAGTACCCGCAAGTGATTCTGACGAGGGGGGCTGAAAGGACAGGTGGCTCCATCCCGGTAGAGGTGGGCCTGGGTTCGCGACGGCCCTCGACTGTTACTTTGTGGCGGAGCGACAGGGCAGGTTGAGACCACCTAGGAGACAGGTGGGCCTGGCCCTGTTCGGCGTTCGCGGATACTTAACACGCTTAACGAGATCTTGGTATTTGATCTGAGTCGGCTACGAGCCTATACGCACTAACCATCTACGTGGGAGTAGTTATGGGTATCCCGACGTCGTGGTATCAGCCGAAGCACTTCAGACGTCAGCGACGGAGCGGCGCGCGCCGGATTGGAACGTAAGCCTGCTCTTGTATTAAGGGGGCTAGTTCTGCTTTCGGCCGCGTACGCAACGTGCAGGTGTGCTATGGGCGATGGGCCCAGACCCCTGTGCGCTTAGGTTTAGACCGGCGTGCTGGCCTCTCTGTTTTGCCTAGGTGGGGCTGCGACGTGTTGATCTTCCGAGGCCGGGCATGACCCAGGAAAGTGTGTCCGGCCAAATGGGATCAAGCGTGTTGGGTTATGTGGTGCACCCCTGCAGGGAAGTTAATCTATTCGAATAGCCGTGATCTTCGGTAACAGGACGACTTGGAGTTGTACCTTGACCTTATGACAACTAGAACCGGATACTTAATAAAACACACCCTTCCAAGTTCCACAGACAACCCGGTGATCGCTTTTCCGCAGGGCGACGAGGAGAGGATCGCCAGGTAGGATTATGCTATGAGATGCTATTTGGAGATGTTACTTGGAGATGCTACTTGGAGGACTTCAATCTACTCTCTTCTACATGCTGCAAGACGGAGGCTGCCAGAAGCGTAGTCTTCGACAGAATTAGCTATCCCCCTCTTATTCTGGCATTCTGCAGTTCAGTCCACTGATATGGCCCTTTACACATATACCCATGCATATGTAGTGTAGCTCCTTGCTTGCGAGTACTTTGGATGAGTACTCACGGTTGCTTTCTCCCCCCCTTTTTCCCCTTTCCTTTCTTTCTGGTTGTCGCAACCAGATGCTGGAGTCCAGGAGCCAGACGCCACCATCGACGACGACCCCCTACTACACCGGAGGTGCCTACTACTACGTGCAGCCCGCTGACGACGACCAGGAGTAGTTAGGAGGATCCCAGGCAGGAGGCCTGCGCCTCTTTCGATCTGTATTCCAGTTTGTGCTAGCCGTCTTATGGCAACTTGTTTAACTTATGTCTGTACTCAGATATTGTTGCTTCCGCTGACTCGTCTATGATCGAGCACTTGTATTCGAGCCCTCGAGGCCCCTGGCTTGTATTATGATGCTTGTATGACTTATTTTATTTGTAGAGTTGTGTTGTGATATCTTCCCGTGAGTCCCTGATCTTGATCGTACACATTTGCGTGCATGATTAGTGTACGATTGAATCGGGGGCGTCACAAGTTGGTATCAGAGCCGACTGCCTGTAGGAATCCCCCTTTCCAACTCCTTGGTCGAAGTTGAGTCTAGTCGATGAAAATTGTTTTACTAACTTGGCTGTGCGGCCCATGGGCCCACGTCGCCAATTGGGTGGTATTAGGATCTTTTACTCCTCGTCTATACTCTGGGACTCTGATCTCTCTTCTATTCGGGTCTAATGAATTTTACTAAATCTAATATTAGGATCTCGTGATCACTTTCACCCGGAGAGCCCCTTATTACCGATGATCGTCGGCTGCACCAGAAGAATTTGAAGATACTCTCTGATGTTCTCTTGAGACTCTGTGTCCATCGCATTTGCAATTCCCTACCACCGAAATATCCTTATGGATAACTACCTACAATTGCCGTTCATATCTTCATCCTCAGTTGCTCTTGTTATTACAAGATGCCCTAAATTGCTCCCCGTTGTTCCGAAAATCCTTTAAGCTTACTGCCTTGCAGTTCTTTACCACATGAATATCCCTACTGAAAATTCCTCGCACTTATTGAGTATCTATCATCCCCCGTTGTTCGTATGCTTCATAAGATACTCTGAAATACTATCCGACCTTCTGAGCATCCTCTTCAAACTACTGCTCTGCAAATACTTGTATGCTTACATTATGGATGCTCCCATGTCGCTAGCAATATTCACTAGTATCTTTTGACACCGTCATTTTGATCATATTGATTCAACATGTGTGCGAACGCACACAATCATCTATCAAGCCTTCTAAATTATCTTTCTGGCTTAGACGTCAATTTTGAAAATGAGCTGGTTCCCGACCAAACTATTTGACGTCAATTGTGCCTCTGGTCTATACAACTTATCCATCCTTGATCAGAGCGTCTGCTTCTGATCCTTTGATTTGGAAATCATAATTCCTTTGTTATCTAAGCATCAAATTATTCTGATGTTCTACAATATAATGCTCGTGCATTCTTTCTTCCTCTGATGGAGTACCGACACTCACATCAGCTCCGTTGTGGATCACCCGATCCATTGTTGGATTGTTATCCGACAGTGTCCTTCATACTCAATCACCTTGTGAGTTCTTCCCCTGATACAAATTCCGTTTGGTAAATTGTATCATCTGCTTGGCCAACCATGCTCTGCTTTCGAGCTGGTGGTATTTACTATTGAAGTTTGTGGTATATATTTCCACGATACCCTGGCGGGTTGAACCTATGCCTTCCTTTATATGTGTGAACTCGGGAGTTTTCACGAGTCATACTCATCTGGTATTTCACCATGTCAAACTTTCAACACTAATACCTTTATCAAAGCGAGAAGTGAATGGAAGGTTATAGATTGAAGAAGTGGGAGTCGACCTTGAACCTTGCGTTCATGCCCATGGACACGATGTATAACTTATCATGGAAGCTGCTCGTAAAAATAGTTACCCCCTTGTTATAGGTTCATCTTGTACCCGTGGTTCGATCATTTATGATCGTGGTTTCTGACCATGTTCTCCTTTAAATACCATTTCTCGTGCAAGTTTAAGCACTGGTCTTATGTAGAGTAATACCCTAGTCCAACCTCTACTTTGATTTGTCTTCGAGTATTACCCCCTGGTATCTCGAAATTATCATGGAACTGCAGAACTTCTTATGAGTTCTTCATCAAGTACTACATTCTCATGGATTCCAATTTTTCACGGGCTCTGAGTTATTAAACACTCAAAAGACACCGATAACTGAACCGAGTCCGCACTACGGTTCAACAACTTTTAGTAATTTTCTTTACTTACGAGTTTGTAACCAATCACGTCATTTCTAGCCTGTTCGGCTACATCATTACCGTGCTAATTTTAATTGTGCTACTTGGTCCTTCCCGGAGCACAAATTTCGACGGTGAGTTAATCTTACATCGATCTTCCTCGTCATATCATTTCTCCTTGAACAGCAAACTTGGTTTCGAGTTTGTGTCGTACCCTCGGTTCCATTAACCTTTCGCTTCATCATTCCTTTGACTTGATGTCATCGCCGATCTATTACATCTTCGTGGATCCTCTCGACAAAATTTGTCGTGATCATCATCAACATCTTGACTCCTTCCTGGATATCAATTGAATTCATGATGAGAAATACCGTCCTTGCCCCTCGATGGTTTGTGTTGTCATCGACCTCTTTATTGCGTTCCCTCCAACAAAAACTTGTTTGTGTTCCGTGTTATACCTCGAGTTCCTTGCTACCTAGCATTTGTTCTTCTTTACCATGGAGTATTACCATCTTTTATGTCAAGAAGGTCGTGAGGATTACTCCACCTCTTAAGAATTCTTGGTATGGTGATACTTCTCACCCTCACCATTCTTTCTTGGTACCCGTGTTGTTTCTAACCGGAATACCGACAATTGAACTATGAGGTGTGAATTCAAAACTTCTAGCAACCCTATTGCTTTGAAGTAATGGTCGAGTTTCATTCTAATTCTTTTGTTCGTCAAGTCACCACTCTAACATTGATCGTGCAACCCAACCCATATTCGGGTGCACCTTTCAACCAATGTTTAATTGAGTATGTTTCCTCGAGCATACATCATTATACCATTTGATCTGACAAATGTTATCTCCTTGTTCACATAATTGTGGGAAATCCATCTTGTCGGAAATCTCGATGGATTATCGCCGAGCCCATCAGCCACCTCCTCCTCTCCTTGGGTTAATGATGAACTATTGTTTCAGGAACCCACTCCCATAGTTCATTTCCTGAGAATCCTGAAATGTCATTTCGTCTATTTGTGTTGCACCTTTTATTCTCGGACATCCTGAGTCTGAGGTATCATTACACCTATCGGATCTGAATCTCGGTCAGATATGATGGGTGGGACAACTTTCCAAGAGTTATGTTGTTGGCCCTTTGATGACCTGGTAACAGGATGTCATGCCTAGCACCCCCCCCTGGCTGGAGGACCTATCATTATGGTTTATTTGCAAGGATAACCATTCTTCTTGGAGGAAATTGTAAGACCTATGTTATAAACTGTTCCTGATGGATCCATTGAGTATCTAAAAACCGGCCTTTGCTTGAAGACCATGTCAATGCTATCTCGAAGCATGTCTGTGATACTCTGATTTTCAACAAGAACATTGAAGCCAAATGCTAAATGTTTATTGCTCAATTATCCAAACACCGTTGTATGGGTAATGTCATGAAATTTCTCTCCCCTACCTAAGGAGTTTTCTACATAATATCCTGTCATGGATATCTTGCTCTGCTTGTCCTTGGGAAGGATATACCCCTGATATACGTGTTTAAGCACATTTTCCTTCCCGTTGTTTTGTTCAAACTTTCTTGTAAACTACTTAACCGAGCAGTGGTAATCCCCTGCTTAGGTAAACACCTCGGTGTACCTTCCTGTCTGGTGTAACCCTGTTTCTACTGTTGATGACTTCCGGTAACCGCCGATGGACGAGAACTTTGCCTATTGGTCCGCCTCGTTCAACGAGCAGGAAGGTGGTTCTCTTCGTCCCTCGCCCTTGGTGCCAACGTTGTTGCCGACATAACTGACATGGTACTCTCTGACATGCCTTGCTATCATGACCGTGAAAGATGTCACTGCTCCTATTAAAATAATAATAATAATAATAAAACCACATGGTGGGCCCATAACCCACAGTTCCACAGGATCGAAACCTGACTCTCCTATACACCCCTGTTTTTAAGGTTGTTCCTCGCACCTGGCCTCGTATGTAATTCACGAGCCACCTTCCGTGTGATCCTCAATCCTGGTATTAAACACAATACTTGTTTCCGTTGCGTTGAACCCCTTTCACACTCTGTTACACGCAACGAACGATTGCCTACCCGCTTGAAACTTCTCATGGTACCTCCTTACTTTACTCTCGATATTTTCTTAAGTTTTAGTTCGAGAGTTACTTTCCGCCACCTTCCCCGATGTTAACTACCAGATAGTCAACCTTGTAGAGGTCCGTTCTCCCGTAATATACCCACCCTTTATTCTTTCGTAAGTACGATTGAGTTCTCGAAGAAAGGAAGCCGACTTCATCATGATGACTGAAGCATAGGGATGAAGACATCAATGTTATGGATCGACCTCTTCGAGAAGAGCAACAACGATCAAGAAGAATCACTAGGATTTCGTAACCTATTCTCCCCCCTTACACACCTCTTAAATCTCGGGACGAGATTTCTTGTAGTGGAGGAGAATTATGACGCCCGGATAATCAAGCTACAGTAACCCTCTAGTAATGATGCCTTGTCACCACTGTTACTGTTGTTAATCTCGCGTTAGATCGAAACCGGTTCGAATTCAAAATTCAAAATCAGGGAAACAATAAAAGTTTTCAAACGTTAAAACTAAAATTGTCAAAAATGGGACAACTAAATCCTAGGTAATAATGGTGGAGAAACCACACTTGTATAAAATGCGTAAATACTCAAAAATGAATAAAACAACAGCAAAATAAATTAATTAAATGCCTTTGTATTTTGTAAAATACTAAACTATTTTATTTAGCTGTCCAAATTAATGTGGCAGTGGTATATTTAACATACTACATTTAGGTGTTGTTCTCACATTCTATAAAGTTGAAATAAATTAAAAATTTAATAAAACAGAAAAGAAGAAATAAAAGAAAAGAGAAAATAGAAAACAATAACTAAACTAAAACAAAAAAAGGACCCTCCCCCCCACGCTGGGCCTCAACCCAGCT
>NC_041381.1:215584382-215598796 GCF_002162155.2 Triticum dicoccoides | reverse complement strand
GTATCCGCTGCCCGTCGCCCGCTATGGCCTCCTGGCCAAATGACAGACGGGGCCCACGCCCAAAATAAAAATAAAATAAAATAAAAATGAATTAATAAAATTAATTAGTTATTAATTAATTAACTAATGAATTAATTAAGTTAATTAATCCTGCTTAACTAATCTGATTAAAATAAATTAGCCTAATCACTTAGTTAGTCTAATTACCCCGGTTTAGTTAACCTATGTAAATGACATGTGGGACCCAGAGGTCTGTTGACTAGTCAAAGTCCACGTTTGACCGCTGACATCATGCTGATGTCATAAATGCATTTTAGGATTAAATTAATTATGTTAATTCTAGAAAATGATAAAATCCTTTTAAAATTAATATAAAATAAACCGTAGCTCGGATGAAAAAACTTTGTACATGAAAGTTGCTCAGGACGACGAGACGAATCCGGATACGTAGTCCGTTCGTCCGCCTCACACCCCTAACCTATCGAACTCGCAACTTTCCCCCTCCGGTTCCTCTGCCCGAAAACGCGAAACTCCGGGAATACTTTCCCGGATGTTTCCCCCCTTTGTCGGTATCACTTACTATCGCATTAGGGCACACCGAACACCGCGTATTGCCTTGTTATATTTTGTGATGCTTTGTTTGCTCTGTATTCATTATTTCTTCCCCCTCTTCTCTCCGGTAGACCCCCGTGACGATGTCGACGCCCCAGTTCGACTACGGAGTTGACGACCCCTCTCTCTTGCCAGAGCAACCAGGCAAGCCCCCCCCCTTGATCACCAGATATCGCCTATTCTATTCTATACTGCTTGCATTAGAGTAGTGTAGCATGTTACTGCTTTCGTTAATCCTATTCTGATGCATAGCCTGACATTGTCGCTACATCTGTTGATACCTTACCTGCAATCCTAAATGCTTAGTATAGGATGCTAGTTTATCATCATTGGCCCTACATTCTTGTCAGTCTGCCTTGCTATACTATCGGGCCGTGATCACTTGGGAGGTGATCACGGGTATATACTATACATACATACATACTATACAGATGGTGACTAAAGTCGGGTCAGCTCATTGAGTACCCGCAAGTGATTCTGACGAGGGGGGCTGAAAGGACAGGTGGCTCCATCCCGGTAGAGGTGGGCCTGGGTTCCCGACGGCCCTCGACTGTTACTTTGTGGCGAAGCGACAGGGCAGGTTGAGACCACCTAGGAGACAGGTGGGCCTGGCCCTGTTCGGCGTTCGCGGATACTTAACACGCTTAACGAGATCTTGGTATTTGATCTGAGTCGGCTACGAGCCTATACGCACTAACCATCTACGTGGGAGTAGTTATGGGTATCCCGACGTCGTGGTATCAGCCGAAGCACTTCAGACGTCAGCGACGGAGCGGCGCGCGCCGGATTGGAACGTAAGCCTGCTCTTGTATTAAGGGGGCTAGTTCTGCTTTCGGCCGCGTACGCAACGTGCAGGTGTGCTATGGGCGATGGGCCCAGACCCCTGTGCGCTTAGGTTTAGACCGGCGTGCTGGCCTCTCTGTTTTGCCTAGGTGGGGCTGCGACGTGTTGATCTTCCGAGGCCGGGCATGACCCAGGAAAGTGTGTCCGGCCAAATGGGATCAAGCGTGTTGGGTTATGTGGTGCACCCCTGCAGGGAATTAATCTATTCGAATAGCCGTGATCTTCGGTAACAGGACGACTTGGAGTTGTACCTTGACCTTATGACAACTAGAACCGGATACTTAATAAAACACACCCTTCCAAGTTCCACAGACAACCCGGTGATCGCTTTTCCGCAGGGCGACGAGGAGAGGATCGCCGGGTAGGATTATGCTATGAGATGCTATTTGGAGATGTTACTTGGAGATGCTACTTGGAGGACTTCAATCTACTCTCTTCTACATGCTGCAAGACGGAGGCTGCCAGAAGCGTAGTCTTCGACAGGATTAGCTATCCCCCTCTTATTCTGGCATTCTGCAGTTCAGTCCACTGATATGGCCCTTTACACATATACCCATGCATATGTAGTGTAGCTCCTTGCTTGCGAGTACTTTGGATGAGTACTCACGGTTGCTTTCTCCCCCCTTTTTCCCCTTTCCTTTCTTTCTGGTTGTCGCAACCAGATGCTGGAGTCCAGGAGCCAGACGCCACCATCGACGACGACCCCCTACTACACCGGAGGTGCCTACTACTACGTGCAGCCCGCTGACGACGACCAGGAGTAGTTAGGAGGATCCCAGGCAGGAGGCCTGCGCCTCTTTCGATCTGTATTCCAGTTTGTGCTAGCCGTCTTATGGCAACTTGTTTAACTTATGTCTGTACTCAGATATTGTTGCTTCCGCTGACTCGTCTATGATCGAGCACTTGTATTCGAGCCCTCGAGGCCCCTGGCTTGTATTATGATGCTTGTATGACTTATTTTATTTGTAGAGTTGTGTTGTGATATCTTTCCGTGAGTCCCTGATCTTGATCGTACACATTTGCGTGCATGATTAGTGTACGATTGAATCGGGGGCGTCACAGCGATATCAAGATGATCAAAGGGGGGCTTGCCTGGTTGCTCAGACAAGAAGGAGGGTCATCGTAGACATATTCGATCACAAGGGCATCAACAACGGTCTCGAGGTCTACCGGAGAAGAAGAGGGAGAAGAAACAGTAAATACACGCAAACATAAGCATAACAAGACAATAAGCAGTGCTAGAGGTGTTCTAACGCAATGCTAGGCGACACTGGCAAAGGGGAACATCCGGGAAAGTTTTCCTGGTTCCGAACGTTTGTTGGACAGCTGAACCGGAGGGGAAAGGTTCAACATTTGTTATGCTAGGGACGTGTGGCGGACAAACGAACCGCGCGTTCAAATTCGTCTCGTCGTTCTGAGCAACTTTCATGTACAAAGTATTTTAATCCGAGCTATGGTTTATTTTATATGATTTTTCTAAGTTCTAAACATTTTCTGAAATTACTTTTAATTCAAAATAAAAAAACAGAATATACATTTGTCACCTAGCTCTACACTAGCCTGAGTGTATGACCAATGGGGTCCAGGAGTGGTCCAGTCAGCAGAGTTGACCTAGTCAACAACCCAGTCAAAGTGAACAGTGTCAGCAGCACCCTGCTGTCATAGGCAGTAGCTAAAATTATTTTGGTTATTTATTTTAATCTCCAGGGGACCCGCATGTCATCTGTATGTATACTAATCTAAACACTAATTATCATCTAGTCTAAACAGGGGTAGCTCCAGCGGCCATGGCCCAATCCAATCATTGGTGTTCTTGGGCACACACGCACGGGTGTGCATGGCGGCCACGGCCAGCAGCGGCAAGAGCATGCAATCACGGGCAGCATCTAGTATGCAGCAGAAGCAAAGCATCAGCAAGCAGCGGCAGCAAGGAGCAAAACAGCATCAATACGTAGAGCAGCAGCAGCGCAAGCAACGCCAAGGCGCTAGGAGAAGAAGCAGCAGGGCGAGCGTGAAAGCAACGGGCGACAGCAGTAGGCGGAGCGGGAGAACAGCCGGAGTTGACCGTACGAACGACGGCCGGTGGCGGTGCACAGCGGCGGCGGCGACGATCAAACGGGAGACTCCAGCGGCCATTTGAGGCGTGGCTTGAGCCTATGGGTTCAGCTTGCAGCCGCACATCTAATGCCGCAAGCGGCCGAGGCAGGGGATGGCTGGAGCGATGCCTACGCGCAAGCCCGACGGCGGCCGGAGCTCGGCCTTGCGGCAACGGCGCCAGGGACGGCCAAATCAAGCAAGGGGATAGGGGGAAACGGACGGCGGCTCACAGCGGAGCTTGATGGAGGCTCGACGAGGCCGTAGCTTGTTGGAGAGGTGCGGATCGAGCGGCGGCGACCGACGGATGCACCCGGGGAAGGAGGTCCAGCGCGACGCTGAAGAAGAGGGGCGCGGTGGTTGCCTCGCAGATGAACGACAGCTGCGACCCGCCAGAGGAGCGTCGGAGAGCTGCGGAGCGGCGCGGGGGAAGATGGTGAGGGATCGAACGAGGCTCTCCCTGGCGGCGCGAGGTGGGGATTGGGACGAGAGGAGGCTCGTTGCGGGCTAGGTTAAGCAGTTCGTGGGGGCGCCTGGGCCTAGCAGGCTGGCATGTGGCCTAAGGCCCAGGGGGTGACGGGGGTTTCCCTTTTCTCTCTTTTTTTGGTTGCCTTCTCTTTTTATTTTATTTACTTTTGCCTTTTCTTTTTACTCATTTTATATTTGAAAACGGAATCGACTTTGAATCAACGCGAACTTAACCACAATAAATCTAGATGACATGGCACCATTAACAAGGGCTTACTATAGCATAATTATCCGGGCGTTGCAATTCTCCTCCACTACAAGAAATCTCGTCCCGAGATTTAGGAGGTAGAAGGAAACAGTTCGGGGTATTCTTCACGCAGGCGATCCTCGTGTTCCCAAGTGGCTTCGTCTTTAGAGTGATGCGACCACTAGACCTTGAGGAACTTGATCGCCTTCTCACGTGTGCGGCGTTCATCTTGGTCGAGAATTCGGACCGGATGCTCTTTATAGGAGAGGTCTTGTTGCAACTCGAGCACTTCATGATCCACTGCTCGGATTGGGTCCTTGAAGCAGCGGCGGAGTTTTGACACATGGAACACATCATGAACCTGAGAAAGGTTCGACGGAAGCTCCAACTGGTATGCCACTTTTCCACGTCTATCGAGATTAGTGAAAGGGCCAGTATAGCGCTTGCCCTTGATCCCGAAGCGGTGTGCACCCTTCATTGGTGTGACTCGAAGATAAGCCTTTTCGCCAGGTTGATAGACCATGTCTTTATGATAACGGTCATACTGACTCTTTTGACGTGACTGAGCAGTCTTGAGATTCTCGTGAATGATGCAAACTTGTTCTTCGGCGTGTTGGATAATATCCGGACCGAAGAGTGGACGTTCCCCAGCTTCTGACCAGTTCAGAGGGGTTTGACACTTTCGTCCATATAACACTTCGAAGGGGGCCATCTTCAAACTAGCTTGATAGCTACTGTTGTAGGAGAACTCAGCATACGGGAGAGATTCCTCCCATTTCTTGCCGAAGGAAATAACACAAGCTCGAAGCATGTCTACGAGAACTTGATTGACGCGTTCAACTTGTCCCTGAGACTGGGGGTGAAAAGCGGTGCTAAATGACAAATGAGTTCCCATAGCTTCTTGGAAACTTGCCCAGAATCTTGAAGTGAATAAGCTGCCACAGTCTGAGCTGATTACCAGTGGAATACCGTGAAGTGAAACAATTTTGGACATATAGAGAGTTGCCAGCTGACTAGCAGTGATCGTTTCTTTGACGGCCCGAAAGTGTGCAACTTTAGAAAGCCGATCAATGATGACAAGAATAGCATCATTACCTTTCTGTGATTTGGGAAAACCAGTGACAAACTCCATTTCAACATGGTCCCATTTCCATTTAGGAATAGAGATAGGTTGCAGAGTTTCAGCAGGCCTTTGATGTTCTGCTTCGATACGACGGCAAACATCACATTCATCAGCATAGCAAGCAATGTCTTGCTTCATGTTTGACCACCAGAATCTTTGACGAATGTCTTGGTACATCTTGGTGCTACCGAGATGAATAGACAACAGAGTGTCATGAGCTTCTTCCATAACCTCCTTAGTCATATCCAGGTTTTTCTCCTTACCCGGCACCACTAGGCGGCCTTTGAAGTACAAAGTGCCATCATCAGCAACAGTGAAGAATGAGGGCTTTCCTTCTGTGAGGTAGCGCTTAATCTTGTGGGCTTGAGAGTCATATTTTTGTAGCTCCTTGATGCTATCCACGAGATCTGGTTTAGCAACCAGGGTATTGAGAGAACCCTGCGGAACAACATGGAGGTTCATTTTGCGGCACTCTAGAGGAGGGGGAGCGAGTGCACCAGGAGGAACAATATGGAGGTTCAGCTTTCTGAATTCTTCAACAAGCGAGGGCTGAACTTGGTGAACCTGGAGGTGGTTGCAATATGACTTGCGGCTCAAAGCATCATGCATTACATTAGCCTTGCCTGGGGTATAGGAAATACCGAAATCAAAGTCTGCTACGGTCTCCATCCATCTCTGCTGACGGAGGTTCAAATCTGGCTGAGTAAACAGGTACTTCAGACTTTGGTGGTCGGTGAAGATCTCGCAACGATTACCAAGACGGTAATGTCGTCACTGTTTCAGTGCATGTATGACAGCAGCAAGCTTGAGGTCATGAACTGGGAAGTTCTCTTCGTGAGGACGCAATTGACGAGAGGCATAAGCAATCACTCTACGCTCTTGCATTAGGACACCGCCTAATCCTTGACGTGAAGCGTCGCAGTAAATGACGAAGTCCTTCTTAGTATCAGGTGGAGCAAGCACTGGGGCAGAAGTCAGCTTGTCTTTGAGTGCCTGGAAACTTTCCTGACACTTTTCTGTCCAATCAAACTTGACGCCCTTGTGAAGCAGACCAGGCAGGGGCTTGGCAATCTTGGAGAAGTTCTCGACAAATCGACGGCAATAGCTGGCGAGTCCGAGAAAACTTCTGACTTGCTTGACATTCTTCGGAGGAGTCCAATCGAGAATAGCCTAAACTCGCTCGGGGTTGACGGCAATACCATCCTTGGAGATGAAATGCCCAAGGTAGGTCATTTCAGGAAGCCAGAATTCACATTTAGAATACTTTGCATAAAGTTGATGTTCTTGAAGCTTTTCTATAACAAGTCGAAGGTGTTCAACATGTTCTTCTTTGTTCTTGGAGTATACAAGGAAATCATCCAGATAAACCACGACGAACTTGTCGAGGTATTCCATGAATATATAGTTCATCAGACGAGAGAATGTTGCTGGAGCATTGGTCAAGCCGAAGGACATGACGGTGTACTCGTATGAACCATAGCGAGTTACGAAGGCGGTCTTGGGAATATCCTCTTCACGAACCCGGATCTGGTGGTAACCCAACCTCAAATCAAGTTTAGAGAATACTGAGGAACCAGCAAGTTGATCATACAGATCGTTGATTCTGGGAAGCGGATACTTGTTCTGAATTGTTTCCTGGTTGATAGGTCGGTATCTTGGACCAAACGATTAGTTCCATCCTTCTTCTTGACAAAGATAGAAGGTGCTCCCCAAGCAGAGAAACTTGGATGGATAAAACCCTAATGAAGTGAAGTGTCAATTTCCTCCTTAAGATCAAGGAGTTCATGAGGCGGCATCTTGTAGGGCCGCTTGGCAATAGGAGTAGTGCCCGGTTTCAAGTCTATGACAAATTCAACAGCTCTAGCAGGGGGTATTCCTGGAAGTTCTTCTGGAAAGACATCTTCAAAATCACGAATGACTGGAATGTTCTCTATTCCCTCAAGAGGTGAAGCATTCAATGCATTCAGAACATATATCTGATTCTCGGTATCCCGAGTTGTTCGGGCTGAGTATTGGACAGTCTAGCTAGAAGGGTGAGTGAGCTGGACTGTCTCAGCAGCATAGTCGATCAGGGTTTGGTGAGGACCCAACCAATTCATGCCTAGAATGACATCTATGGTGGAAACCTTGAGGGCCATAAGTGAAGCAGTGAATACTAACCCTCCAATTTCAATGCGGTTGTTGTGGGTTATCATCGAGGTATCCCACCTGGAGCGTGAAGAGCTAACCACTAGTGGAGGGTACATATTCTCAAACGACAATTCTTGCTTGTGTGCAAATGCTTCAGAAATGAAAGAATGTGATGCTCCCAAATCAAATAGAACAGAAGCTGGGACTGAATTCACTAGGAGGGTACCCATCACAATTTTGGGGTCCCGTCAAGCTTCTTCAACCTTTACATGATTAACATGACCATGACTGAGTGCAGGCGGCCAGGCATTTGGGTTTCTAGGTTGACGAGCTCGTGTCTTTTGATTCTGTGTCGGGCGGCAGCTGGAAGCATGGTGCCCTGGCTGACCACACTTGCGGCATAGACCATCATTATGGGGAGGAGCTACAACATTGGACTGTTCACCCTGAATCATTGGTTGTCTCGGCGGCGGAGGCAGACGAGGTGCAACATAAGATGACCTTGGTGTTGGAGCAGGTCGGTGATGAACATTGTGTGGGATCCAGACTCGGCGTTTCTGAGCAGGCTGACTCAAGGATGAGCCAACATCTCGAGTACGCTTGAGCAACTCTTGGTACTCAGTAAGACCAGTTTCAGTTCGGAAAGCTTGGCTGACAAGCGTCGCAAAGTGTGCACAATCATGAGCAACAATTGCGAGCTTTATATCGGGATGCAGTCCTTCACAAAATTTCTCCTGCTTGCGAGCATCAGTGCAGACGTCATCCACAGCATAGCGAGATAATTCAAGGAATTTCCTCTGATATTCATCCACAGTCATTGAGCCTTGTGAGAGTTTGCGGAACTCCTTCTTCTGGTCCATCAGACCTTGAGGAATGTGTCATGCGCGGAAGGCCAACTGAAATTCCTGCCAAGTGATTACAGTCTCTGCAGGCAGCATACCCTTGTGGCTTTCCCACCATTGAGCAGCTGGACCCTTCAAGTGGAATTTCGCAAAGGTGACGACTGGCAGGGGTAACATTAGCTGACTCCATCTCAAACAGGATATCACGAAGCCAATCATCAGCATCCATAGGATTGGTGGAGTTGCGGAAAATGGATGGGTTGAGACGCACGAATTGCTGCAGTGTTATTGGGGTAGGCTATTGATGAGCATTCTGGTTTGGAAACTGGGACATTACTCTAGTCATAAACTGAAGATTCAGCTCAAACTGCTGCATCATTGCGGCGATATAGGGTGGAGGTGGAGGATCGTCAGCCATCCTGCTAAAAACATCAGGAAGCAATTTAACAGGGGGTGGAGTAGGTGTATGGAGTCATTCATGATGTAACTTGAACAATGAGCCAAGGCGCAGTATGTATAAAACAATAGTCATTAAAGACATAGGAAGGATACAACAATGAGACACAGCAAAGGCTACATCATCGTCGGAGAAAACCAGTAGAGCGAGGAATCTGCAGGGGACGACGCAGGGTGCCCTCGATAGAAGGATTCCTGCGGCCCATGAACAAAGTGAAGCAGATCCTGGCTCCCAATTTAAGAAAGGCATAATACAAATCTCCGATTGGATGTGATCACGAGATCCTAAGGTTAGAGTTGGCAAAATCATTAACCGAATAGAAGAGAAATCAGAGTCCCAGAGTATAGTCGAGGAATAAAAGATCCTAATACCACCTAATGGCGATGTGGCCCCGTAAGCCACACAGCCATGTTAGTAAAACAATTTTTTCAAAATCTAGACTCAACTTCGGCCAAGGAGTTGGAAAGAGGGATCCTACAGGCAGTCGGCTCTGATACCAACTTGTGACGCCCCTGATTGAATCGTACACTAATCATACACGCAATTGTGTACGATCAAGATCAGGGACTCACGGAAAGATATCACAACACAACTCTAGACACAAATTAAAATAATACAAGCTTTATATTACAAGCCAGGGGCCTTGAGGGCTCGAATACAAGCTCGATACACAAGAGTCGGCGGAAGCAACAATATCTGAGTACAGACATAAGTTAAACAAAGATGCCTTAAGAAGGCTAGCACAAAAAACAACACGATCGAAGAGGCAAGGCCTCCTGCCTGGGACCTCCTAACTACTCGTGGTCGTGGACGGCGTCCATGTAGTAGTATTCGTCAGCGGTGGCATCTGGCTCCAGGGATCCACCATCTGGTTGCATCAACCGAAAAAGAAGAAAGAATGGGGAAAAGGGGATAGCAAAGCAACCGTGAGTACTCATCCAAAGTACTCGCAAGCATCAGATCTATACTAAGTGTGCATTGGTATCAAATGAAAGGTTTGTATCTGTGGAGTGAACTGCAGAATGCCAGAATATAGGGGGAAGGCCTAGCCTATCGAAGACTAGCATCTTCAAGCAGCTCCAAACATCTTGCAGCATGTAGGAGAGTAAAGAATAGTAGTTTAATTAACAAACATGTTATAACATTAATGCCCAGAGATCCTTCCTCGACTCCCTGTGAGAAAGCAATCCCGGAGCCACATATCTCAAGTATCCATTTGTAGTTGTATAAGATCAGGATATAAGTCTGAACGTCCATTACCGTGGACACGGCTATTAATAGATAATCTTCCCTGCAGGGGTGCACCACGTTTCCAACACGCTTGATTACTCTGGCCGGACACACTTTTCTGGGTCAATGCCCGGCATCGGAAAACACGTCATAGCCCTACCTAAGCTCAATAGAGAGGTCCCCGCCGGTCTACATCCTAAGCACTCCGGGGTCTTGGGCCCATTGCCCGCAGTCGTTGTGCAACGAGCCGGGACGAGCACCACCTCATACTGTATGGCACTGGCCCGACAAGCCCACGATCCTGAACTGGACGTCTGACAAAGCTTCAACTGACACTACGACGTCGAGGCCCATAACTATTCTCGCGTGGTGGTTAGTTCGTAAAGGCTAGAGGCCAACTCAAAACAAATACCCAAACCATAGTGTATTATTAGCTGGCGGAGGCGAGCAAAGACTCACGATCGAAGTGACCCCGTCGCCCCGTCTCGTGGACTTACGGCAAGGGCCCAGAATGCCCGGCCATGCCACGTCATTATCTTGCGGGTGCTCTCCGAGCCCGCTCGACTTTCACCAAGGTCTCAAGTAAAGTCAAGGTAACCGTGTGTCCAAACATCAAGGGGAAAACCCAAAGAATCACCCTCGGAGGATTCCACTCGATGTAATCATCAAGGTGAACGTAAGAGGAACCACCCTCGAGGTTCACACTTGAGGTGTTGCACAACAGAGCCGTATCGGGAATGGTGAAGGAGGAACCACCCTTGTTGACCACGATCAAATAGCTACACTACAAAGATCTCATCAAGAGTGATGTATGAGGTTCCACCCTCCGCACTCGATGGTAACTCTGCAGAGTCGAGCAACAAAAAGGTGCGTGATGTGATCTAAGGTGTCAGGCTTTGGTCGTCGATCACATTGATCGAGTCGTCGATGATGAAGCAGGAGCAACAAGGACAAAGTGTGGGTCACTGATGGATCACTAACCAACCTATACTAAGCAGTTTTAGGATAAGCATGTAAGGTACAATAGCAGGTTACAAAAGTAGGCTATGCATCAGAATAGGAGCGATCAATTACAATAGCAAAATTAATGCAAACAAGAGAGAATGGAATGGGCGATATCAGGATGATCAAAGAGGGGGCTTGCCTGGTTGCTCAGACAAGAAGGAGGGTCATCGTCGACGTATTCAATCACAGGGGCATCAGCAGTGGTCTCGAAGTCTACCGGAGAAGAAGAGGGGGAAGAAACAGTAAATACACGCAAACATAAGCATAACAAGACAATTAGTGGTGCTAGAGGTGTTCTAACGCAACGCTAGATGATACTGACGAAGGGGGAAACATCCGGGAAAGTTTTCCCGGTTCCGGACGTCTGTCGGACAGATGAACCGGAGGGGAAAGGTTCAATGTTTGCTATGCTGGGACGTGGGCGGACGAACGGACCGCTTGTTCGGATTCTCTTGTTGTTCTGAGCAACTTTCATGTACAAAGTACTTTAATCCGAGCTACCGTTTATTTTATATGATTTTTCTAAGTTCTAAACATTTTCTGAAATTACTTTTAATTCGAAATAAAAAAACAGAATAGACGTTTGTCACCTAGCTCTACACTAGTCTGAGTGTATGACCAATGGAGTTCAGGAGTGGTCCAGTCAGCAGAGTTGACCCGGTCAACAACCCAGTCAGAGTTGACTGGACAAAGTGAACAGTTTCAGCGGGACCCAGCGGGACCGTGAGTACTCATCCAAAGTACTCACAAGCAAGGAGCTACACTACATATGCATGCGTATATGTGTAAAGGGCCATATCGGTGGACTGAACTGCAGAATGCCAGAATAAAAGGGGGATAGCTAATCATGTCGAAGACTACGCTTCTGGCAGCCTCCGTCTTGCAGCATGTAGAAGAGAGTAGATTGAAGTCCTCCAAGTAGCATCTCCAAGTAGCATCTCCAAGTAGCATCTCCAGTAGCATCGCATAGCATAATCCTACCCGGCGATCCTCCCCTCGTTGCCCTGTGGAAGAGCGATCACCGGGTTGTCTGTGGAATTTGGAAGGGTGTGTTTTATTAATTATCCGATTCTAGTTGTCATAAGGTCAAGGTACAACTCCAAGTCGTCCTGTTACCGAAGATCACGGCTATTCGAATAGATTAACTTCCCTGCAGGGGTGCACCACATAACCCAACACGCTCGATCCCATTTGGCCGGACACACTTTCCTGGGTCATGCCCGGCCTCGGAAGATCAACACGTCGCAGCCCCACCTAGGCAAAACAGAGAGGCCAGCACGCCGGTCTAAACCTAAGCGCACAGGGGTCTGGGCCCATCGCCCATAGCACACCTGCATGTTGCGAGGGCGGCCGGAAGCAGACCTAGCCTAGCAGGCGTTCCAGTCCAATCCGGCGCGCGCCGCTCCGTCGCTGACGTCTGAAGTGCTTCGGCTGATACCACGACGCCGGGATACCCATAACTACTCCCACGTAGATGGTTAGTGCGTATAGACCAAATGGCCAGACTCAGATCAAATACCAAGATCTCGTTAAGCGTGTTAAGTATCCACGAACGCCGAACAGGGCCAGGCCCACCTGTCTCCTAGGTGGTCTCAACCTGCCCTATCGCTCCTCCACAAAGATCCACATAGAGGGCCGTCGGGACAAAGGTCCTTTCAGCCCCCAATCCGTGAATCACTCACGGGTACTCTTCGAGCTGACCCGACTTTAGTCACCATCTGTATAGTATATATGAATGTATAGTATATACCCGTGATCACCTCCCGAGTGATCACGGCCCAATAGTATAGCAAGGCAGACTGACAAGAATGTAGGGCCAATGATGATAAACTAGCATCCTATACTAAGTATTTAGGATTGCGGGTAAGGTATCAATGACTGTAGCAACAATGACAGGCTAGGCATCAGAGTAGGATTAACGGAAAGCAGTAACATGCTACACTACTCTAATGCAAGCAGTATAGAGGAGAATAGGCGATATCTGGTGATCAAGGGGGGGTGGCTTGCCTGGTTGCTCTGGCAAGAAGGAGGAGTCACCAACACCGTAGTCGAACTGGGGGTCGCCGGCAGTCTCAGGGTCTATCGGAAAGAAGTAACGGAGAGGGAACACAATAAATAACAGAGCAATCAAAGCATCACAAAGCGTAACAAGACAATACGCGGTGTTCGGTGTGCCCTAACGCGGTAGTAGGTGATACCGGTGAAGGGGGAAAACATCCGGGAAGTATTCCCGGTGTTTCGTGTTTTCTGACAGATGAACCAGAGGGGGAAAGTTGCGGGTTTGATATGTTAGGGGTGTGTGGTGGACGAACGGGCTGCGTATCCGGGGTTGTCTCGTCGTTTTGAGCAACTTTCATGTTGAAAATATTTTAATCCGGGTTACGGATTAAAAGATATGATTTTCTAAAGATTTTATTAATTTCTGGAATCTAATTAATTATTTAATTAATTCGAAAATGATTTAATGACATCAGCATGATGTCATGCTAACATCAGCAGTCAACAGAGTTGACTGGTCAACCTGACTTGTGGGTCCCATTCGTCATTGACTGATTAGTCTAATTAGGGTTTAATTAAACTATCTACTTAATTAGATTAATTAATCATGATTAATTAACTTAATTAATTAATTATTTATATATTTATTTTTATTTCATTTAAAAAAATGTTTTGGAGTGGGGCCCATTGTCATAGGGCCACTGGAGCCTATGCGGGCGTGCGGGTTACGGGCGCCACCCGAACGGGCGACGGCCCGAGCGGGCGTGCGGGCAGCGGGCACAGCGCCCGTCGGGACGGACCCGAGGCAACGCGGCGGGCACTCGGCGTCCCATGGCGAAGATGCGCGGGACGGAGCGGAGCACGGTCGCGGGCGGCGACGAGCGCCGACGCGGGGCCGTATCAGGGAGGCGACAACGCGAACAGAGGCGGCGGGAGCAGCGGGTGCACATGGCCACGGCCAGGGTCGGAGGAGGGCGGCCAACCAAGACAGGGGCACGCCCTGGGCACGCGCGGGCACGGCGTCGGGCGCGCGCACGGGCGAGAGGCGACGACGCATGAGCTAGAGGAGCAGCAAACGGGGCTTGGCCCGAACGACGGCGCGGTCGGGCGGGACGGACGGCGTCCGACAGGGGGGGAGCAGAGGGCGTGGCCATTCGGGGAAGAGAGGAGGAGGGGCCTCACCACGGGTCGTGGGGTCTGGGCAGTGGGCGCGGGGAGGTTCGGGGAGGCCGACGGGGACGACACGGCGGAGCGGGAGGCAGTCCGGCGAGGTGGTCCTGTTCGGCGGCGACGGTCGATCCGGGCGGCGTCGGGGGCGGTTGCCGGCGGGGACGACGAGCGTCGATGGGGCGACGAGGCCCAGGG